>NC_139824.1:4798132-5323132 GCF_963457635.1 Microchirus variegatus
ACACACACACACACACACACACACACACACACACACACACACACACACACACACGCTCTTCACACATTCAGTGAAAGGGCAACATTCAGGAAGTGGCAGCACTTTGAAGATGGCAATTCGTGTTTCCAAGCGTGGAGCACTTATTTGAGGTCAGACTGAGGTCTATTAGGCCTCTCATATTCATTACCGAGGGCGAGAGGCAAGAGATCCAGGGAACAACAGTATCCCCTGGTTACCATGACCCCCAGACCTAGGATGTTTTTCTGTTGGTTTTTGGTCTTTAACTCCTGCGCCCTTGAATTCACTGATCACTCTGCAGTTTTAGGCAAGTTAAACAGGTCTCTGGTAGAGTCATTACTGAAAATATTCATCACTGTTGTGTGTGTATATAACA
Organism: Microchirus variegatus; assembly: GCF_963457635.1. Lineage (NCBI taxonomy): Eukaryota > Metazoa > Chordata > Actinopteri > Pleuronectiformes > Soleidae > Microchirus > Microchirus variegatus. The sequence continues at coordinate 4,798,527 of NC_139824.1, forward strand.
CATATTATATATATTATCTACCGCTTTATCCTCCACTGGAGGGCCTATAGGCAGGGTACACCCTGGACAGTTTGCCAGTCCATCACAGGGCCACATATAAAGACAAACAACCATTCATTCTCACGTTTACACCTACGGTTAATTTAGAGTGACCAATTTACCTAATCCCCATATTGCAGGATATTGGACTGTGAGAGGAAGCCGGAGAGCCGGGAGAGAACCCACACACACACACACACACACACACACACACACACACACACACACACACACAACACACACACCACACACACACACACACCACACACACACACACACACACACACACACACACACACACACACACACAGGACAACATGCAAACTTCATGCAGAAAGGCCCTTGTTCCACGGTAACTACAAACTAAACTTTGTCAAATTTGACAAGTTTTTGGTGAAATTAAAACTATAAATGACACCATTTATATACATTTTTAAACCAATAACAGAGGGAGGTTTTGTATTTTAGAAACAAAAGAATGCTAGAGGCAATGGCCAGGAACATTTGAAGACGAGTCGTGAAAATCATGGTGATGATTATGGTCCAGACATTGAGGGGGAAAGCCATTTCAATTCATTGCCTGAGGATTACTGCCAGTGAGTATTTCCTCATTGTGCTTTGTGTGACTGTGAATGTGTTACAGGCTGCTCACATATACCGTTACTGTGCAGTAAAATATATCTCTGAGAGCCTTTTTCGTTTCTGTTACATGCTGGCAAACATGCCAAAACATGCAACGCTCAATCTCTCATAGTCACAGAAACTTACATCAGATCAAACAGACACACACCTCCCAAGCCCCTCCGGGGACGACATTCTACACCACAGGCCAAAGAACATATCCTTACTGATGCAGTATCGCCTCCAAACTCTTGACACGCACACTACCTGGAGTGTGTGTGCGTGTGTGTGTTAAACAGACACGTCAGTTTAGACTAAGGTGATTGGCTTGCTCCGACCCAGCTCCGGCCCCACGCGGGGGTATCCCAGTGTCCCGCCATCCCTGATGTGGGAAAGCAGAGTGTTGGATGCAGTATCCCATAGCGCCGGCCCTGGCTCCTGGGCAGCAGACGGCTAAATCAGTCACAGATTCGATTATGAAGGACCTAGTTATGAATACATCTTTCTTAGATTGCACACAGGAAAACACAAGTACGCGTGAATGTGCCAAGGCTATTTTATTATTACTCCTATTACATCACAGACATAATGTGGAATCCAGATTTATCTTTACTGATTTTTTTTCCCTTTCTTTTTTTTTTAAAAGGAGTACCTATAACTCTATTGTTGTATCTTTCTTTGATAATTTTCTTTGATTCTCCTTCTCTCTTCATCTTTCTCTCTGCTTCTCTTTCCTCCTCCCTCTTCTCCTCAGCCCTCAGGTCAAAGACTCGGTTTCAAAGTGTTGATCCTCATCTGAAATCTATTGCAATCAGTGCAAATACTGGACATGAAATACAGGCCGGTGAGATCCGATACACGGGGTCTGCGTGCCTGTTTGTGTTCAAATGGCTTTTTTGTTACAGTTTCAGTCTCGAAAATAATCAATTGGACATGTGGTTGAGCGACTTGTTGAGCATGTTTGTGAGCTCTTTGTGTTGTTTATTGAAGATGATGTTTGATTTACACTAAATACTAACATGCAAATCACAATACATTAAGTACAATTGTGTGTGTTTTTATTTTAAAAGCTTATTTTTTCCACTGTTTTTGGTTTTTACCATCACATTGGTGGTGGTTTTTACCATCACCATAATCACATTTAGGACGCATTTAGTTAGTGCAACAGTTACTACAAAAGTGTAGTTTTCTACAACTCCTCCCTCCCATTCTACTTTTCAAGATACTACATTTTTATATATATAAATTGAGATAAACTAAATTGGTTTAACTTCTCAATTCGTTTTTCTTCTCAGAATTTTCAAAGTTAAAAATAACCAGGCAAAAGCCATGTATATTTTGAGTGGTCAATCAGAAACCATAAAAAATCTGAAGGGTTTTAAGTTTGACATAACAGAGTCATTGGTTGTGTGGATTATTTCTCAGCAGGGCTATTTCAACTGTCATCAACCACATAAGTAGTTTGTTTGCTCATTATTTGAATTATTGTGTGTGTGTGAGAGAGAGAGAATGTGGCTTTTTCCAGGTATGTATGGCTTTATTTGTCTGCTCTGATCCCCCATGCAGGGTTTTGAGTATCCATCCTGGATCACCAGGGGCTGATAAGATGAGTGTAGTTGTTGTCTTTCATCGCCCTGGATGAAACATTCCTTTCTGATAGTTTGGATCAGCCTCACAGGAGGTTACTGTGAAGACACTCGGACCTTATGTTACCTGTGCGTCTGCCTTTTTAAAATTAAAAAAAAAGTGGAACCAAGACCATCTGCACATTTAATAACCAAAAAAGAAAATAAACCAACAACAAAACTTAAAAAAAACAAAAAACATTTACATAATTCCAAGATCCCGTTTCAAGAATAAACAAAGTTGAATTCACTTCTGAGTTTTTCTATAAGCACAAGCAGCACATTTTTTTTGTAGTCTTTGTTCGTGGCCCCTGAAGCCCATGTTAGGGGAAAATGCCAAACCAGTTCTCTGCGTCGTTAACAACATTTAATCAAAGCTCAATCAAAATAGCTACCTTTCTTCCCGTGCCTGACCGGAGTATGTCTCTCGGAGGGAGTCTTGTCTGTGTCTGCTGACAGACGACCAAAGAGAGGGGCTCTCTATGTTCTTATCTCCATCTAACCCTCCTGTCAAACGAACCTGCACATGAAAGAGGGACAAGAGAAACGCTCCCTAAAACTAAACTGTGCAGCACTTCATAGTCTCTGTAGGAACGGAAAAATGCCAAACGAGAGGATAAGACGACCACATTTTACATTTGAGGCCTCTTGGTTCTTTTACTTTTCTTTAAATTCCTGCTTAAAAAGGCTTCAGATTTTTTTGACAAGTGGGTTTTAATTTTTCCTTTTTATTTTCAGCTAATTCACTTGAGCACAAACAATAAATGCACTCGTTGCAGCGCAGATAGTGTTACCCATATGGGAACGGTCAGACAAGCTCGAGTTCCCAGTCCATATGTTGACCACTCCAAGTATCAATCACTGCATCTAAATGACTTAAAAGAACAATATTGATTACCAATATAGCATCATAAATCAAGAGACAAAGACACACGTTTTCTCTCACTGTTACCTTGTTCTCTCACTCTACACACACATACATGTTTGTGCAGCTATTCTTCTTAGGACATTGCATTGACTATCCTTAAAACTCTAAACAAAACGTTATCCGGAATCCTAAACCCTCACCAGTTAATGCTTCAACTTAACCTAACAACAATTCATATCTTGACCCCTTTACCAGTTCCTTATAAATTAACATTCCTTCATTAGGACCAGGTTTTTTTCTCCATGAGGACTACTGGTCCTGAAAACGTCCTAATTAGGTAACGAATACATTTGCAAACACACACATATGCACACATAGGGCTTATTAAATCATAATAAATCTAGTGAAGAACAGAGGAAGTCACTCGCTTTGTCTGTAACCGGAGGATTGGAGATGAACAAAGGACAAGTAAAAGGAAGATAAAAAAAAAATAATAATAATAATGATAATAAATGAATAAATATTACAATTGAACACATTTCAGTTCCTTCCTCATGTTTTCTCCGATGCCTTCATTTTCCATTTCTCCGTATACAAAATGTTGAATTTGTCTATCCCACACATTTCCACTCTGTTGTGGGACACGTGTTTCTCTGCTCTGCCAGAGGGCATACACGAAAACTGCCGCAATAAGAGCATTTTAGCCTCAAAATGTATTGTATTCACTTATTTATGTATCCTCACAACATCCTTGCAATATTGATTTAAATCAAGAAAAATGCTGAAAAGCTTTTTAGAGATCTAAAGAGGAGCAAACGACTCACTTTAGGTGAAATCCAGACTGTATTTAAGTTCGAACAGCATTTATATCCCCTTGTGTTTCCCCCTCCTTCTTGTGGTATATGAACTATTTCTGTTGGTTTACTTATCTGCCTGTGTTTTTCGCTCTAATTTCTTTATTTCGCCCCCTGGTTTGCCGTGTAAGTGCAGGCAGCGCAATTCTGCAACAACAAACACAACAAGCTCTGTGCAATAAAAGTACCACATCTAATATTTATCAATATAACTCGACCTAGGCTCTGAATTCAGTTGTGTTCAGCCACTCAATTTAGTGTGAAGATGGAGAGATGACAGAGTGCTGTGTGTAGATATTTTTAGGTGGCCAAACTTGTTTACTGCAGTTGAGAAAAACACGCAGAGATTTTACCATATCAAGCAACGCTGCAAAGTCAAACTGGGAGGATGTTTATTTATATTTATACCAAAAACTAAATTTTCATTGTCTATAATAGCAACAATTTCCGTCCTCTCTACCCTGTCTGTGGCACTCAATCAGAAACATAAAGGCTTCTACAATTTATATGGAGAAAAATGACTAATAATGATAAATATTTATTTTAAGTCACAGTCACTTGGGACACTGAGATTTATACACCGTGTAGGCTTTAATCCCTTATCAGCAATTATGCTCGCTCCACCATTCATACAATAAAGGGAAACAAGGAAAACATTAGCGTGAACAACAGTGAAGTAATTCTTTAAAAAACCTAACCTATAAATCGTATTTAATGTATGAAAGATCAATAATTTGTTGAAACATGCTTATTTACTGCATGTGTTCATTTGTACTCGGTGTTTATGAATAGTTTTTTTTGTGTGTGTGTTTCTTCTTGCCCAAAGTCACAAGAGTCACACTGTCCCAGAGTGCAACAGTGCAAGCCGTTGTTTTTGGCTTCACATATGATTTTGTTTAGCTTTGGTCCTTTTATGGGATTTTCAACAAAAATGAAACATTCCAATCCTCGTCCATTAACTCAAGTCACATCATCATTAAGTAAAATTAACCCTCCATGCAGTTTAGATTTTTGAAAGGTGCAGTCTTCCCTATAATTGCCCCCGTGTGTTTTCTCTGCTACTTTATGATCTTTATAATTTATCTTTATATACCAAAGTCCAGTAATGACTCTGTTTCATCATTTCATAGTCTGCCCTCACCCTGTCAGTGAGCCAAAGATGATTTGGTGGCACTTTTCTTCAGGGACACAGGACAGGTTTCATTAAATTTGCATTAAATTCAAAGAAACACACGCACACACATGCTCACACACACTGAGAAACACATAGCAGCACACGTACAGGGCCCCCGGATACACAGTGTGTATGTGTCTACACTGGAACATTCTCACAAACGTGGTGCAACATAAAAGTCTATTGGCATTTCTATAAAATCCAGTCAACTCTAATGTAACCGTCTTCTTCCTAATGTGCCTTGTGAGAGCGAAGAGAATCTCCAAGTTACACACTGATGAGTGGATTAAACTTTATTGTGTCTCTTAATAACACAAAATCAATTTTTCCTGTCTTGTGGTTCCCCTTCTTCTGGAGCAACGTCTGTGGTCTAAACCGTCTCTCGGTCTCTTTCTCTATTTCTGGTCATACAGTCCAGTTCTCTGCTCTCTTGTGCAGAAACGTGAGTGGCTTTCACTGCTCCGCAAACCATGTAGAATCTGCATGCTGCAGTACATTGGTAAGAGCAGTTTTAGATACTTTATTGTCCTCTTTGTGAAATTTGTTTTGTGCTCAACAAGGCTAGACTCATTAGCATACAGCAGAACATAGATTAGATCATATTTTATCAGAATTAAGGATTGACGTGTTATTTTAAATTATGAAGCTAATTATTTTTTACCATTTGCTATTTCAATACATTTGTATATCCTGTTTTATCTAATGTCCTGTGTTTGCACCACAAAGTAGCATTGTATGAACATACAATGACAATAAAGGCAATTCTGATTCTTATTTGCTATGGCCCATGTGATTGTAGTTTACATCTCCAGGAACAGCCTTTATACCTTTATCCTTCATGGCTTTTTGATATTTATTCAAAGAAAAGATAACGGGAATGAAAATATTACTAATTAGTACTCTATGTTGTCCCTGTGTTGTAGAAACAAACGAACTGCATAAAAGTGGATGCCACTGCCAGAGAGACACGTACTTCTGCTGCCAAAAGTTGGTCTATCTAATCTGTTACTGCAGCTGTTCTGGTCTCTTCTGCTGCCTGAAATTTCCTCTACACCTCATTTGTGGAAAAGTTTGCTTTTAAGATCAAAATAAAAAGATGTCCTTTACATTTTAACATGCTAATATTTTTCCTGCCTATATTAGTTATTTTCAACTGAGCCTGCTGGAAATACCTGCTTTTGCATAAAGGAACATGTTGAACAAATGACGTGGTGGGCCAACCAAACAAAAATACTGACAGTAAGTCCACAGAGCACCCCTGGAAGTATTAATCAGAACCAAATTATTGGTCAAATGGTGTAATCCTGATATTCAGTCCTTAGTTGGGAATCGTAAAACAGTCAGGTACTAGTGAAAAATCAATAGATCATCAAAGAAAAACGTCCAATTTAATAAAAAACAAAAAAAAATCACATATATGCGTTACTAAGCACAAACTGTAAACAAAATGTAAATAAAATCAGCAGAAGCGTCATGTTATGGGCTGTTTATATCGTCTTTATAGGAGCATAACATATATCATAACATATTTTTCTGAAATTTGAAAGCAACTCTGTTGGATTATGGATATCGGTGGATACTTAAGGTTGTGATATTGGTATCATTTTGAACACAAAAGAGTGGCATCCAGGAACTTTTAATCCTAAATTCATTTGGAAAAGGTCACGTGAAGTGTGCAGAGATACTCTTGCCTCTGAACACATACTGTAAAAGCACACACGGAGTGAGTTGGCATTCTGTGCTCCAGTTTGAGCGTCTGATCTGAGCAGAGCAGACAGGCGAGTGCAGTGTGCCCTAGAGTCATGTAAAATGCAAAGGAATATACTACTCTATTAAAACCTCCTGATGGCAGAGAGAGGCAACACACACACACACACACACACTGGTTTGCACAGCTATTCTTCTTAGGACACTGCATTGACTTCCATTCATTTGGACAACCTAAACCAAGTGTTATTATCCCTAAACCCAATTCCAACCCTAACCTTCAAAAAGCACTTTGAATTTGTGAGGTCTAGGCAAAATGTCCTTGCATAGATAGCTTTGTAACTAAATGTGTCCTCACAGCCTATTGCAGACACACACACACACACACACACACACACACACACACACACACACACACACACACACACACACACACACACTTGTGTACTGATTGTTATGTTTATGCATGCGTGGAATGCACTCACAGTTAATTGTTCACTCTGCTCCATCATAACATCCAAACACTAGCACTCAGTGATTCTTGCTTATGAGTGGAATACATTCAAATTAACTGCTTTTATGTTTGACTGTAGAAATATTAACGCTCTGTGCTTCATGACACAGGTTGCTAATCATGTCTGGGAAGATGTGGTTGCTTAATTTCAGTTACAAAAGGGATATCCGTTTCCTTTGATCGACAGAGAATCCACCCAGATTCTGATCTGCAGTGAGCTAAGCATCTTTCCGGCACCTCCTCGTCCCAACTTCTCATCTGGTATCTCTTCTACAACACTTCAGAGTGCACTTCTAAGTGTACTTAACTCTAGCAAGATCACATGTTCTTTTTTCATTATTAAACCCTCCCAATAGACTATCAACTTTTTATCCTGCCTGTCTCCAGAAATTTCCTCTTTCAAATATTCTCCAGCACTTATCCAAGCCCCCTAACCCCAAATGACACTTTAAAACACTTAAGTTTGAAACCACCCCTCAAATGCAGGACAAAATATTTACTTTAGGACAGGAATACTTTTCTGTCTGACAACAAGCGAGCTTTATGCTTCTTAAGTAGTGAAAGTGCCGGGAGAAGTGCAGCTTTGAAAAGAGGGATCTCAGATGACGTACTCCTTTGTCATCGCCACAAGAGCTGGGAGACACTTTTATGAGACATGCACATTATTATTGATAGACAATGTCAATGCCGCGGGGTAGAAGTAGTTAATGTCAACTCAGCTGTCAGGTTGTGTAACGGAGTGATGCATTTTCAGAGGTTAACCAGGTTTATTTAATCACAGCTTTAAACAGTGGGAAGGCATTTAATCAGCAGGCAATCCTCAGTTTATTTATTGATCTTTACTTTTTACAGCTTTGGACAGCTAATTTTACTTCCTTTTATTTTAGAATATTAAAATTGTTGACTCGCTGTTGCTTTTGAAGGATGAACATAAATAAGTCGTACAAAAATAGTATCGTCGGTAACAGTTGAGCTGTTATTTTGTATTTGGAACAAGTCAATTAAAATGGAAGCACAGTCAAATTGAAAGGCGGCTTCTTCTGGATATATACTGCAGAAAAGCTGCAATAATTCACTTCTATGTTGTTGTGTGAAGCCCACCTCTAGTGTTCCAGGGAAGAAAAAAAAAACTGTTTGTGATTGTTGCCTGTTTTTGGAGATTCCGTAGTTGACCAAAACAGGCCAGAACGATCTGCAGAGAAGAACTGGTTTCACCCAGACCAACTTGAAGCCTTGTTTGTACTCGGACAAGGCACTTCAGCACGGACCTCCATAGATGACATTGATGATTAAGTAAAAAAAAGTAAGAAAAAAAGTCTGGGTGAACACGCTGAAAAAAAGAAGCGAACCTGCTCGTTATTTATTTGCTGCATATACGTAGTGTAGCATCACAAATAATATTTCAGACTGACTGATACTGATGCTACATCCCTCAGCTTTGATAAACACAGACACAAAGCATCTTGAGACTGATCCTAGGTAACGATATAAGCGAGCGGGGAGGGGGGGGGGGGTCTCAGAGCTTTCCTGAGGCGTCAGTGTGACTATTTTTGGAGTGTGCGCTCATCTCGGCTCAGCTCTTCTGATGCTCTCTCTCGGACCACGTACAGTTTTTATTCCCTCTCTCTCTCTCTGTTGTTCTGTCATGCTTCCCTAAAACGCCTGCTCAGCCCGAGCCACTTGTTTATCAGTCTGTTTGTTCTTCTTGTCGGGGACAATATGTTCTCTCTTTGCAGCAGTCTACACAGTTATTCTTCATCTGGCCCTTGGGCTGTTCTTCGTCAGCCTGTGTCCCCAGACGCCTTTCCACTGACCAATGGAAGGATTTTACTATTTATGGCTGTTAGGTGCAGGCTTCATATGAGCAAATTAGGTAATCGGGGTGTAAAGGGCACTTCAGGGGAAACCAAGTGTTTAGGCATTTAGTAAATGCTCACTGGGGTGTTTTGTGACGTCATACAGTCATCATTAAGAAGTCATCATGAGTGCTTTTCCTAACCACCAAACTAGCTCATTGGTTCTGTAATGATACTTTAACTAAGATTATCTTTGTGACACCAGGAAAATAAACATCATCTTAGGACATTTTGTTGAAAGCATACTGACAGAATCCCAGGTGAGATTTCACAAATGGACATTGCTTCGAAGCTTCCGGACCAAAAGGAATTTTCCTTTTTCATTTCCGTTCACTTGGGATGCGATTTCACACCATTAGTATCCCAACCACCAGCAGCCCCCTCCCTCCTCACACCACCCACCATGCACCATAAATATTTCAACCTCTAAATCTATATTCATTATAAAACACATGCCCAATGCAATATGTGGTTGTGAGGACACAGGGCTTTTATTTATTCATCTTATTTATTTATATTTCTTTCCTGAGGGCGAGACGTTGGTTTCTCTCCATCTGTGCTGATTGCTGGCTATTACTGAGCACTTAGAGCATCCACTGAACTGGCCGGGGGTGGGGAGGGGAGAGCAATCCTCAAGAGATCCACTAGCTTTAGGGCTAAGAGGTGTGTTTGTTGTGTGTGTTTTATGGCAAAGTAAAAGAGAGATATCATGTGATGGCAAACAGAAAAATATTGAATGAAAGACGAGGCGAAGACTGTGGTTGAGTTCCAAGTTCCATCAGTTAACTTTTTATTTGAATGTAATGAGGACGGACAAAACCTGCTGAGCAGACAGAGATGGTGTAGAAAGGCCAGTAAACTTCAGCAGCACAAGACACAATCTGGAAGGGCTGAGGTAAGAGACAGGTGAACAGGGTATGTGGGGGAATCGGGTGACAGGAAAGGGTGGGTGTAGGGCTGAGAAAGACATTTAGTACATGCAAAGGTTGAATGACACTGAATTGCAGTAAAATACCAAGTATTGTGTCGATGTGTTGTTTCGTACACATGTTTCCATGTGATATCCAGTAACTCAATGTATAACCTCTATTTATTAAAACACAGTATTCTCCTTGTTCGGGGAGTTTTACACATTTAGCCACGGTAGCACAAGGCATTGATCCAATTTTAGACACTTGGGCACAACAGGCTGTATTTGTGCTGTCTAGATACCCACATGCATGATGCAAGTATCCAATACAGGTTTGAATGATCATTTGCACCAACTTTAGTTTTCAAAAATATAGCACACACACAAACTGTTCATGCTGACACATACTTGATACTATTTTCCACCAAACACAAGCTCAGGCTGAATATGTTACTTTAGGTAGAAATATCTGGAGGCTTGTCAAATGTCTAAACTGCACAGTGCTTTACTCTTAAAGTGTTGAAGCGTTCAATATATTAGAAGGCATATAGCCTTCTTTACAATATAATCCAGATGATTGTGGGGTCAGAGATAGGATTACATTTTATGTTACAAAATATTCTACCAAGAGCACATTCAGTGATTTTTCAGTAATACTGACCTACTTCCATTTTTGGCTGAATTCTTAACATTCTCTCAACACATGGCAGTTTTTGACAAATACTGGTTTACTTTCTTTGCACTGGTAACTTCGAGTTTAATTTCTAGTTGAATTGTCATGTGCATGTTTGACTAAGAATGGGGAAATCTAGAGTAATGTATTCCTGATTCAGTGTCATTTAAAAGGATTTAGGACCTGCTTGCAGATGAAATAATGCCAGAAAAATGCAGGAGCCTTTTTCCTATCGTTCTCTTGAATATCCTTGTTTGGGGAAATTTATATAAAGTGCATATCAATGTTTGAATTATTTTTGTATCGGACATATTTGAATGAAAATGATTACCACCTTTGGTTAGAAACATTCAATAAATATAAACCTTGTTTGAACACAGAATTGGTTGTGATATATTTTTTAACACAGCCCCTTTAGTGAGTTTGACGTCCCTGACCAAGAATGTATGCCCACACATATTTGCAGAGTCAAAAGTTGAGCTGGGTTTGACTCTTTGAATGAAATGTCGGACCCAGTGTTGGGACCCCCACTGAGCTGTCACTCAAATTACTGAAAGAGCTCTGCTACACACAGCTCATGTTTGTCTGAACGCAACTCAATTCAAGAATTGTTCCTTCACTTTATCCAAATGTAGCGAAATACACTCAGAATTCTCAATCAGAATAAATGCACTTTTAATGTTATAACAATTTCATTCTTATACTCATGTCTTCAGCTTAAAAAAGCTTAAAAAACTAAATGCAATTACTAAAAGATTAAAAAAAAAAAACAGCAGGGTAATCCAGCAACAACTCAAATCGATCAAAATACAATAATAATGGTCAAAATGTTCCAATATGTTCCAAGTAAAGTATTTGACTAAAATGTTAAAGCCATTTACACTGTATGTTATTGTGTTTTCTGTGCTTTTCTACAAATACTAGACTATCAAGCAAATAAAAATAACTGAAAAACAACTTTTTGGCATGATCATTGTAGCTTCACCACCAACACAAACAAAAGGGTTACTTGTTTTATAGTTAAAGAGTCAGTGACTAGTGAAGACAATGAAGATTCCCATGTTTGCCCTGCCGACTGCCCACCGCTGGTATCTTGCAGTGTTACACCACCAACCATTCTCTTCTGCCTGATTTTTTTTTTTTTTTTAGATCTTTGTCTGAGCTCTAACAAGAAGCCAGAACATCAGAGAGTGCGATCCACCAGGCTTCAGAGTTGGGAATCCCACTGTGCTACAACAATGCCACTGGCTGAATGTTTCAGCTCATTCTACTGGAACAGCAGTCCTGCTAACTGACAAACCCATACAACTCTGGCCATACAGTACAGTTACTGGATCAGGCTTGTCATCAAAAACCAACTGCCTCAATTAATCATTTTTACATTTCATTACTGATTACCACTGAAAATTTGATATCAGCTAAAATGGAGAGTGTTAAAAAATAAGAAGCTGTGTCAGTTATTATTTTACTGGGAAAGTTAAAATACTTCTGAAGTTGAATAGATTATTTATGTTTGTTGAGTTTTCAAATAGTGTCTAGCAGCACTAGTATAGTCACCAGCAAACGCAATGGCCACTTCTCCATTACTCGATTCTGTATGGTTTGGTTGGTTTTCCACTACAGTACCTATTCAAAGTGGGCGGAGTCATCAATGCACCGCTGCATGAAACTGCTGTGACTTTATTTTATATGCGACACACACAAACTAGTGACTTGTAAAGTAGTTGTTTTCAGTGTACTGAATCAGTTAATTAAAATAAATGTTCAGTACTTCTTGCATGATCGAAGCACAGACTCTGTCTGACACGCCAAACGGAGTTGAAATACAGAGACAGGAGTTGTGATGCGGCTCGTGCTGTCCACTCCTCTGTGAAGCATAGAGATTTTTTTTGAAATTTCCATGCTGCATGTTTTCAGGATTTTTAAATCTTTTTAACTGATCTACAGTTCAGCATTGTTCGGTTCAATTCATGTGTCGGACATCTTGCTCATGACTCTTCCAGTGACGACACACTAGCCACGAGTCATGACAGGACTTTGTAGTGGAAAAGCGGCAAATGTGCCACAGTGGCACGGCCCATATTCATTCAATTCAATATAGTTTTAAATAAATTGGCTAATATTCACTTTACATTATGAATATTTGTCCTTTGTATCTTTTTTTTTTTTTCTTCGTTTTTGTACTCATTATGTGAAATTTCAGCAGTGGTCTTCAACAATTGTGCAATAAGTGCAATTATTGTGCAACACCAATGCATTCAGGTCGCATTAGGTGCATTCACAACTGCACTAGTAGCAGCTCAGTGCCTACAAAATACACCCTGCCGGTGCGCCTGGGTCAGACAGCGAGTCTGCCCACACGCCCAAAATTAAATCGCTTGTTCCTGATCCCATTGCGGACATTTCCTGAAAATAGAATCCGTCCATGACTTTGAGTTATGTTGCTAATTAATAGACAAACAAACTCTGGCGGAAAACATAACCTCCTTGGCGGAGGTAATCACAAAAACCACATTCAGAGGTGGTTTGGGGACTCGTGTGGCGACATTCTTTTACATGTGTGAATGCGATGTGTCCTCATGCTGCTCACTTCCTCTGACCCACAACAGCGTCACAGTATTGTACAGTTCCCAGCGCCCATACTGTATGTCAATTTCTTTGTAGACACCGCTTTAATATTAACACTGATTGCCACCTTCGTCACTTGCACTGATGAACGGTTGATGCATCCAAGATGCTATTCAGTCTGAATGTCATAAGCCGTGTTTCCGGTACGGTATGTTATGTATTTTTTGTGTGTTTCCATTAGGAATAGTACCAAAATAACTGGCCCCAACAGTTCTGAGGTACTGTTCTCAGTCGAAACACAAGCCTGACCAAGGGCTCGTTCTGTACCGTACTGTATAAAAAAAAACGAACTGTACAATGGAAACTGGATCTTTGAGGTCTAAATGGGGGCCATGAAAAAAAGTTGGTTGTTATGTTACTGTGTTTTCCAATCCAGAACTTGGATTGGAAAATTCAATCTCCATTGAACCTCTTGGAAATTAAACTGTGCAGGCAGTAATCGGATCATACACATAAGTGTAACAATATACAGTATACATAACTATAACACAATCTTGCAGCTCCTGAGGTGTTTGGGGGCTTGGTTTCACTGCAGCTATATTTACTCAACAGCATTTAGTGAAGCTGTAAATGGGCAGCAGGCCAGTGACTGCCTGGTCTCCTGGGTGTTACTGTGTGTCATGTCACTACAGTGGCATGCAGGTCAGCTAATACTACACATACTGTACATGTTCTGCTCCGCTTAGATCTGCATGACTGCATTAGCTGCAACTGTAAGACTGCCGAGGTGTGTGTGGGAAGGTTGTGTGGGCCATTGTAGTTCAAAGTGTATGCGACTGTCTTTGTAAGTCAGTGTGTGTGTGTGTGTGTGTGTGTGTGTGTGCATATGCATGTTCACTGGCACAGAAACAATCCGTTTAAAATTGGGAGAATGTGCTCTAAATAGGGGGAACAGAGCAATATTTATTTCAACAATGTTGGGGACATTTTTCAAATTCAATTTCATAACCAGTGGTGAATTAAATGTGTTTTTTTTATATTTGGTTTAAATAGATATGAGTGTGCTTGTCCGTGACATACACCTCATTCCCACTAGTAAAAAAAAAAAAAAAAAAAAACATTTAATCACGTTTGAATAGTTTTTTTGACCGGTGGGAATGTGTGTAATTGACATTCACTCCCTGAGTGCTAAGCACATGAGTCTTTTTTTGGTTTCGGCTTTAATCAGCATCAGTGGCAACACAAGACCAGTTCCATCTTTGTCTATTTCATTTTTAGGCACAAATACAATTCTAGTGTCATTTCCAGAGCAATACAAAGATGAACATTCATCATCTGGTCGTGAGCATTAAATGTTAATAGCATAGCTTACTTTTTCGCAACTTTTGGACTTTAGAATGCACAGTCATTTTTATTTCATCTCCGATTTTTTTTTTTTTTCATAATTTTGTCAATTTTATTAGTACCTTAAAATCATTCACTCCCCATTAAGTTTGTATGAGAGTGAAGTAACACATCCAGAGGGCAGACAAACCACTGGCAAAGGTAATAGTGTTTATCTTCTTTTTTTAACTGGTTCACACATTTTCGAAACAAATCTGTTTATAATTGCTCATTTTATTGTTGAATTTTGGTCGACTAAAATCACACTCCTCTTAAATTTAAGAGGATGAATCTCCTTCAGCCAGTGAAATTCATAGATTATACATGGAATTTTACTGATTACAGCTTTTGTTTTTCTTTTGAATACATGCTTTGGAGTTTGGATGTATCGACAAATGAATTGCTCAGACTCTTGGTGCATTCGTTCACTGTTCATTCTTGCAGTGTCTCCACGTCCACTACACTTGGCAGTGATACGCCCACATTCAATTTATTACTATTGGCTGGTTTCTGGTTTAGCTTACAGCTTGTTGTTAACATGTCAATAATGAATCTTCCTACCATCCAGGAATTTTAAAATATTAAACTCTTTAAGATGATGGAGCGTAAAATTGGTCTCCTCATCAGTACAAAATAATTGTACCTGCCGGATTTTTGCTATGTTGTTGCTGCTGTTATTTTTGGCTTCAAGTGGGATGGAAACTGTGGCACCTAGTGTCTAGGCTAACTTTGACTCCAACTCTGGTCAGAAAGTACATGTGCTATATGAATTTGACTCCCAATTGCATTATCTAAGATTGGATGTAGCAAGTCAAATGGTAGCTGATGGTGGAACGATTGTGGATGTAGAAAAGTTAGGACACTCTGACAACTGTATCTGTTGTTAATGGACTTATATTGACGTTTAGCATGAAACCACATTGCGTATTCCATGTCTGCACATAGCAGAGCTCATTCTCTGGTGTTATGGATAAGTGTTGTCACCCCCCCCCCCCCAACACACCCAAACACCTCCCCTTAGACTTCCTCTGCCTCCTGTCCTTCTCTTCCTTCCTTCTCCTCTTTCCTCTGCCTCTATCCCTTCATCTTGCCTATTGATTGGCAATAATGTGTTTTCAGTGGTAGATTAATGGCACATTATCCTAAGAAGAGCGTCTGAGGGGACAGGACGTGAGGGAGGGCGTGTGAGACGATGCTCTTTAATTGATTCACAGATGTGTGTGTGATTTTGTTTTTTTTTGTTTTTTTTTAGGACGACGGTCTGCTACCATTTTACTTTTCTGCAAACCATGGAAAATTTTTACATTCTGTACAGAATAAACTATTTGTCCAATTCAAGCAAATGGTTTTATGTGTCATGTCACCATTTCTAAAGTAGAAAAATTAACCTGGAGTAAAGAGGATGATGGTGGCTTGTTACAAAGTGAGGTGTACAGTTGAGACCAGAGACAGAGACATCAGAGGGTTTGTTATGAATGTGTTGTTTGTGTTGTGTTGGTGTTTTGAGGGCATTGGTAGGTTGCCGCTTGAAGGAAAAAACATGATCTACCATCCTTGTCTACAATATTCACATTTCACATTTGTCCAACACAGTTCTTGCCAGCTCTGTTTTGAATAGAAATGAATGTGTGCATGTCCACCTGCTCTCCAGCTATGTCAACGTCTAATTCCTAATACTATGCTTTTTCAAATATGCTGTTTAACAATGACATGTCAAAAGTAAATTATCAACTTTATCTAATTACTCTGGTGGTGTGGTTTCTAAATGTAAAATGTCTACTGCACAAAACCAGGAACCTAATTAGACTACGATATACAAACTGACTCGTTTATAAATACTATATGCATTCATTTATTAGTAATAAACACATTTTTACGGTCTCTTATTTTAAAGTGATTATTTTAACTCTCTCACTTGGCTTCGTTTTTGGCCTCGGTCC
Organism: Microchirus variegatus; assembly: GCF_963457635.1. Classification (NCBI taxonomy): domain Eukaryota; kingdom Metazoa; phylum Chordata; class Actinopteri; order Pleuronectiformes; family Soleidae; genus Microchirus; species Microchirus variegatus. The sequence goes on from NC_139824.1 coordinate 4,815,259, forward strand.
AGCCTTATCCTCTTTCATCTCTGCACTCTCGCACCTCTCATATCTGTGTCTACCGCACTTGCTTTTATCTGATTTCATACCTTCTGCCATCTTTCAATTTCCTCAAGCAATTTGCATCACGGAGAAGGGGCGGGAGGGAAGGGGGAGGCTTGACGAAATTAGCAGATCAATAGACCATCAAACAGTCTTTAAGTGTGACACATACACAGACCTCGTGTCTCAGGTTTCCACCTCTAACTAATAGCCTTGTTGTTTACTTTACAATGTGCTGTGTCATGTAGTTTTGGTCTCAGGTTGCCCTCCAGTGCTTCGGGACGACCCCGAGGGAAAATCCATACGCCAGCCTTTTAGAGCTGAATGATGCTCGAGAGAGCAGCTGCAAAGTCTAACATTTTACAGTTTGTTACGTTTTTGGTGGCATTTGTCTGACTGTTAGCAGGGTTGTTCAAAAACAACTGAACTGCTGAACATGCGTGGAAGCTGCAGTGTGTAACATTTGGTGATAAACAAAAACGATATATCATTGATATAACGTTGTCTATCTGACTGATTAAGGGAGTGTTTGTGTGTATACAGAGGCAGCTCAGGAACAGGTGAGGACCAGAAGCTTTTATCCCATCAAACTGCTCCAGGACCAGGTTTTCTTGAGTAGAAGGATTCATTTCTGGATCTAGTGCCAATGTGTTTGCACACCGTTTGCTTTACTAGTGCAATGTTGCTGTTGCCTCCATCCGTCTTGACACACTGTAATTTGAATAGCTTCCTGTGTGCGGTGCTGGAATGTCACTGGGTGACATGAGATCTAAATACTGCTAATACAGCGAAACAGAGAGTCATGTGGAGCTGATGGCCTTCATCAGCATTGTGTGGACACATTTACTGTAAAAAGACATTTGTTTCACCATCTGTAGATAATGATGCAGATTTTGAGATTTAAGTATATTTTGGGGGCAATTTTTTATTTATCAACTGAACAGTTGCTGCTGTATGTCAGAAATAGAACGCGGTAGCCCCACCACTGAGGAATTTGGAGCATTAGAACAGTACAGTCAATAAAGAAGAAAGGTAATAAAATGATAAGCATGAAAAATAAACACAGGAAGTATAACATTTATTGAAAAAATATTACAGGCGCCATCTGTAACAATGTGGCCAAAAACGGTAGGCACGGCAGTTGCAGCTCTGGCCACCGGCATGGGCTGCAGGGTACGGGAGCCCGCGGCAGGCTGTTCCTTCGGTTTTGCATGCTGGCGTCCTGTAGCACCGAAGCGTGAACGGCAACCGCCGCCACTGGGGCGGCTGTACGCCGGGCAACCCCAACCAACCACGGCTGCCGTACTCGCTTCGGTGCTACGGGACGGCGGCATCCAAAACCGTGGGAACAGTTCAAAACAGAATTTGACAGTCGTGCCATGATGCTAACTTAGTTAGCCAAGCTTAACTTAACTGTCTAGGACAAGAGTAGCCAATTCTGCATCCGTTTTGAAAATCCTCTCAGCTTTCAACTCTCTCCACCGTTCAAAAGCATGTCCTATATAGACCCTCACTTTGCCTCAAACGTTATCATGGCGTTTTTGACATTCCAACCTAGGTCCTTTAGGTTTCATTTTATTTCCATTGTAGCTCAGAAATAACTGGCAACCCATGGTCTACTGACTGCAATGATTGGTAGACGGCGGTAGGTGGTGCCTAAATTTGCGGTCCGCAAAATATTTTTTTTAATGCAAATATTTTGGCTGTACTGTTTTTGTTGGTGAGTTCAGTTTGTTATATCAACATTATTCCTGGTCCTCTGTGACATATTTGGAGGATTTTATGGCCAGTTGCTTTAGATTTATTACATAATGTACCTTTAAATATTAGAAATAATAATACAAAAATATTAAATATACAGTACTAGAAAAGCACTCGGAGTGCAACAAAAAGCGCAGACCTCTGCCAAATCTTGAAAATGCTAATCTTAGCATTGATATTTTGGCAACATCTAAAATGAATATTTTAGCCTAATCATTTAGGGGGAAATGCTGTGAAAGAGTTGTAGGCACAGTGCCTACAAAATATACCCTACCGCCACACCTGGGTCAGACAGCAAGAGTTGGAACCAGTGATAGCGTAAATGGATCATGCCCAAAATCAGTTGTTCCTGGTCCCGTTGCGGACATTTCATGAAAATGTCATCCAAATCCGTCTGTGACTTGTTGCAAACTAAAAACAGACAAAAAAAAAAAAACTCCGGTGAAGACATGACCTCCTAGCGGAGGTAATAAACAGTATTTAACCAAGATATATACAACATACACACAGTGATAGGTTTAAAAGTGCTTTAATAATGCCCAAAACAAATACTGTATGCTGAGAAAGTTGTTTGTATGATGATATTGTATATTTTTACTAGTTTTTAAATGTCTTGTATTAGAAAAAAGCATTTTTATGTCTCATTGAATTGATAAATGTTCATCCTGTCAACAAATACTGTATTTCTTTAGAAATGTAACACAAATCATTGACCTATACATAATTATTAGAAATACAACAATGTCCATGTAAAAATCATCTGTTGACAGTTGTTTGTGCTTTCATGTGGAGGGAAAATGTTTCAGGACAGTCGCTACCATCGTCTTGGGCGATGACCTTTGTCATATGACTGGGAGAGGTCAATGGAGGTTAAAGTAACGAGTGAGCAGAGAGAGGGGGGGGGGGGCCCATCTAGTCATGCAGAAAGGAGCTGGCGCTGAGGTTTACACAAGAGTAACGCACACATGCACACACACTCACTCTCCAACCAACAGAAACAACACTTCCACCAGCCAGACCTCAGCTATAGAGAGGCACAGACCCATGCAGAAATACAAACCCAGTCCTAGTTTTTCCAACACAAACACACACTCAACTGATTCCTCGCCTCCCTCTCTTCCTCTCGCTCTCTCTATCTCCCTCTCTCCCTGTTACACATGATCCTTCTCAGTCCCTCTCATTCAGTTGTAATCGCACACAGTCGAGCTTCAGTGCACACTCTGCTGTGATGAGCTACGACAAGGCAAGAGGTGGGAGGGCAAGCAGAGAAAGAATGTGCGCGGAGGATGAAGTGACATAATGAGAAGAGCACAGTGGTAGAAACAATTAGCACCTCTTAACGACAAGCACCGAGGTGAGCTAGTGCGTTTGTGTCTGACATGGATTTACTGCGGTACTTCATCACACCAAGTGAAGCAGTGCATTAAAATATAATGTTGCCTTCTCCTCGGTGGTTCAAAGCTTTGGTGCCTCTAAGGCAGTATGATTTTCAAGTTAAAGTCTCTATTAAGTACATCTTAAGAGTTAGTCCCATACCATTTGGCCACACCTCGCATTTCGACAGGCTGCCGTCATGTCTGAGCAGATAGCCGCCAGGGATTGTGGGTACTGAGCAGTGGTGTGACTCTCTCTCTGTAGTAGCTCTGAAACACGAGATAGCCTGCTGGACATTACAGGGCTCTTTTCTTTGCTGAATAGACGCGTAGGCGCACACACACACACACACACACACACACACACACACACACACACACACACACACAGGTTTGCACAGCTTTTCCTCTTAGGACACTGCACTGACATTCATTCATTTGGACAGCATAAACAAAGCGTTATCCCTAAACTAAACCGTAACCAGTTAATGTCTAGCCCTAAACTTCACCAAACCGCAATTCAAATCTTAGCCCTAAGCTTAACCAGTTCTTTGAAAATGAGGTTCTGCCTCTCTAGGACCAGGTTTTGGTCTCCATGAGAACTAGTGGTCAGTGTTTGTGCCAGAAAAGGTCCCAAAGAGATAACAAATACAAGCACACACACACACGATGCCTGTGTATTCTTCACATATTTCATTATTTGGTTCAGGAGGTCAATGATTCACAAACAGTTACATGTTTTTTTTTTTTGTTTTGTTTTTTTTAACCTTTTAATCCATATGATATAAATAACTTAAATATGTCTTGACTTTTGAGTTAAAGAGGTTTAATGTAAAGGTCTTTAAAATTCAGATGCGCATTATATGAACAATGTTTACATTCATCTGGTAATGTTTTTGAATGTGTTTGTTCTTCTGTCTGTCCGGCTGCTCAAAAGTTACAAAATTAAAAACAGTAAAGTAAATTCAGATTTGGGTGAAATCTTCAGGGAATATGTGTCATGGCTCTCTGGATATCTGTGGTGATCCACCAGTGAATTGACAGTGTGGGATACTTTATGACCTTCAGCAGAGGTTAGATGTAAAAGGTATTTGTGTTCATCTGTTGAGAATTCATGATTCATTGTAGACTTCAGCGTAAACCAAAACGTTAGATTCACAGTTCTGCCGATTGACTTTGTTGCAGGATAGAAAAGCATTTCTCAATATATTTTTTTCCAATTATCAGCACACATTGATCTGTGATGTTTTCAGTTACCACATAGTTTAAACTGTAAGAGTTCAGAGAAGAACATCACCAAACGCAAACTATGTGGTGCTATATGGTATTTTGCCACCTCAGTATTTTCCGTAAAGGTTTTTTTTTTTTTTCAAAGTGAACCAAAAAAGAATAACTTGTATCACGTTACCTTGTCGGTACACCATAAAGCATAATGTTTTATCCTGAATAAGCAAGTTCACCAGTTGGAGAAAAAATATTTACATTGGAGATTTATGCCAGCTGCTTTGCACGTCTATAATTTTGGTGTTTTAAAATTAAATGGTTTTACTTCATTACTCATTACTCAACTTTCCTTGTTCATTCCTGTGATTCCATACTGCAGATTAACATGTAATCAAAAAAAAAACATGAAGACATTCAGACAGCAGTCTCTCCTGTTTCTTTTTTAGAGATAAATTTGGACTGTTCGGTTGCTCTGAGACTGAGGTTTGTTTCTAAAGCACACATTCAAACTTTTTCGTAATATGCCTGGCTTGAAACTATTCCGGAAATGAGTCTGGCTTTGCTTCACAGGAGTATAAGAGCACAGCTTTCCATTGTGTGCGCTTAAAATTATGCTGAGGCCGCTTTGGTGTGTCGGTCTGTGGCTGTGGTAAGAGCAGAGTGGTCACTGGACAGGAGGAGAGATTCAGGACTGAGATGTTATCTCATCCAGAAATGTAGAAGGAGTTGAGTCTCAGCTCCCGTGTGCATCTGTTAGACACTAACTGCATTTTAGTTTCTCACCAAAGAACGAAACCAATGTCTTATAAGCTGTTGAACTGGTATAATGTGTAGTTTATGTAAGAATTAAGTTACAGAAACGAACATGTCAACAAGTCTCACCTCTTTAAAACCACCTTCTGCAGTAGTTATAGTTCTATATATATTTATGAAGTGGCTCTGCACATTTATTACAGATCAGATTTTTATTTACAGTGCTGTGCAAACGTCTTGGGTTTAGATTTGTTGTTTTAGCAATGCTATAATGCAGTGTAATTATTTCTCAGTCACTTTATGTGAACACATCCAGGAAATACGGGAAACTTTTCTACATATTTTTAAAATGTTTTAAACCATTTTTCCTCAAAAGAAAAGAGGGTTCAAGTGTCAAGTATGTATTGTGACCTTCCCTTATAGAACCTAAATAATGCTATTGGCAAAAACTGCATTTGTCCTACTATAAATATCTGCTTTGAAAAAGGTCTATTACTCCAAGACTACACACATTGTATGAGTTGAACTCATTGAAAGTTTGCAAGACAAACTTTCTGTCACATCATTCAGTAAAATTCCAGTGATCACAGAATCTGACCGACATAAAAACAACAAACCTGGTGCTGCCCTGAGACTTGCACAGAACCGTCTTTCTTAGTTGGTTTCTTGTAAAGCCATTTTTTTTTAATCTGCAGATGGATATTTCATTTTCAATATTTTGAGACAGACCCACTGACACAAATAACATTAAAATTATTTTGTTTTATATATATATATATATATATATATATATATATATATATATATATATATATATAAATATATATAAATATATAAATATATATGCTGTAATTTATAAATGTGTACACATATTTGCTCCCACTTTGACTGTATAGTTAAGCTCATGGGACTATTGAGGACGTTTTTTTTTTTTAATTCTAAATGTGAGCCTTCAAGCTTTTTAAATTATGCTGTATCTGGTTTTAAATCAGCAGGCTGCAATCGTTGCCTTCTATATGTTTGGATTAATATACTGACTTAATGTAACATCAGTTATCAGTAAAAACAAACCACTGATGTCTGCAACACAAAAAAATCACCTGAAAATACTGAATCGATCCTGAGAAATATTTCTTGAATGATATTTTAATTAGTTTCAGTAAATGGTGTAATGAGCCTATATGGGCGATTGTGGAATAAAGAGGAAATAGCATGATGGTCAAAAAAATAAAATAAAAATAAAATAAAATAGACATGCGTGAAACATAGAATAAAATGGTAATTACATTCATTTAAATACATAGATAATTTCAGTAATTCATAATCCATTATGATACAGGAAATACATGCAGATAGCTTGGCTATAATTTCTTTGGTGGCTTTAGGCTGCTGGAAATGCCGTTGATAATAATACTGTTGTAATAATAATAATGATAATAATAACAATAATAATAATTATAATGATAATGAAATGGAAACAATAAAATGTAGACAGTGATAGTTTTAGGCCTCCCTTTAGGCTATCATTAACTTGACCGTTTCTAAAAACGACGTTGTGTAAAGTTTAGTGTCAGGTCTATATGTCAAAAAAAAAAACTTAACTGAATGAAAAATAAATAATACCAAATCAGCTTATTTAATAATGTGATATGTAACTACTCCTCTATCGTTGTACTTGCAGCCTTCAACAACATGAAGGCCGCAGATCCGGTCCCACCGTTGAAAACACCTTAAATGCTTGAAACTTGGCAACAAACCACCAATAAAAAGTGTATTTTTCCACGTGAACCCATCACATGTCCCCGTCATACAGGGTGAAGTACTTGCTGGCGTTTGAGAAGCAGAGGTAAGGCGTGCTACTGCCCGGGTAGACCACGGGCAGAGGCATGGGCAGCAGGCATCTGCCCAGCAGGTTGCTCTCTTTGTACAAGGCCGGGAGCTGCCCCACCACCACCGGCTTTCCAGTCTCGGGGAAATCACTAACGGGTCCGTCGATTTCATTGGAGATCTGCCGTTTCAATTTATTCCTGCGGTTCTGAAACCATATTTTCACCTGCGTCTCCGTCAGCTGCAGAGAGCTGGCGAGGCAGGCGCGCTCCGCGCTGCTCAGGTAGCGTTTCATGTCGAAGGTAGACTCCAACTGGAAAATTTGTCTCTTGGAAAAAATAGTGCGCGTCTTCTTTTTCGTGATCATTTTCTCTCTCTTCTTCGTCGGGCTGCTCCCTTGGTGTGCGTCCGTGGCCGCGGTGGTGGAGCAGCTGTCGTCGCAGCTGCTGTCCCCGCTCTCGAAGCGCACCTCCGCCGCCTTCATCGAGTCTCCGCGGCTCGTGGTGACCGATTCCGTCGCTCTCCTGCAGTCCGTGGTCAACTCTGCAACACAAATACACTTTGCTTTAACACTGCGTGGATACGGGTCAAACTGCGCTGCTAGCACTGACCCGAGTGTGATGGCATCGTCTTCGCGTGGTGCGTAATGATAAACACACACATGCCATAATGTCTCTCTAAACACACAGCCTGTTACGTAATCATCAAACACCTCTTACCACTTTGGTGGAGCCTGCTGTCCGGGTCCTGCCTCTGAGGGGCTCCGTGCTCCTCGTGATGACTCTGGAAACCGTCTTTACGCACCGGCGTGACCGAGTCATCCTGCAGTCCGGCGGCGTGGCGGCTGTCACTGTTCCTCCCGCTTGTCTTGAGGTTGAGGATGTTGTCAATGGTGAATTTCAGAGAGGCTGCGGGTCGACATGGTGCGTCCACTCTGTTCATATTCTTCAAGACTTGGCGCGTTAGTCCTTCGTTTAACGTCCGCGACTTTTGTTTACGCTCAAGCGGGACGATAATCTCACCACTGACGTCTCGATGCTCAGCGAATCATAGCAGCAGCCGCTGAGCAGACAGACACTGAACTGGGCTGACGATGCTCTGTCTGCATCTGCACTGCATTCACCGGATGGAGCGCGCTTTGTCTTCGCTGATTGGACCAGAGGCGGGAGCAGTTCGGCCAATAACAGTGAGAGGATGTGAGAAGAAGGGAGGGCAGGAGAGTCTGCTGCGTCTGCGCCCTCTTCTCCTCACCGCTTAACTCCCCAACCCCCTTCACTGCTGCAGGGAGACCCGGGGGAGACCCGATAAAACAATCATAAACATAACCAACTTTCACTCTAATTTCATACAACATAAACAGTGTGTGCTGGTGGCCTGTTCTCCCTCTATCTCATTATAGTCGATTCACTCAGATCAGAGTTGGGGAACTCGCGCCTGAGGTTTATTTTGATATTCATTTTGAAAACAGAAATGTCGTATATTCATAGTGCTCTTGTTATTGTGGGCCTTTTTGCAGTAAATGTCTCTCACATAATTTATAATTACATTAATGCTATACATAAGTGGGCGAGAAATTATAAATATTGATTTTGCTTTATTTATTTTAGCCTCCATATCCTGCTATAGTGTGTATTTAAATCAGTAACGTCAGACTGCACGGTGGACAGTGGATTATAGTGTTTTTCGTTGCGTGGCGAACCATAATTCAGACATTTTCACATGTGGATTTTTGACTCTGTTCTACTTTTTTCCATACATATACCAAAGTCACTTTAAATGATGGTGCGTGGACACAACTTAGTGGCTGCAAATTGATAAAGACGCACTAATCCAATTTTAGGTAAGAAACTGTCGTTTGTGGACAACATATATATTATTAATTCCACAGAGTTTAAGTCTGTGGTGTTAATGTAATAAAGCACAATAGAGACCCTAATGCAGTGACTGCATGGTAGCAGAGGTGAATGAAGGTCAGTTTTGTGAAAACAAAAACATACATCACTTCAGACTCTCTAAGTCCTCTGTGCCAGGCAGCACCATTTATGATTGACAAACAACGAGGCGAGGTTCATAAACAGGATAACAGACATTTTATTAAATAATTTTATTTATCTATGTGAAAAAGTGACAAAGTTGGAAACATCTGCGGCTTTAAATATCAAAGTTGTAAAAAATATGTAGTGTATTCAATGACAGGAGGAGCAGAGATGTCAGAGTTTGTGTTGCAATCACTCTTTCTGCGGCTCTTTGGATGCAGTCAGCAGTTTAATTGTGGGCTATTGCACGATTCGGTGTTGTTAACAAATGAGTTCGATTCATGAGTCATGGTCAGTCTCTACACCAGGCCGCTCATCTGTGATCTCAGCAGGCTCATGGAGTGAGCAAACGAGGACAGAGGGTAGCTGATCATGGAGCTGCTGAGTGGAGAGACTGGGTGTCCAGTCAGGCTGAAGCCCAGAGCCGCCGTGGGTGCTGCTCCCTCGTGATACAGGATGGGGACCCTGACAATCCGCTGGGTTGAGTTTTGGACGTGAGCAGCCTCCAGATCCGCCGCCAGCTGCCTCTTCCACTTATTCCTGCGGTTCTGGAACCAGATTTTGACCTGAGTCTCCGTCAGGTGCAGAGACGCAGCCAGTCCCGCTCTCTCCGAGCTGCTCAGGTACCGCTTCAAGTCAAAAGTCGACTCCAGCTGAAACACCTGACTGCGGCTGAACACAGTCCGAGTCTTTTTCTTCCGACTGGAGCTCGGGTCAGACGACGCGTCCTGCTCCGACCGTGTGTCGAACGCGTGCGGCGGCGCGTCCTCATCTGTCAGGTTACCGTCTCCTGTTTTCCGGTCGATCTCATCGCTGCCCTCCGTTATTGGCTCGGACACGGCGGGTGAACCTCTGTCACTGGGCGTTACTGAGCAGCAGTTGTCTTCTGGACATGGATTGTCTTTTAGAGCTGGAATTACAAAAACAAAATGTAAGGTCCTTAAATAACTAAATAAATGTACTCACACACACACACACACACATATAACAACCATTCACTCTCACATTCACACCTACGGTCAATTTAGAGTGACCAATTTACCTAATCCCCATGAATTAAATTATTATAATAATAATAATTATTATTAGTAGTAGTAGTAGTATTATCATTATTATTATTATCATAATTATTATTATCATTATTATTAATACAATAATAATTATTATTATATATTCTTATGATATATCATATAAAAAATATGTCCTTGTCTTTCAATTTGTTGAAAGGTGGCAGATTAAGTCCACATGTAAAATACGAGATTGATTGAATACTTTTTAAGGCTTTAACTCATTAAAAACAAAAACTTTTGTTTTATGTGATTTGTTTTATTGCTCTTTAAGTGTATTCATAGAGCGGGGTTACAAGACCGTCATTAATAAAATTATATAATTCATAAGGAGAAACAAGGCAACACAATTACACAAGAAAGAAAACAATAGAAACAACACATGCTAATTTACAAACTTCTGCCCCGTCATTCCACTACACCCACATCCCTTCCAACCTGGACCTTGCAGACCTGGAGACTATAAGGTCCAGTGTATACAATTTAGCATTTAACGTTTATTGGTGAATTTGTGTTTTGCAGTTAAATACCCCTCATCCCAAGTGTGTTAGAGAACCTTTGTATCCTTCATTTAGCATCAAAAGTAAAAGCATGTTTACTGTGTCCATTGTAGAACTACTGTAAAAATATGATGCTATATGTGTGTTTTAAGTAAAGCACATTGCCTTTGTGTGTGAACTGTGCACAAAGTTGCCTTCCCTAATATTAATATAAAAGGCTCATGCTGTGTAAATGAAAAACACATGTTCATATAGTATGCTGTTTCATACTTCATATGCCTATGAAGTCAACATGTCATCCTTCTATGTTGACAGGCTGACGAGCCTTATGATATTAGACCCATTTTGATTCAAACGTTAAATATCATCGTGTTAACAGATGATCAGACAAAGACATCTGTCTATTGCCTGCAGGAGTCCATCACTTATGTGCACAATCACTGTGTTTTTGAACGTATAAAATCAAAGTGAATGTGTACAATAGAGTACAGCGTTTTGTTTTCACGTACTGGGAAATGCAAATGAAAATTGGCTCAGTCAGGCACAGTGCCTTTGTTTTTGAGCTGTAATCTGCGTCTTTGTGCGTTATTTTGAATCTTGGTGACGGACATCAGAATTGTCCTCTGTCTTTATGCAGCGTGATCAAACATTATGAAAACCCACGTGTGTTTGACAGGAGCGACATAATGCCTCAACCCAAAACGCCAAAATTCCCGTTATCCAGTGGCTGTGTTTGGGGCATTCAGACAGCTCTGTGTGTAAGTGAAGCGAATAATACAGACACAAAGTAGCGAGAAACCCGCATGTAACGTGCTCGCTTTCATAGTGATGCCACATTGGTCTGATAAAGACATGTGGACTCATTATTTGCGCCTGTATTTCAATAACGCGTAAGGACGATACTCACTGTGCTGTGTCTCCAACGCTCTGAAGTTCATCGCATTCGCCCCGCGGCGACACTCGGGCAGCGGCGATTCTCTGTGTGGAGATCGGTCCGTGGAGCTGGAGCCATGGCGGTTCGTTTGGCGTCGGTTCAGGGCTCGGTCAGCAGAGAACATTTCCACTCCAGTTTCCCCTCGATCGCTGTTGGACATCAGTCCATGCCGGTCCCACTCCCTCCCCAGTAAATTCTCGATAAAAAACGACGATGCCCGCGATGAAGTCGGTGTCTGTGTTTCTGTCAAATTCTCCTGCATGTTTTCACAATTTAACGAAGCCTTTTTAAAACAAAAAAACAACAACAAAAAAACAAAGCTTATCCCGTCTTGATTGTGCGTCAAATCGATCCGCAAGGCTGGGCAGCAGCGGTCATTCCAAGCCTCGCTGCTGCTGCTGCTGCTGCTGAGCTCAGATCACATGAGATGAGGAGTCAGATTCATGGCACAGATTGGACGGCGGGGAACTCCTCGGAGCCAGCGGGAGGAGAGGGGGGCAGCAGTGCAGTGGAATCGTCAAAGCAAGCGCTTTACGAGCCTCCGAGGGTTTTCCAGCGATTGAAAGAGCGCGACAGCAAATGGGGTTTTCCAAAGGAAGGAGACCTCTCTCTCTCTCTGTGTGTGTCTCTCTCTGCCTCTCTCTGCCTCTCTCTCTCTCTTTCTGTATGTGTGAGTGTGTGTCTCATGCAGCGCCATCACCTCGCGGTCACGCAGCCATGACAAATCCTCTCTTCGTGGTACTGCGCTCTTTATTTGGGTCAATTAGAGTGCAAGTCAAAATAAAGATCCACCAGGGAGGGTGTGTTTGTGTGTGTGTGTGTGTGCACTTTTGATACACCTTGTCGGTGATATAAAGTGTCGACTTGAAAGGTCTCGTGCTTTTCTGTTTGTTTAGTATATGTTCAGTAAACCTTGATGGTATAACAGTATGTGACATCATGCCATTGACCTCGCACTGATGAGGATGAAAGACGTGCGCACTGGAGCGAGCGAAATAGGAAGTGAAACGCTGCGTCTTGGAAACGCGGCTCCCTGTCAAAGGTTATCCAAACTTTGCGTAATGCTCGAGCCTATTTATTAGTGCACTAGTTTAATCCGGTCTAACTAAATGCGCTATGCTTTATTCTGTGGGATTTCTAAGTTTGTGGGAGTTTTACGCAATTTAGTGCCAGAGTCAGACCTGTGGTTAATAGCAAATGATCAAACTTGTTTTTCTTCTACAACAGGCATTTGTTTCAATAACATAGTATCTCCCACCATAACTTTAGCTGCCACAGCTTCTCTAACTGGTGAACTTGGGAGCCTTTCCCATGGGTTTACTTCTGCAGGCTACTGCTAAAAGTGAAGTTGTTTCTTTTTCTCAAAGAGCATCTCTCCTCAGCCATATTGAGATGAGCTTATCACCATTAGATCATCAGACACATTTAAATAAGTGCTGAGAGGCGTATTTACCCTTTTTGTTGAAATGGCAAGACATTTGAGCTCTTTGTATTTCCCTCAGTGGAGTCAGCAACTCTGACCTTTTAACTTCAGCTTCCACCTTCTCTCTCTCTCTCTCTCTCTCTCTCTCTCTCTCTCTCTCTCTCTCTCTCTCTCTCTCTCTCTGTCTGTCTGTCTCTCTTCCTTCAGGCCAAACTTACCCTTTGACAGAGGATCAGTGCTAATGTTGCTCTTCAACCTGTAACACTCAGTGCAGACAGCAGTAACATGAGCCGTGTGTTGAAGTAAAAGCTCAGTCTCACACCTCACTTGACTTGTTTCATTCAGCTTAATGAAGAGACAGGTCACGTTGAGTGATGCAGCGATTTGAAGGTAATCTTTGATTCATTGGGCAGAAATTGGCCAGGATAGCTCATGCATTGTACTTGCACAGATCCAGTGGACATAGCTCTATTTTACAAATGCCATTCTTGTGTTTTCTTTCTGCACATTTCTTTTTTTCCATGCACTTTTAAAGCCACTGCCTTCTCCCAGTTTGTTGTACTGTATCCGTTTGTCTGACTTTAGTTTTGGCGTTGGCCTTTCTTCTTGTATATTTTGAATTCAACATGGTCTATATGTTGATGAACATGCTGTTATGACAACTTTTCTCACAAGGTTTACGAAAGTGTAGCGTGACGATAACAACAAGCTCACAAAACATAATGAGAGCTGCTTGATTTTTAGTGAATTAATCATAGATCTCGTGGCATAGAAGCTGAATAAAACAATATAAATGCATTAAGTTACCTGTGTGTGTTTCATACTGAAAGCTGAGATAAATGTTAAAAGTGACTCTTCATACTACAGCGACGTCACTTTGGTTAGAGAGTGTGGTTAGAGTTTTGTAACAGGGAGGAAATGTTATGCTAATACCAGCTTATTTCTACAGTAACCACCAGTAATCGCTTGGATATAACATTAGAGAGGATGGATTTCAACATAATGTAGTAATTATTATTTCCGATGTGTAATTCTAATTACCAACCTGAAATGACATGGGATTGTGTGTGAAATTGCATTAGAAATAAGATGATTTTTCCCATAACGCTACCTCCATATCAAAAATAATTATTAACAGTTGTTCCTGTACTGTAATTTAAAGTGATACCATCAGTAGGTGTTTTGTGCTGCTGTAAATCAAGATTTTTGTCATTGGTTTTGTGTACGTTTCACCTGTAATGCAGCAAAAAGGATTTTGAGGAATGGCCATTATCATAAGTCCAAGATCACTCACCGTTATCACCATCACCTAGTTTCCATATAGCTGCCTTTCTTAATATAGGCCTGCATCATGTGTTTTTCTTTATAAGAAATGTGTCAAAGTCCTACATTAGATCAGGTTTCTGTGTGTACACCAGGCCGTCTGAATGATGTAGCATCCCAGCCATTACCGCCTGCTCTGGGGACCGAAAACCTAGAGGCCTCTCTGTCTCACTTTTCTCCTTCCCTCTTCTCTCTTCTCTCTCTTTCTCTGTCATCCTCCTCTGATCCTTATCCAGCCTGTCGTGCCCTTTGCTTTACATGGCCTGCTGGCCTGCTCCACAGCCACAGCCTCCTCCATGCCACCACCGCTCTGAAACACACACTTTTTACCCACACAGAATCATATCATGATGTGCTCCAGGAGACAGCTGCAGCAAATCGAGCGTGTTTCTTCAGCTGGCGACGGCGAATGCTTTCTGACTCTGGCAGCTGCTTCTGCTGCCAGGCCTAAAAGCAGCCGTGTTGCAGTCCAGTGTTTTTATCATTTGAAACAAAACAGAAGTTCTCTGTGAGATGGCAGTAGTGGTCTGAAGTACATGTTTTTTTAGAAAAGCTAATTGACTGTGCATAACATTCATTATATGCTTTGGAAATGGAACACATTTTCCAGCACGCTTGTTGACACAGCCAGTTCCGTTTTGCTCTATTTTCGGGATTCACATGATTTTCTATTTAAGAAATAATTGACCCAAGAGGTTTAAATATGGATTTATATTTCAAGTCCTTACTTTAAATAACTCAGACTATTAACTAGCCAACATTCCTCTCCATAGTCTTCTACTTAATTTATTCTAGTTTTGAAATGACAAAGGTCTAATCACCGCTTTATAACAACCATTATACCTTGTGTGATATTCTAATGGCCCAGGAGTCGACCGCTCTCAGCAGGAGCTTACAGTCAATGAAAGTGGAGACAGTTTGACCCAGTTCATTACAGTGGAGGCAGTGAGGCAGGAAGGCATGGACATCCTCTCTGGCATTCACATCTCTCTTTGCATTAAGAGTTCTACTTACTGGAGTGACTCAGTGAAGTATAGAGGCCTGAGCTGACTTAAATTTGAGGCCGTGCCAGCATCCACCAACTCATGCATATATAGTAAACACATACATATATTGATTCCCTTTTATTGTTTTTAAAAAAACATTTTTTACAGTGGTAGAATTGCAAAAGAACTGAAATGTAATACTGATAAAGTAGGCAAAGACATGAACAGTGAAACTGGAAGAGCAGATACAGCAACACACTTTGGTTTGTGGGAGAGCCCTCTAATGGTTAGTAGAGAGCACTGCACCGTGTTTCGCTGAGCACTTTCACATGGCAAAAAAAAAAGAATAACATAATCAAGATATTAAAGTTGGTAAGCATTGGATTCTCTACTTGATACGACACGATCATCACCACACAAGTGGAATTCATTACCCGTAGATTCCCATAGCTCTCATCTGTTTTTTTTGTATTCACTCTGGATCTTTGGTGATTTGGTAAAATGTTCTCCTGTTCTCCTGTACCCAACTGATCTGACCAACCGGAGCACAAGAGCTGTCCACCATCTTCACTTTTTATGAATACATCTGACGTAGAGTTGAATTACTTGACATGGTATGATATATAATATGTTAATTGTAATATGTTATATTGATTTGAATAGTGACAATGCCACAATGGTTTTGAGTGTTGCATGATGGGATTGCATGATGTCAGTTACCAGAGCAACAACTAAGCCTCAAAAACTCCATCTGGACTTTCTTTTACAGAAAAGGGGTTTTGCCCATTTTTCATATCTGGAAGTTATTAGCAATTTACTGCATGTTTAAATAGTGTATTAACAATTTATTTCATGAAGAAAAATACACTGTAGTTGTACATGAACACGAAAGTTTGTGTGTTAAAGTTGAAATTTGAACAATATAAAACATATTTAAAATAACATTTGGTTGAGTTTTTGTCTCAACGTCCAAAAACAGATAAAAAATTATTTGCAGGCGTTTTTCCAACTCTCTCTTCTCTGGTGACAAAGACGCTGATTTGCTGGCTTCCTGCAACTCCTTGCAACTTCCCAGCTTTCAGAATTTTTCTGATAGCACAAACCATCGAGTAATCACTGTAATGCAAACTCTGCTTGCACAAACGTGTCATCTGTGGTGTTAAAGGGTTAATAATGTTATTTATCCACTTTTAATATTTATATATCGTCATTCTTAATAGCGAAATATTGAGTGTATAGAATAATTAGTCCCATCTTCTTACCATTCAACACTTGGCGTAGTCATTTGCTGTGTTTCCATCATGGTATGGCACAGTTTGGAATGGTGAAGTCCTGGGTCAGGGATGTGTTTCGACTGAGAACAGTACCTTTACTTTACATGTGGGCTGTGCCCGGTTGCCGGGTAGCGTGATGTTGTACTGGTGCAATGACGATGTAATCAAGCCTGACACAACAGACAACAGTGGAGCACATCCAGCAGTTATTTTCTCTACTCAGTTTGTGGCTGTTTGTCTCAACAAGATGTCAAGCTTTCTCTGAGAATAGACTCTCAGGGCATTGAAGAAACGCTGGTCGCAAGGGAGTGACATTTTTCTGTCGCCCAATCACCTGAGTGTCATGGGTGGAGCCAGTCTAACCGCACTGTCACATTTCACTCTCACGGGAAGTATACCAAATAATGGAACGGTCGGGGTCTCTTATTTTGGAGATGTAAGAAAATATGTAACATATATTGTACCAAAACTGTTCCACATGGTGGAAACATGGCTATTCTGTGTTTAGCAATCTAACATAATGTCAGTACATATCTTTGAGCGAGTGTATCCTGACTGTGCTAGCTGCAGCATTAATAATTCACTGTACTTAATCAGACAATGTTGCAGAGTTTGTGCTCATTGATAGTATTAGCCGAGGTGAGCATTCTTGGCCAGACTCTGTGACGCCAGCATAAAGTGGCTTTAATTGCCCATAATCTCTGTCGTTCCCTTTGCTCTCACAGTGCAAGTCAGCAGCCTATAGCTTACGAATGCCAGACCTTGGCAAGGCAGTCTTAGTCTCCATATCAGCGTGAGCCTGCACAACAAGGAATGTTTGTTGATGTTTTCATCTTTGGACTCACGATTGTGATTTCTTTTTTGTTGTTTCTTTTTACACCCACTCCTAGTTGGATTTCAAATGAGCACATTTTGGTTTGTATCCAATTACAAAGCAAGAGGCCGACTCGTTATTTTTCTTCCCAAGACAAACTTTATATTGCTGCAACTAAAAAATGAACATCTACCGAGGAAAGAAAACAAAAACAAATCAACAGTGCCAATTTCCATCCACATTAGTTTCCTCCTTCAATGATGTGACTGCTCCTCTTTTATTAAGAATCCACTCAGTCTGCCCTAACCTACTTTCATCATCATTCTGCCTCATGGATTTGTGTCAGTGGGACATTAATTTCAATACAGTTTGTTTGATTTATGGCAGAATACACATCTCATCATTATCAGCCTTAAAGCTCACTACAAAAAAAGCCTATAAATTATAGGGTCTGACCATATAATTTCTAATTATCTCCAGTCGAATGTCAAGATTCAAGACTCTTTTATTTCACACAGATTGGATTTGTTTAACCATCACATCATATTACATTTAAATGGTTTAAATATGATGTAAAAAAAATGTGGGCCTGTGTTTTGTAAAATATAAAATAGGCTTGGCATGAGCTTAAGATAATTTTACATATATGTTTGTAACTATTACACTATAGCGTCTGATAAAAAATAGAAAAAACATTACATTTTTTAAAAATCTCTATTAATTCTTTTTTTTTTACATTAAAATGGTGTGCACTAGTCTAACATTTTGAGATGTTTTTATTGTAACACGAGTTCTAATAACCTTTATAAAAAGTTAAAAGGTACATCACCAAAGACAACAATAATGGAAAAGTAATTCAAAAGTATTATGTTCTATGGAATTAATTATCTTGCATCTTTTCCTGCAAAAATGCAGTGTTGGCATTTGATACCTCAACTATTGTCTATGTTTTATAAACAGTTTTTTTTATTGCAAAAACTGTTTTACTTCTACTATTCACTACTGTACAGCTGTATAGTGTACTTTTTATGAAAATGTTGATTAACAAGTACAAGGTAAAAATCATACAAAGGCCTATGGAATTATATTTTATTTTAATATTAAATGAACAAAAAACACAAATTGTGTTATTTTGTTCATAAAATCTCCAGTTTATTTGTTTAATTGTTATACTTTTGAAATACAGACATTGACATTTTCACATTTAATATAAAAAATATATACTTTGTTTACTACATCAAACCATTAACTGAAAATTCAGTATTTTAAGTGTTGGTGGCGCATTTTATGGGCTTCTTTCAGTGACCAATGAACTTAATCTGACAGGTTACAGGTTAATCTGACAAAATGATTGAATGTGCTACTTAACAGTTAATGAATATTACAAACATTAAAGTTAAACATGCATTTTTTGTTTTATATCGCTATTATTTTTATTATTTATATTACTATTAATATTATTGTGGTTTAAATTCGCGCCCCTGGGTTTTTTTTTTGTTTTTTTTGTCACAGGACTGTACTTAAATAATTGGGGGGAAATGCGATGGTCAAGCTTTTAAATGACTCTGGCCTTTCGGTTTAATCTGCAGACCACCACTGTTCGTTCCTCCACTTCTAAGGCCTTATGTGTCTGAAGCATTTCGAACGGGAATGTCCGTTTGTTTAACCTCTTCACGGTACGTTAACCCCTGTCAGGACGGACTCGTCAGCCCGGTACAAAGGGCCTGAAAAGCGGGGACCCTTTCTCCCCCTCGGCCGAGCCTGCGGTGCTCAAATCCAAGCCATGTTTTCAGGCGCTTAGAAAGTTCCCTGTCCCTCCGGAGAGTATGTGCTGTAGAACAAGTGGAACAAGGAGCCACAATAGGACGGAAAATAATCTGGTGCACGGGTCATTCGATTAAAAATGTCACTTGCCTAAAAACCCACTGAGGCGCTAACACTGTAATTCCACTTTAAAGCCACTGAATTAATTACCAAATGTTAGATGCGCTTCTAAAGAATAAAGTGAACATAATATCAGCCCTGCATAACTTTTTTTTTTGCTCTGTCAGATTATGCAAATGTCCACTGCCTTGTTGGAAATACTGTAAATCTGTACTATGTTACCGTAAACTCGCTGACCTCCTGTAATGAGCTTATGGGAAATATCCGTGTGCGTGAAAGGCCAAGATTTGGTCCAACACAGAAGCTGCAGCAGCAGCAGGATTTAAAAAAGCAATCTGGTCATGTGGCAAAATAATAATAATAATACAGCTACAGAGAGAAAGTTCGGCTGAACAAGGTTGTTAAATGCTCTGTTACACAGTTACATATCCACAGATTATGAATATTGACAAAAATAATGACGAGTTTACATGAGAGAGTTCACTGCTCTGTGATCCTGACCTCGTGTTTTTGAACACTCAATACATCTGTTTTACATTGATGCTCAGTGGGTTACATTATTATAAGTGTGGGCATTTATTATCATGTTCGCCGTTGATTTGCGATTTATAATTAATCCACGGAATTAACATATACTGCATAATTTCCCAAGATAGTTAGAAAAAGAGTTTGTTTCGAACATTTTGTCAGTTTGTTAATTTTAGCGCCTCCCAAAAAAAAATATATATATACATATAATGTTTGTATTTCAAGCGGAGAGTTTGTGCCATTCATCCATCCATGTTACGATCGCGTGAGAAGGAAGAGGAGAGCACGAGGAGACACCCATCTCTCTCTCTCTCTCTCTCTCTCTCTCTCAGAGGATGGGTAGACGGATGTGGGCCGTCAGTTCATGAACATTCAAAATCAAGCTTTTTTTCTTCTTCCTTTAATTATTCACACAGTACTGACACTCAGACACTGACTTTTTTTTGCCACGTCTTAGTTTTTTTCCTCTCTTTACACTCGAGGAAAAAAAAATGAAAGACTTCCAGGATTCTCTCTTTTTTCTCCGTTAGGACACAATAACGGAAATTTGGAAACCTTATTAGGTTTCCAAATAAGGAAACACTGCTGCAGATTTTGTTTTTATTACCTTTTAAAATAACATTGGAACATCCTTCATGTTTTAATGACTTTTGTTTTCGATAAATGTGATGCAAATTAGCAGGAAGTTATTGAAATACAATTATGTAGAATTTAATTGAATATATATGAATATTCAGATTTAATAAAAATTATTAAAAACATATTTATTGTATTGTTAAATTACAATAACCATGCGTCCTATATTATAAATGAGTACTAATAATAACACATATTGCACTCCTAATGAGGCAAATAACTTTCAAACAATTATGTGTGTATATATATGTGTATAGCCAAAATTGTTCTTGCTATATTGATATATAGAATATATAGTATATAGTATATTCAGCATGTTTCATGTGTCCCATTAAACTGGGGTGGTGTGTGTTAATGTAATGTTATTCTTCCTTTAAATAAAAAAAACCTATATCATCAAATCATGACACAAACATGAAAAGACAATAATTGTTTTGAAAACAACCAAACAAAAAAAAAGTTATTTTCATGACAAAAAGTGAGGAGGGGGTGTATATATAATGTGACTAAACAACAACAACAACAAAAGTGCCCATCAGAATCATTAAATACATTTTGGAGAAATAAGAAATGAAGCTTTGTCTTGTTTGTTCTTCTGAAACATATCTGACATATCTACATGAGTAGTGACTGATACAAGACCAATATTTGGACATCAATAAATCACATTTAATTTTGATATAAAAAATGTCACAGTCCAGAGTCTCAGATGTTGTGAAGACTGGAGGAGAAGAAAAGAGAAGAGAAGTAAAGGGAGAGTGAAGGGGGAGGAGAGTGGAGAGCAGACAGGGCAGCTAACTTAACCTGAAGCGACATAAAAGAGTAAAGAGCCTGAATGTGTGTATGTAGTATGTGTGTGTGCGTGTGTGCGTTTTAGTGCGTGTGTGTGTGTGTGCATGTTGGTGAGACTCCATGCTGCACTCTGTTTTCCTCAGTGTTGTCACGCAATGTTGCTCAAATCCCCGCCCTCCTCTCCTGACTGCACTTCCTGATTGTGTGGTAATGTCCTCCTGACCTATACCATCCGACACACACACACACACGCACGCACGCACGCACGCACGCACACACACACACACACACACACACACAACCGCAATTCAAATCTTAGCCCTAAACTTCATCACTTTATCAGAAATAAGGTTCTGCCTTATTAGGACCAGGTTTTGGTCTCTGCGAAGACATCCGGTCCTGACAAGGTCAGTGTTTATTCCAGATACGGTCCCAGAGAGGTAACAAATGCATGTATGTATAAACATAAACAGACCCACACCTCAGGCTACAGTGGTATAGTCTACTTGACTCAGTCTGAATCGTGCTTGAAGCACGTTTTGTCCCTTTAATGTGCTTTCAATGAATTAGCGAATAGAGGAATCACCATAATCTGACCCTCCTCCTCCTGGGATAAATCTTCAATGTGGACACACAATACCACTGATGCAAGACGCGATGCCTCTAATCTGTATCACAGTACACTCGGGGGTATTTGCAGTACGGCTCAGCAGGGACGTATTAAATAGCAGGTTGCTGCATCAGTCTGATTGAAAGTTCTTCTCTTCTTTCTCACACTTCACCGAGCTACAGCTTTGTTGTTGGTGACTTTTTGTTTATAGATACAGTATATTTGTTTTCTGTTATCTCTGAAACAAGAGATGACGTCAGCTCAGAAGAAATCAGGAAAAATTAAGTCCAGCTGCCTTTGATAAAACATTTTCAATTAAAACTTGTTAATTATGTAGTTGGTTATATAGTGTAAATATTTTAAGTTTTTAAGACATAGGTTTATAGAGAAAGTAAATGCTTAACATATAAAAATGTTTCAGAGCATATCATACAATAATTGGCATTTTCAGAGAATAAATAATAATAAATATATGACTTTATAATTAACTAGATGACTTTTTTGGACTGGGGCTTATTCCCAAAAAGTTTCCAAAACATCTTACATGTAGCCCCATACATTCTTAGCCTGTATTGTTGTAGTTATGCTTAACGTTTAATTTACTCACTGCAAACGTGTACAGTTTCCTCTCTTCACAGGTCCCTGGCCTTTGTCAAGAGCCATACTGTCAGAAAACATTTGCCCACTACTGACGCACGCATACACACAGGTTTACGCAGCTATTCTTCTAAGGACACAGCATTGACTTCCATTCATTTGGACAGCCTAAAGAAAAGTGTTATTCCTAAACTTAACCATAACCTTAATCTAATGGCAATTCAAATCTCAGCCCTAAACTTAACCGGCTCTTCAGAATCAGAAATGCCTGATGCCTAATTAGGACCAGGTTTTAGTCCCCATGAAGACTACTGGTTCTGACATGGTTGGTGTTTATGCCTTAAAACATGTGTCAAACTCAAGGCCCAGGTGCCAGATGTGGCCCGCCACGTCATTTTATGTGGCCCGCGAGCGATTAATTGGTCTTAAAAATCTGTGTTAAAATAGGTCTATGCTGCTTTAAGGCGTGCGTTGAACATATACTGCATTTCCCACAATGCATGGCGATTGCGTTACTCGCAAAGTGACAGCATCCCGCCACTAGATGGCAGTGCATCATTGTATATGTATCATGTGACGAGTGAAATTGAGATTGAGACTGTGATCGCAGCAGAATGTGTTCACAAAAGCCACAACCGAAAACGATGTGGCAGTGAAAGCTAGTTTTATTGTGGCTGAAGAAATCATTCGTGCTTCAAAGTCTTTTTCTGAGGGTGCGTTTTTGAAGCAGTGCATGCTGAAGGTGTGTGAGCAGGTCAGATATGGACTTTTTAAACTGTTAGTTTGTCAAGAAACACCATCGCGGACCGGGTTACATCTATAATGCATAATATTTGTAACTTGAATAACTAATAAATACAGAAAGTTATTTAGCAATGTGTTACGGAGTAGTTACCTTTATTTTACATTATATTTGGTTCCATTTAGTTCCATTTATTCTGTATGACCCTCCTGGCCCTTTGAGGGTAACCATTATGCTGATGTGGCCCTCAGTGAAAATGACGCCCCTGCCTTAAAATGTCTTCAAGAGGTAACAAAAATGACGACACATAATACGACGACAAATAATACTATGCCTCTGTCAAAATGTTTGAATTCTGTTTCTCTGTTGCTTTTTTTTTTACAATACAATAAAAACATGAAGATTAAAAGTCATATGCAGTCAGATAACCTGCACACAAAGACAAAAGTGTCACCAGGTGGCGCCAAAGCACATGTTTTGATTATCATGCTCTGCAGCTGTGTTGCACTGCATCTTAAAACACCATCATACCCTTTTTTTCTGCAAAAGTTGCCACCTTTTTTTCTCTTTTTTAGTGTTAATATGCACAATAATTTCCCTTCAGTAAACAAAAATGTATAAAATCATCAAAAATGTACACTTTTTTTAATCTATTACGTCATCTATGACTGTGCTGACATGTCCACTTGATTATGGCTGAGTTAATTCAAACAGTTTAATCTCACTTAAAAATATTGTGGTTTGTTGTTATTGATCTAATAACATTGATCATCTTATGGTGCTATATTCACCATAAGATGGCTCAAGAGTCCTTCTAATGCAGCCTTGAGCAAAAGCTGCTGCCCCCCAGAATTCTTGTCCATGGTTGTCATAGCAACAGGTAAGCTTTTCTTCACCTAAAGCGTTTTACTTGTTTTGATATCTTTAATACCTGTTTTGATTTTAACTAACACTGGAAGCAACATCAGTCCATGCTGTAATTTGAGGACATATTAGTCACATGATTCACATAAGATGTAACATACATGTTTTTATTATTCCTGAAGCACTAAGGTAATTATTCACCTGAACGTTTGTCTTTTGGGACATGATTTAAGTTTGAGTGAAACCTCGTCATTTTCTCGTGTGAGTTTCTATGACTTATATTTATCATTTCTTTTATTTATTATTCTGTACAGCACTTTGGTCCACTGTAGTTATTTTAAAGTGCTTTACAAATAAAATTGGATTTGATTGTCATTGATATCGTTACTTGTTGTTATTATGCACTCCCTCTCTTCATCTTTTCCACTTTATTAATAATGTGCGAGGTTGACATTGCACTACAAATGGCAGCAGCCAATTTCTTCATTTAAGTTAGTGGTTCTCTGTCCTGCAGCACAGCTGTATGTCAGTTGAAATTTTTAATTTTCAGCCTGTTTTGTGGTGCAAGACACTTATCGAAAAGCAGCAGTTTCTGGGTGATCTTGAATTGTGACTCACAAAAATACATTTAAAAAAAGAAGCTGAGTAGCTACAGAAAGACTGATGAGCCTCCTAGAAGCATCCAGGGACTCATGGTTGTCTGAGTGGGCATGGTGATTGGGAACAGGTGTGGGAGAATGGGGTGATGGTGGACAGGTTAAGCATGACTGGCTCTGAAAAGCAAACACGCAGGCACAAACAAGGAGATAAATTGGCAACGAGAGGAAAGAGGTGGTGTTGACGTTGGCATGACAAATATCCCTGATTCAAGCTGTTGGTGTTGGCCACAGTTTTACTGGTGTGAGTCACTGCGACATTGTATCCTCACTGAGAGACTTATTATCTAAAAAACTAGCTTTGTTTTTAGAATTACTGCCCCTGGTGCTCTTTAGTAAAGAACTTTACTCCTAAGGTGTCCTGGGTGCACGGTGGGCTTTTGTGGAATGTTCTGGGAGACTATAATCACTAATGTTGTGTAATGTAAACAGCTGCAGTACAACAACTTGTTTTCAGCCTCAGTCTTTCAAGGTCTCAACCAAAAGTATGTTTGATAAGTGATTAAAGAAAAGAAAGAATGTAGATTATTCTTGATTTGTTGATTGGAAGTTACCTTACAAGAAGCAGACATCTATTTATTTATTTATTTATTTTTTTGCAAGGTTAGTGACATTGAAGGAGGAGGACAGTGTCTCAAAGCATTCAATTCAATAAAATTGTATAGCGCCAAATCACAACATTCATCATCTCAAGGCACTGTAGATAGACAACATCATGCAGAGCAGAGAAACACAACAATTCACACAATGAGCAAGCACAAGGCATCAATGGAGAGAGAAAAAAACTCTCTTTAAACAGAAGAAGAAACCAAACTCAAAGATGTGCAGCATCTGCCTCGACCGGTTGGGGTGAAAGGAACAATGGGGCACAGAGGAGAGGTGGGGGACAGAAAGGGGGAGAGACAGGACAAGAGGAAGACGAGGTAGAGACAGAAGAAGGAGACCAGGAGCAGATATACAACAACTGTATCAAGTTATACGTTTATACAAGACAGTTGGAGTCAGTGGTGACATGTTTATAGAACTACAGTCACTTATATAAGCAGCAGCAGGAATTGTTGATAACAATTGTACTGATATCTACTTTAATTATAGCATAATAATAATGGTGATGACATGTATGATAATAATAATAATAGTAGTAGCCTCAAAACTGGATCTGGATCCTGCAACCTGTAAGATGATGACACAGAGCTAGAGAGAGAGGGGAAAGGAAGGAAAGCCATAGGGAGAGAAAGAACAAGGTTAATGACATATAATGAAGTCATATTCATACCCTGAGTGTGAGAGAGTGAGTGTGCGTGCACCACAGGAATTCCCCCAGCAATCTAGGTCTGTAGCAGCATAACTAAGAGATGGTCTGGGTTTCCCTGAGTCAGCTAAGCTCTATCAAAAAGGAAGGTTTTAAATACAGAGAGAGTGTTTGCCTCCTGAACTGTCACTGGAAGCTGGTTCCACAGTAGAGGAGCCTGGTAACTGAAGGCTCTGCCTCCCATTCTACTCTTACATACTCTGGGAATCACAAGTAAGCCTGCACTTTGGGACCTAAGTGATCTGTTAGGGTGATAGGGTAAAACTATGAAGGGGCCTGACCATTAAGTGCTTTGCACGTGAGGAGGAGGATTTTAAATTTCATTCTAAACTGTACGGGGAGCCAGTGTAGAGATTGAATTGGAATATCCTGATAATAAGGCATTACAGTAATCTAGTCTAGATGTGACAAAGGCATGAACTTGTTTTTCAGTGTCCTTTTAAGGACAGGATGATTCTAATTTTCATAATGTTCTGCAAGTGGAAGAAAACTGTTCTGGAAATTAGTTTTATGTGTGAATCAAATGACATGTCCTGGTCAAAAATAACTTCAAGGTTCCTCACAGTGGAACTGGAAGTCATCTTAAGTGACAATGTGGTCAGAGAGTTTAATGACTGTTTAACTGTAGATACAGGTCATCCAGGACTTAATGTCTCTGAGACATTCCTGGAGTTGAACAACCTGATTTATTTCATGCGGCCTCATTGATATAATATAACTGTGTGTCATCTGCATAACAATGAAAGTATGTTGTGCTTTCAAATAATGTTTCCTAAAGGAAGTATGTATTAAGTAAAAAGTATAGCGTGTGCTGTTATCCCGATTTGTCATATCACTGATGGTCATTCCTCTGGGCATGTTCTTGCTGTTTTACTGCAGTTGGCCATAGTGATTGTGCATTACCACCTCATTTTCCTTCTCTTTCTTCTATTCCTCTTGTCCTCCTTCTTGACTCTGATCACCCAGAGGAGGTTAGATGACTTTCTCTCGTCTTTCTTATAATGTTACAGAATGGGAATGAAACAGGGCATTCACACTAAAGTCTGGTGTCTGTTTTTCTTTGTGAAACACATAGTTAATGTCTATTTTTCTTAGTCAGTGTCTCTGGATGTTGGTACTGCGATGGGCCGATGACTCGCACAATAGCAACTGCACCAATTTGCACCAGCTCCCACCAGAAGCCTGAAAGAGTCAGCGATACACAATAAATGACTTCATATCGTCCATATCTTCAACGACATTGTTTTTTTATTATTGGTAATAGGGCGGAGGAATTGTTGACACTCTCATACCTATCCCCTAGAGTGTTACATTATTTATAGAAATGTAATACACAGAGGAAATAGCCCAAATTATTCTTCCATCCTCACACGGATGAATTATGTTTTGTACTGCATCCTCAATAATATCCAGTTATTGCTTCACACATGTGTGTTTGTTCGTGGAAAAACTAGCCCGTTTATGTGTGTGAGTGCATGCCTATTGCTTCCCACGAATAATAAAAAAAAAACAAGCACTAAATTTAATTTGTTGTTTCTTTTTCTTCTCAACCTTCAACAGCTTGAACATTTATGTTACCTCAGGGCTCTGAATGACTTAAGTTCCTGAAATATTTCAGTCATATTACCATCATTTAGAAATGTGCCAAATGTCAAATTGTACAGCATTATAGCCGCTACAGCAGACTTATTCAGCAGACAGGCTATTTGTCAAAGTCTCTCTGCTGGACTTAGAAGTTTAACCACCGAAGTAATAGAGGTGGTCATAGATTCACGGGCAGATGGATAGAACTATACACAGTCTGAATGTGTGTTGCATATACAAATGCCCACTGGCACTCAGCCATCCTGCTCCATCTTCTCCTCCTAACCTCTCTCCTCCCTTGTACCACAGAGTAAGAAGTGTTGAGATGAACATTTCATGTCCAGGGAGAGACATTTGTAAGATGAGAGACTTCAGTCGATATTCAATTACAAGGCTCAAGTGTGGAGGAACTTAGTTGAACTGTGTTCCCTTCGATACTTGAGAGATTGATTTATGTTTAGCTTTTGATTTTATCTTCCTTTTTTGTGGTTCTTATTTAAAGTCTAGTTCGAGTGCGATACACAAGAGAGAGTTGTAAATGTGGAGTGTAAGGTCGTGTATACTGTAGATGACTTTTACTATTTGCAGAGAGGGAGGGGATAGCGAGGCTGGATGCGAACCAAAGATAGGTTTCACTCTAATGACTTTTGCTAGAACAGTATTAAAATGTAAAAGTACTGCAGTTGTCCACAGTCAAAGAGACAAAGCTGTGCTTTAAGTGAAATGATGTGCTCTTTATCATTTTAGCCTAATTCTTCATTCTTCACATAGTTTTTAGTCCATGATTAGCGACAGTAAAGTAAAGTATGTCATTATGGTTCGACTTTGTGAAGAGTTTTAGTTGAAAAATCGGGCAACAGTCCCAAGGATTGGGAAACATAGTTTGAGGGTGAAGACTCTGATTGATCAGTTGTTGTTGGAAACCATTGTATAGATCAGTTTTCTTGTAGGAAGCCATGAAATATGAGCTCATCAGAGCTCGAGACATGTTTGAGTTCACTGGTAGGAATTAAAGGCTTTGGGAGATGAAGTCTGGCTCAGCTTAACAGTTACTGCAACCTGGAATTGGATGACTAATGGTGGACTCAGTGGAACATTCACAAAACGTAATCTCTGGCTACATTATCAGGAAAACTAGTGTGAATTACTATATATATTATATATACTATATATATTGTCAGGTAAAGGACATTTGAAGGTTTCGTTCAGAGTACCAGGCTAAAGTGACTCATCACATCTTTTTCAGTTTGTCAGAGTTAGATCAGATTTTTCCAGTGCCATGTGGTATGAATGAGAACATCATATCAGAATCCACATTCTCATTCTCTATGTGCATGCACTGAGCTTTGTCCTCGACTAGCAGTGTGACAAAATCAAACAATGAAGGAAAGTGTCATCCTCAAGAGATTGTTCTCACTCACAAATTCCATGCAATAGTATGGGGTATCAATAAAGGCACATCCTACAGTATCTGATGTTATATGTGGTCTGATCTGTAATTAATCATATCTCCAATGTATGTCCAAAAAGATGTCCTCAGAATAGGTTGTGGGTCCTGTTTTGGTCCACCATTTTGCCCCATTACTTGAACATGAACCTCAACTGAAAGCTACACATGAAGAACACAGTTTTATTTTTCCGCAGCTGCTACAACAAAAGGAAAAAGAAAATCAAGACGTAGTTAAAGTTTTACTTCATTACTTTTATGAGATGTGAGAGGGTACGCGCTGATGTCAGGCTGGTTAATTGAATGAAACTCCCAAATGCCATAGAGGACTTCATCATTAGTTTTGCATCGTGTAGAGGTTAATTGAACGAGTCATAACGCTGTCTCTAAGAACGGAGTTTCGCGGTTAACGACACCTCTGTGATGTAATTTAAGCCCTGACCTCTGCTCTGACACAGTCATAGAGAAACTGTACTAATGGCCATCAGCATCTTGTAAAATACCAAGTTAGACCATGCTTACATGCACATTCACACAGACATTTTTTCAGAAATTCTCTTAAAACAACAGATATTACACTTGTTTAACACGTTTAATTATGTAGTATGTAGTTTGCAGATGGTATCTCTGGTGGTATCGATTCCTGTTGAATCACAATACGTTTATTTTTTCTGACGGCTTGCTCAGTGCTTTGTCCTTTAAATAGATTTTCTGATTTCCATATTTGGAGTTGCTACTAACAGTGCTAAGGAAAAGTGTTGCACATCAGCAACAAGTTTACTTTTTGGTATAGAAGTTATTTCAGAGTCCTGCCAAAGATTGAGCTTCTAGCACAGTGGTTTGAGTTTAGCAGCTCAGTTTCAAGTGGAATCTCTCTGTCCCACACTAACACACACACACGCACGCACGCACGCACGCACACACACGCACACACGCACGCACACACACACACACACACATTCTTGTACTTGCTGCATACTGAGGACCAGGTATAAGTGCTGACAAAGTGAGGACCAGCATTTCCACTTTATAAATCCACACAATTACAAATATCTACTTCATGAATGACATCTATAAAAGATCTACTGGGTGCAGTACCATAAAATGTCTGCAGGTGGAGCCCCAGAGTGAAAAGTGTTTGAAACACCAGGGTTGGAAAATGGGTATTTGTACCAAATTGTACCAAAAATCAGAATATAGCACATTTACAACCTAAAGAAGTGATGTCATTGAAAACAAAGTGAGGACCGGCCAAAATGTCCCCACTTCGTAAAAATGACCTCACTTTGTTGGTTAAAATCCCTCACTGGTCCTCAGTATTCTGCAAGTACAAGAACACACACTCACACGCACGCACACACGCACACGCACGCACGCACACACACACACACACACACACACACACACCCCCACACACACACACACGCACACACACACACACACACACACACACACACACACACACACACACACACACACAGGTTTGTGCAGCTATTATTCAAAGGACACTGCAATGACTTTCATTCATTTCAACAGCCCAAACAAAGCCTTATCCATAAACTTTACCAAAGTTTAAATATTCGCCCTAAACTTAACCGTTTCGTCAGAAATTAGGTTCTACTTTATTAGGACCAGGTTTTGCTCTGCATGACAATACCAGTGTTTATGCCAGAAAAAGTGTCTTCAAGAGGTAACCAATACAATGAAACATACACTAAAACAAAACAAAAAAAACAATGAACCTCCTCTCTTTACAAGAAGTGACCCACTTCCAAATAGGGTCTCGTAATTGATAATTAACAAATAATTGTGGTAACACTTTAGATTAGGGAACACATATTATCACCATTAACGAGGTGCTTACTAACATAAGTAGCATACTAGTCCTTAATTAGTAATCATTAAGCACATTAACACATTTTTCTACATAACCTTGTTCTACCTCTATTATGACATGAATTAAGATTAACTTTTGATTAACGTTTGATTATTTGCATACATATTACTTACTTACATACTATTACATCAGCAGAACACAAAGTGTTTGTATTTGATTTTGTATAATTATAGCCCCATTAACATAATGTTTGTTCAGTGTTGTAAATGTTGTAATACATTTTTAGCAATGCTTTCCTAAAGATTTATATTTACATAAACATGTTAGTAAATCTATTGAATACATAGCTGCAACCACACCTGGTTGCAACTATGCATATGGTCGATTTCTTGTAATGTCAATATTTCTACTTCCCAGACACAAAACAACCTAAGTCTGGGACTAGCAGAGACTGCGACGAGCAGTGTTTTGGTAACATAAATTACACGCTGGGCCACATTCATCTTCTCTTCCACTGTCTTATTCAATAGACTTAGAACTTCGTAAGTACTTCAAAGTTTTTTTCTCATCTGCAATGTTGTTCTCTGCTTTGGCAGTTTTTTCTATGAGGCACGTTTCTAGTTTGGTCAACAGGAAAAATTAAATGATAGGGAGAAGCTGCCATACAGCAAAAAAAAGATAGTTCAAATATACATTTTAAAAAGCAGCATTGTATTTCCCTTGACTTGTCTTCCTCCCTAACACCAGCAGACTTCATCAGGAGTGCAGGTAATGCAGAGACTGTCTAATTTAATCAATAGAGATCCTCACTCCAGAAGTGGCAAGAGTTCACATGGCACTCTGCCAACATCTTAAGTAAGAGCAATTTCACCATGTTGCTCCTTCCAAACACTGCTGACACTGACCTCTCTCCAGACTGATTTATTAAGAGGCCCCTACATTTTAGCAGTGTCTTATTTAAGGTAGAAATTATAACACGTAACAATCATGAGCATCACCGGAGGGTAGTGTGAAGTCTGGTTTCTGTGTTACAAAAATACATTTATATGCCAGGACCACTAGTAAAAATGCCTTTTAATAAGTAGTGCTGTCAAACGATTAAAATATTTAATCACGATTAGTCACATTAATGTCATAGTTAACTCGCGATTAATCACAATTAATTGCAGATTTTCATCGAGTCTAATGTCCCCTTAGACTAGACATTAATGTCCCTTAGACTAGATGTCCCTAGTGCATCAGCTTGCTTTATGCAAATGTTTTTTTTGGTAACCCAAACACTGGCATATACAGTAGTGTAGGGCTGAACAATTAATCAAAATGTATCTAAATCACAATACAGCTTACCCCAATTTCAAATCGCAGGAGACACAATATTTGTTCAAGCCAAAATGTGTATCAAAATATAATTTTATATTAATTATTATTACACATCTTATTCTCCAGACTGAACCACCCTGTCAAGACACAAAATAATCCTAGTCACGAGCTGTGTATGTGTGTGTGCTGTAGGAGTTATGAGACGTTTGTGTAACAATGAGTATAACGTGACGTAGGTGAAGCAGAAAGTAATGTGTTCCGTGAGTTTACATTAGCGAGCCGCAGGTGAATATATGTCACCCTCCATATTTTGAGTTATTCCTCTTATTGTGTTTATCCTGTTGAAAAACCCAGTCATTACCACACAGACGATGGCATTCAGTCATGAGGGATGCAACATCTCCACATAGCCAGCTGCAGTTTGACGCCACTGCACAATGTCCATTGTTCCATTGAAGGAAAAAG
This sequence comes from Microchirus variegatus, assembly GCF_963457635.1. Classification (NCBI taxonomy): domain Eukaryota; kingdom Metazoa; phylum Chordata; class Actinopteri; order Pleuronectiformes; family Soleidae; genus Microchirus; species Microchirus variegatus. The sequence continues at coordinate 4,847,861 of NC_139824.1, forward strand.
CCCCCCAGATCATGATGGCGCTCCCCCTCCACTGTGCAGTGGAGGTTACATTTTTACAAGCACGCTATAGTTTGGCATATTTGAAGCACTTACTTACTTCTAGCTCTTGTTTGTACCCAAATGTTGAAATGCACTTATTGAAACATAAAGTCTGACACAAGCAAACTTAACTATCCTCCCAGCAGACAGTCGCTCACGACACCAAAGCCTCTGAAAACCAGCGTGTGGAAGTATTTTGGGTTCTTCAGCATAGATGACAAATAAGGAACACATCTGTGGACCCACCTGTTAGGTAAGCTGTTAGCTGCACCCAAGTGAAGCGGCAGAAGAAGCATCACAGCAGGGCAGTGCAACGAGTGATCAATCTCGTGTGACTAACAGTGAAATGTGAAAAATATCGTCATCACATCGTATTGACGCGGAGGAAGGGGTAATTGGAATATAATATAGTCCAAGGAAGAACAGGTTGTGGTATATGAAGAACAAATGGTAACAACCCTATAAGTTACATACAGTATATAGATAAATGGCAGTATGGTTCTGTTCTGGGATCTCTGTCTTTCTATGTAAATACAGTATGTGGACAAAAGTATTTGGTCGCCTGATCATTACACCAACAGGGACATTAATGATATATTCAAATACATACAGTACTTTAATGGTCCTCTTTTGTAGCGATAACAGATTCTACACAAGACTTTTCCTCAAGTAGTGTTTTTTTAATGGGAATTTGTGTCCATTCATTCTGTAGAGCATTTATGAGGTCAGGCACTGCTGTTGGATGAGAAGACTTTGCTCACAATCTCTGTTACAGTTCATCCCAAAGGCGCTCAATGGGGTTGAGGTCACGGCTCTGTGCGGGCCAGTCAAGTTCTTTCACACCAAACCTGACAACCTAGTCCTTGCTTTGTGCACTGGGGCACAGTCATGTTGGAATAGAAAATGGCCTTCCTCAAATTGTTGCCACAATGTTGGAAACATAGCATTGTCCAAAATGTCTTGGAATGCTCAAATGTTAAGTTTACCCTTCACTGGAGATAAGAGGCCGAGCCCAAAACCTGATTGAAACACCTGAATTCAATACTTCAATACTCCCAAATATTTTAGTGTACATATAAAGGCTAAGTTGGTGAAACATTGACTGTTTATGAATATGGACATAGTCTTCCAGTTGCAAAATGATCTCCGGTTATTAAGCCTCAACTTGGGTCACGTCAGTTCTTTGAAACTGGAGCAGAACAAACATAAACTGCAACCCAGCACATATTGGAAAATACTAGTTGCTATCTTTTGATGAACAGTGTTGGGGGTAACATGTTAAAGTAACAGATTACTGTAATCAGATTACATTTGTCTGTAACGCAGTAATGGAACTGTGTTACTGCTGACAACATCAATAATCACATTACAGTTCCGAAAAAATCGTTACTTGCACTTCTTTATGGGAGGACCGAAAACACAAATTGACTTGGCTCGAGGAGACAAAGAAGACGAGTGAGAGACGAAGAAGACTGAGGAAGGACCCGTGTCTTCAGTGTTGTTTTCCTTTGAATAGTCATCATCATCTAATGTTGTCATGAGGGCTATAGACTTATTTTTCTTACATTGCCAAGCTGGCAGACCCCCAAAGACTTTAGCTTAGCTCGTATGGCAACCACACATTAACTAAGGCACTCTGTCTGCGTTGAAGAACAACACTTTTATTTACAGCACTGCAGGGTGATGCACAGCCTCTCTTGTTGTTATGTGACTCTCTCACAAAAGGGAAAATAACTTAACCACATGCAGGGTGACAGATATTCGCTGCAGCTCGCCAAATGTAAACACATACATTACTTACTGCTTCACTACTCACCTTCTCTGAAGTCACATGCAGCACCACATACACAACTCCACACACACCAGGGGCCTCATGTACAAAGGTTGCGTACGCACGAAAACGTGGCGTACGTCCTTTTCCACGCTCACGTTCAGATATATGAAACGTGAAATGACCGTGGAAATGTGCGGTACCACACGCCAACTTCATGGCTGGCGTACGCACATTTCTACAGCTATTGTTCCTTTGGCGACACTCAGTGGTGATGCTGGGAAACCACTGTTAATAATGTGAAAACAAGTAGTCATCAGAGTGATGTGCACATCAGAGACACACTTAGGAACAAATAACACCTTGCAAATGGTGCAATCTGACGTGAGAGAGTATTTAGGGTCGCGAGGATTCACTTGCAAATGATGATAATTGGCTCATAAACCGATTTCGGTCAGGAGTGAGCCAGTCAACCCTGAGCCGAGCCATGCCAGCTGTGTGGGACGGAATCATCCGAATGTCATCCAGGTTCATCAAACGCCCATACAATGTTGTTGGCAAGCACAATTTTCAGCGAGAGCCGGTTTCCCTAATGTAATCGGAGCTATTGACTGCACACTCATTGCTATAAAAGTGCTATCACAGGATTAATTTGTTTACGTGAATAGGAAACATTTTCATTCCATCAATGTTCAAATCATATGTGATGCGCTAATGCAGCTAACTGACATCGTGGCAAGGTGGTCTGGCTCAAACGCATGACTCATTCATTATGACTAACAGCATGGTTGGGAACAGGCTGGAGGCTGGCACAGTGCGCGATGGGTGGCTTCTGAGTGAGTAAATAGTTTATTCTTTTAATTGTCCCGTATGTAAACCAGCGCCATGCACATTTGAGCATGTGCGCATTCAAATATCATGTTTTTGGTTTTCTTTATTTTCTGCTGAACTAAAGAGAGCTTTCTAACAAGCCCCTGATTGCCTCCCTGTGTTCAGTATTCATGTCAGTAAAAGCGGGCGTAAAGTTGGAAATGTCAGCCGCGGCGCACTTCTGCATTCATTAATAGTGAGAAATAAAAAATTAAACATGAGTCAAAGTGTTTAATATCCTGCCATCTTTACGCACCAGCGTAAGAGAGAGTAAAAAAGAGAGTATTGTGAGCAGCTAATTGTATGACCTGTTGCGGTCACACTTCTGCGGTCTTCACTTGAGATCTGACCAGTTCTTTTTAATCTCTGTGTTTGTGTGTGCGCGCTGCTCGGATCCCACGGCATTTACAGACTCACACAAACGCTCCCACTCACGTCTTTTTTTTGTAAATAAATAAATATATATATATAATAAAGATCCCTGTTGACAGATTACCAAACAAAATCTCCCTGCGCTTTTCATTCATTCACTAGAATCTCATGCTCAGATTGTGTGAAATTCCTTTTCTTTCCTTTGTTCATTGCGTTATATGATCAAAGAGGTGAATCTCAGGGCCTATTTAAATTGATTTGCATATTTAAATGGGGGCGTGGACAGGGAGGAGTTTGGCACCTCTGAATGTGCACTTAAGTTTATCTTCCAAAAATTATGAAAAAAAAAAATCATTTTTGTCTGTCATTTTCCTGTCATAAAAAATAAACTGTCATTCAAGTTTATTTTTTTAACCTTTTTTTGAAATCTTGAATTTCAAAGTTGAGATCTTGAGTTCCCAAAAAATGGTTTAAAAAAAAAAAAAAAAATTGGAATTTTTTTTTTTTTTTTTAACTCGAGATGTCGAGTTTCTTTTGACTGCCAGCCGCTCGAACATTTTCAAGTGCGCCCTGTTCAAGTGTACGTAGCACCCCGCATGCAAGCAGCAGGCAGCTGGTTTGTCCCGGCAGGGAAGTGTAGTCACTTTCTCACTGACCCGCGAACGTACTGACACAGAGAACTGGAGAACTGTGGCTGAGGACGTGAATCTTGTTTGTGGACATACTGACACAGAACTGTGGCTGAGGACGTGAATCCCGTTCGCGCTGTCACTCACTCACTGACCGGCGAACGTACTGCACTCAGGGAGGACGTGAGTCACGTAGCAGGGCACTGGGCTCCTGCTAAGCACTGGACGATTCGGTGAACAAATCTTTTGAACGAATCATTTTAATGAACGGATTCTAGGGATTCAGTACACTCAAATGAACTGCCGATCCCATCACTAGAGCAAGGTCACTGTGACATCACAAGACCATGGGAGGAAGTGATTTTAAATTTGGCATAAATATTCACATCGACTCAGATTACCTATTCAGTTATGAATTGTCAAAGAACAAGCTCACAGAGGCCTAAGACAACACAAGCAAGTGTATAGACTGAAACTGCATTGGTCACCAGATGTGTACGACCACTCTGCAGCAATTATAATTTTTAGTGTACATTGTTTCATAGATTTAGAAACAATGTGATGATATTATGGATATGTAGAGATGTCTGCAAAACTTTGGATTGAAACAGGCTTTTAATAATCCTGTGCAAAACAATAGAGCGTCACCTTGGGAATGTAGGTGTGTAGCTGCTGTGATCTTTATCTCCAAATAAACCCTGTGAAGCGTTTGACTTTGTAGCCTTCTGTGTTCATTAGAACGTTGGAGTTAATTCAGTAATTTGGTGAAACACAGGTCTAACTAAAGTACAATAAATGCATCATAAGAAAACAAAAGTAATGCAGTTCAGAGATCTATTTGGTGGTTCATCGTACTTATTGTGGATGTCGACACTCACAGTTTCCCTGAACCATCAATGATTATGAGCAACACGCAAGTGTGCTCAGTTTCCATGTCACCTCCAATCACCCTAATTTGGCCAAAGTGCTCCTAAAGCGTATTGAAAACCTGTATCTTTGCTTGGACCCTCATGTTTCTCATTTCAGAAACACTGAAACTTGTAGCAATTACTGAGGAAGGAAATCCATCTGAGCTAATAGAAAAAAAAAGCTATTATTATTAAAGCTATAAAGAAATGTAATATGTGTAGTTTCCCTTAAAAAATAAAGCAAACATGGGAAACAGAACAGGGAAATGCATACGATGATGATGACTGATGATTATTTTTCTTTCTTCATATGCTCTGGTGCTGCACAAGCCTACAAAATTGCTATACACAATATGTCTAGGGTTAGGGCTTAGGGATAGGTTTAGGGTTAGGCCCAACCCCGACCGGTCGAAGGAGCTGGCTTCACATATTTTAGTCTGGTTCTGTCAGATTTTTAAGACAGTGAGGAAAAAAATGGTAGCCACAAGGGTAGAGAAAAAAAAAGTAAACAACCAGAATTACACTTTAAAGTCTTAAACCTACCAGTTTGTCCTGTGGTCTTTTGACAATGGAGTTCACCCTATAAACTGAATGTCCCTATGGGAGCTAAACCTGTCATGGCCTCCAGAGAGCTGAGACATACCTGCAAGTGAGAGGAGACATATCTCTAAATTTAGGTCACTAACAGTTTGGTCTGCAAGAAGTAAGAACAACAGAAATGCTCCCCAGATGCGGATAAATTCAAACCTCACAGAGAGCATACTAACAGATACAGCATGTGACAAATGTTTTAGACTTGTTTCTTCAAGGATGAGCATGAAAACAGCATTTCCGCGGAGGAGCACTGTGCCTGTCCTGCAGAGTTGTGTCTCTGCTTTTTACCCATAGCTCTCTGCAAATCTTTGTTGCATCGCAACACAACCGTTGTTTTGTGAAGCCTAGGAGATTAAACAACCGACAGCAATCACAATTAATTAGGTTGCAAGGGCTTTACTGTCGCCATGCAGGGCTGGGCTGATAAATGAAGAGAGGAGACTGATGTCTCTCCAGCACAACTCTGAAGGGTATTCATTCTCACTGACATTCTCGTTTCAATTCAGCACACTGGTGGACTGACGGAGACATGAGGTGAGCACAAACACGCACTTTTGGAAATGTTTTCATCAACTCATTGTCTACACAATGTCATCTCCTCGGATTGATAGACATTAACAGCTTTCAACATGACTGGCTCCTGCATTTCACACCAGTTATTTTTTCGTGACTTTCCCTTTTCTTCTATCTGTCATTTACGCTGAAACAGTCAAATAATGTCTCGACATGGCTGTCATCCAAAAATCACAGCTATATCCGAGACATTGTGTGGTTCCCTACTGAGCCAACATGTGCTTCTTGTCTGTTTTGACACCAAGTTTTCATTGTTTGTGTGTGCGCGCGCAAATGTGCTTAGGTTTGTTACGCCTTTGTGACCTTTTCTGGCATAAACAGACTTTGTCAGGACCAAACATGTTGGCTGGTCCTCCCTTAAAATGGCTTTCTTGAGACTTGAGAGGTTTGATTTTAGGGTAAGGCATTTAGGTGTGGTAATGGTTAAGCTAGGGTAAGGAGCTCGGGATTGTATGAAGTCTATGAGTGACCTCACTATGCTGCACATACATGTGTGTGTGTGTGTGTGTGTGTATGTGTACTTGACATTTTGGGAAGGTAATGAAATTTGGAATTGTCTTCACATTCTGTTTCACCACAAAAGGGCTGCTTATGGGTTAAGACTTGGTTTTAGGGTTAGGGTTAGCATTCATTTAAAGCGGACCTACATCGGAAGTTCCAATTAACACTGTTTTTTAGTGTGTATCTGTGTCATTACCTCGTTTACGAATCCCTGAAGGTTCAAAACAAACAGTTCAGCCACTGCTGAGAACACTGTGGTTTATTGTAATCTCCAGCTCAGCGAGATCTCTGAAAAAACCCGGTCCGGTTACGTAAACAGCAGTTCTCCTGAACAGCAGATCCTCCTGCTCTGGGCACTAGTCCGGGCACATCCGGTTGCGTACATTGAACCGCAAAAGAAGAATAACGTCCGTTGTGGAGGTGTTTCACGAGTGTCTTCTGACTCCGGGTCAAAGTCATTAAAAGGGACTGCGGCGGGGAGTCGTGACATAGCTATTTTTAAACATTGCCCTGAAACCTTCAGGGCTTCTTAAACAAGGTAATGACGCAGATACACACTAAAAAACAGTGTTAATTGGAACTTCCGGTCTAGGTCCGCTTTAAAACAATGTTTTGATAATGAGGAGCAGTGCATCCACCGTTCCAAAGGGGGGAGCTGCGCTTCAAGTTCATGTATGTAAGTAGACCTCCATAACTCACATATATGTGCAACAGGACCACTCTATGTGAGCTTTAATGTCAGAGTTGCAGTAAGGGTTTGGCTGAGGCATTTAATTGTAAAGATTAAGGCAAGTGTCAGCGGCTAAAGCATGCATGCATGACTAACCTCTGTAATGAAGTCTGTGTCCTGACCGACATAACTGGACATAAATATGCGTGTGGGTCTGTGTGTATGTGTGTGTGTATGTGTAAAAACGTGTACGTGTCACCGTAGCTCTTAATTAAATACATTAAAAGTCTGAGGGAAATGCACCATAAGTGACTAATTTACCCTTCAGTTACTGTATTACCATAATATATGCTGTTTAATAATGTTGTAATACAGTGACTGACTAAGAGACAACATGACAGTCTTAACCCTCAGGGCTGTTGTGTGGTGTGTAGCAGGTAACAATAAATGAAACAGACACAGGTCAATATTTATATCGGTGTTACTGTCAGAAGCTCCTCTCCCCTTGCCACTAACCTGGAGCTTCAGTGTCACACCGTTGCACCACTATCTTCCATCTGCTGTCTCAGTGTGAAACACACATGCACACACACTGTGAAAAGACCGCTGGCTTTGAATGATTGATAATATCCTGTTTTCCTGCAGACATAGAGATGGCGTGTCTGGAAATACTTCTCCACGAATCTTCCACTAATAAAAATAAAAATGCATAGCCTTAATACATTTTTTTTTTCTTTTTCCCCCATTTGATGTCTCGCTGCTTCGTTGATAGCATATTGGTTGGTGCCTGTTGCCATAGTTACATCACACACGGACTTAGCCATATCCTTGTTTATGGCCTTGCTGTTGCCATTTGCTGCAGGATGTGATGTTTTGGCTGAACGAGCAACAAAGGAACATGTGAGATGGTGATTGGAAAATTGGGGCTTTAATCGACATACTATGGCACATTATCATCCACGCCTGCAGAGATGCTTGTGGGACTTTATTTTATAAGCTTATGTTGTATTTAGATCTTACAAGATAAAGTGCCACATTTGTTTTCAGGGCAGTGTGTTCTGATACAGGTTTTTTTTTTATGAGCACATTATATATAGCATGGGTGATAAGTACTGTATATTCCTGTGTAAATAAGCAGTAACAATTATGTTCTTCCCAGCGTGCCAAAGAACAAACTGTGAGTTTGACATTCTCAAACTCCACAAACTCTAATTGACTCATAATTTATATAATGTATGATCTCTAAAGGCTGATTATGTGTCCTGTGAGTCCCCCTGTGAAACATTAAAAGCAACAGATGGGGAATTAATGAACTTGTGCAGCAGAAAGAAGCTGACAGACGCTTTGAAACCAAGCACTGTTGACTGGGATCTCAAGTAAGTGGACCGTGACATATTAAGAGAAACATTTACAGAAGATCGCAGGTTATTTTAAATTCCAAAGGTCTTTCACGGAGCGAATAAAAATCTAAAATTTCAGCCATCACCAGGAACAGACGACACTAAGCCTGTAACATTTACTGTTACCATGGTGTTGTTACAATTGCCAAATGGAGGTAAGAGATTGAAGGGCAAGTTTGACCATCATCTCCTATAACTGAGGCTGCTGCAGAATTTAATCTTGTCATCATGTTTGAGCAGAGGAGGAGGCAGGAAAGAAAAATCAGGGACACAGTGGTGAGAATAAGAAGGGTGCAAAGAGTGACAGAACTAGCAGCAGCAGAAAGTAAAAGTGATGGAAGAACCAGAATGAAAAGTGGTACAGGCACAATGTGGGGACTGTAAACAGAGAAAAAAATGTAAGTGTAAAGGCACAGGAGATGATGAGACATGGGAAAAGATGGAGACAATAGACACATTGGTAGGCGTGAATGACAAGGAAGAACTATCAGAGGGAATGTAAGAGAAACAGGTACAGTGCTTTCTTCGCGTGTTGCAGTCCTGTTTTGCCTGACTTCTTTTATCCAACTAAGATCATTATTTTTATCTGACTCTAACCATTTGTTATCATTGCCATGGGGTCCTCTGGTAGCAAACAAAAATCTTAAAAATGTTACCCATTTAGACCAAATATTGAGAACTTTTTAAGCCATTGTTTGGTTTAAACGTTTTTTGAGAGGTCATGGAAAACCTTCCAATTCCATTTTTATTTGACATTAAACCACTGCCATGCAAAAAGAAATTGAACTTTTAGATGGCCCCAATGGAGGGAAAAATAAAGTGCTGCAAGAAAGTGACTTAAAGATTCAAACAGGGACAGTTGTTTTGTGAGTTTTACATCCTCCTGTTGTGTAGTTGTTTCCATCCACTGTCAGCATGAGGTTGAGGGCTCAGTACGCTTGAATCAAACTGGGTTTTACAAGGTGTCGGCCCACACATCTTAAACTGTCTACTGCTATCAATGCCTCCTCCTTTGCCTCACACTGCTCCTCTGATCTGTCTGCAGGAGCCGTGTAAAGCGGTTTGTTTTTGTGGTCTTCACTTACAAATCTGAATAAAATGAGACGATAATGTTTTTTTCCTTAAAAAGTAGAGGAGGCAGGAAAGAAAAATCAGGGACACAGTGGTGAGAATAAGAAGGGTGCAAAGAGTGACAGAACTAGCAGCAGCAGAAAGTAAAAGTGATGGAAGAACCAGAATGAAAAGTGGTACAGGCACAATGTGGGGACTGTAAACAGAGAAAAAAATGTAAGTGTAAAGGCACAGGAGATGATGAGACATGGGAAAAGATGGAGACAATAGACACATTGGTAGGCGTGAATGACAAGGAAGAACTATCAGAGGGAATGTAAGAGAAACAGGTACAGTGCTTTCTTCGCGTGTTGCAGTCCGATAATGTTTTTTTCCTTAAAATGTACTCAAAGGATTGCTTTTGTACAGAAAAGTAATTTAATTGAATTTAAAAAAAGGGAGCGTGAAACATACTGATGCCTTCAAGGCCCAGTCATAGCACACTTCATTGTTTTATCGGCTCGTTTTTACTGTTTTACCAATTTACTGTTGGTAATCATTTTTACGACAAAGAGGAATACATTTTTCAACAACCAGGTCAGGCTCTGCCAGACTCTCTACTCCACTGGCCAGGAGGCTGTTCCAATAATACGTGTGGGGGAGATGATAGGTTCAGGCTCAGAACTGGGTGGGTCAGGGGCAAAGTAGCGGGACAGGGCGTCAGGTTTAACATTGCGGGAGCCAGGGCGAAAGGTGGGAGAGAAGTTCAACCGGTCCAAGAATAATGCCCAACGTGCCTGCCGTGAGTTGAGGCACTTGGCATTTCAGTGGCACTCCGCTGGGACAGCACTGCCCCCACCCCGATATCAACTATGAACTGGAGGTTGGGGTCGGGATGAGACAGGATAGGTGCGGTGGTGAACAGTTTCTTGAGACGCTCAAAGGCAGTCTCCGCCTGTCCTGTCCACTGAAGTGAGTCTGGTAAGGGGCTTCACCACTTTGCTGTAGTCGCGGATGAATCTCCTGTAAAAAATTGTGGAAGTCCAGGAATTGCTGGAGCTGCTTACGGGTGGAGGGGGATTTTAGCGTGATCAGGAGAGAGCTGGCCTCGCTCCACGATGAACCCCAGGAAGGGAACGGACGGTAAGGACGAGTGACAGCTCTTCGTGGCGGTGGTAGAGCTGTCAGAAGCCGGCGAGGGAGAGGGCGAGCTACTGCGGCCGTAGCAGACGAAGCGGATAGAGTGGAGGCGGGACTTCCGCTTCAAGTAAAGCGACGCTTGATTTGTTCTCTCGGGTTTGTCCCTACAGGCTTCAGTAGAAACATGGCGTCTCGCTGCTAACAGTGGCAATGCAACAGCGGCCCGTGACCATGTTATTTTACATGACTTTTTGAAACACTGCGAAAATGAAACAAAAACTATTATACAGCGAATAGACAATGCAGGAGCACATAATATGTATAAAAAAGTGGATTTTGGGTCATATAAACCCATAAATACTACACAGTGTCCCTTTAAGACATGTTTTTATAGCATGTTTTTAAAATGCACTGACCAGGGTTCAGTTCAATTCAATTCAATATACTCTATTGTCCCATAGGGAAATTTGGCTTGGACTCAAGCTGTGCATATGAATGCCCTTGTGGTACAATAAATAATACCTAATTCTGTTCTGTTCTATTCTATTCAAGGTTGTCAGTCTAGATATAAAACTGCAATGGTGGAAACCTTCTTGAGACAATCAAGCATCTGTGCTGTGTAATAACTTACTGTTGCCTCTCAGACCTCATTAGCAACACCGCCACACTGATATTAGCAGTCTATAGAAGGGTTATATCATATTATCATATATGTTCTATATTGTGGGGTCAGCATTAGAGTGATGAGGTCTGATGTTTTGGTTTTTGACAGAACTCTTGCAGCTGAGCTACAATTAGAAAACGACGGATGAATGATCTTCCCATCAGGGTCAATTAAGGCTTCCATTATCTAAATTGAGAAGATAAATCTACAAATACAATCTATTTAAAAATGATCAAATTATAGCAAAGTATTACAGTCGCATACAAAAGACCTTAATCAGTCTCCATGTTCGACTAACAATTATGTTTTCTAAGTGCGTGTGTGCGCGCATGTGTACTTGACTTGTATTTGTTACCTCTTTAGGACCTTTTCAGGACCAAAAACTGGTCCTAATGAGGCAGAAATAAGAAAGTGCTCAACTTTAGAATTGTTAAGTAAGATTTTAATTGTCGTAGGTTAGGGTAAATCATTGATGTTTGGGATAATGCTTTGTTTAATTTGTTGATTGAAGTGAATGCAGTGCCCTAAGAGGAATAGCTGTGCAAACCTGTGTGTGTGTGTACATCTGGCCTGTGTGTTTGTGGAAATGGACATGTGGTAGATCAATACATGCCAGTCTCCTCAAGGCTGGGTAATGGACCCTAACAAAGTCTGTGTACACACATACAAATACATGTACGCATACACATTCACATACATGCATAAGTGAGTCTGTTGGTTGTTTAAGGTCCAAGCTTGTTTAGTCCAAGCTGTCACTACTCAGCCCCGTCTTAGCTGCCTGTAGGTGGGTGTCATTCCTCCTCCTAACAAGAGAAGCCCTTCATTAGTCTGAACGAGCTTGAAAAATGTCTTCTATTTTTTCAGAGCAGACACTGGTAGAACCTGTAAAAAGACCCGTGGACATTAATTGCAGTTCTGCAGAGATGGCTGATCTATAGAAACATCAGATTTCATGTATTTATCAATTTTTTTCTCAGTGTTGTGTCTTGGGGTGCCCATTTTGTTCACTTATCATTTTCTGTCTGATTACATGAAATTGTTCTCACATTAATGATAATGGCCTTGTTGGCATCAAACATCAGATACTGCTGTGATCACTGTGATTAAATATACTGGACTGGATGAAGGTAAAACACACAGTGGAATGAAATAAACATATTTTGTTCTTATATACACATGGACGATATTCACATAATGCAAACACCATTAGTACATGTATTATGGAAATCATCATTTAATCAAACTAACCGCATCTTACGTTGTGGTATGGATTCATGTGACCTTTCTCTACTAATTTATTTATTTTTTTGAGAACATGAAGATATCTAATGAAATTGTGTTTCCATTAAGCAAAAAAATAGTTGACCTTTTTACTCCAATGTGTGTGTTCCTGTTTATTAATATATAAACACGTCAACCAGTTACCGTCATGCGTTTGACAAATTACTAAAATTAGGTTTTGGTTTTATGTCCCACACTGCTGTACATGATGATTTCATTCATGAATGATTGTAAAAATCAGAAAAACCAAGACCTTAATCTTCAGGACACAGAGCATGTTGGCTGCTTTTTTCCATTACTGTGTTTAAACAGTATATGCAGAGGCTTTAAGAATGTACAATATAGAGTGTCTTATATCCTTTTTTTTAAGCACAGCCTAAGTAATCTCATGAAAAAAAAAAAACATAATTAACAACTATAAACACAACTGAGCAAAAAGTACCAAAAATAGTTTAGAACCGGATTGACTTTGTGAAATTTGGAAATACGTCAAAGTTCAAAGTTCACTTGCTGTATTTTGTGACTGCTGCACAATTATTGTTTCTTTATATCACTACTAAAAATGTGATAGAAATAACTTTCATAACTTTGATTAAAATGTTGTTATTTTGTCAACAGGGCTGTTGTTTTGTGAGTTGTTGCCAAAAAAAGTAATGGAAAAAAGCATCAATTGTGTTTAAAGTGAAATACCTGCACAGTTACATCCTCACTTCTAAATATATTCAAAGGTCCATCTGTGCAAACACAAACTCATCACAGTGTGCCTCTACAGATCATTTAATGTCACACATTGTGAGCGTCATAGCTTAAGGGTGAACAGAAAACATTGTATCCTTTTTCCATCTGTGCATGAACGTCAGAAGAGCGGGTAAATGATGATATAGTCGCACAAACCCCCCCCAGTGCAGCGTCATGTTTTACTTTGTCCCCTTTAACTCCAGTTAGTCCTACACTGAATGTCACTCTCTCATAACTTATGTGAAGTAAATCATGCATGTTCATGTTGGATGCAATAGATTAATGGCAGTGTAATGATACTGAGTGCAGCCAGTAAGTGTACTGTTATGAACTACCCTATGACCCTGACCTTGTCTATTACACACTAAATCTTTGGTTCTTATGTTGCATAAGCTTTCAGCCATTACCATTCATTTTTCTCATGTACTGATGCAAGGTAGTACAATATTTAATCCTTACAAACTTTGATAGTGTATATCTCTAATCATTTGTTGAATTATTTTATATACTTCTGCCGATATGCTGTTGTTTATTGTTTCCTTTCTCCATGCTTGTGCTCCAAATCTAATTTTGCCATTTGCATAACAGCAACGACAATGAAAATGACAAATACATTCATTTATAAAATACCCTGGTTGTTGGTAGCAAGTAAATTCACATAAGGTTAAAGCAGATGTTGAGTATCATGCTGAGATATTGCTGAAGAGACCAGAAGAAGAGAAAGAGGACGTTTTTTACAGGTGACCTCACCACCTTCCTGTGTCTCCTGAGGCTTACCAGGCATTTGAAAGCAACACTTAGCATTCAACAACAATCATGATCCGCCACTTCTTGTCTTCAGTCAGTATATCTTTGTGTCTCTCGTAGCCATGTTTCCACTGAGTGGAGCGGTTTGGTTTGGTACAATTGGCGACAGAAAAAATGTACTCCCTTTGCGACCGTTGTTTCTTCAACCCCTGCAGTCTCTTCTCATTTAAAGCTTGACATCTTGTCGAGTTGACAACATCCCTGCAGAACTCATCAAAAATGGAGGTGAAACAAGTGAGAAAGTTATGCAACAAAATCTGAGAGACAGGAATATGGCCAACACACTGGACACAGTCACTTATCATTACCTTGCTGAAAAAGTGGAATCTCCAACATTGTCATAACTATTATACAAAATGATGTTATAGGTAATTCTGAACAGATTAAAACCTCAGGCTGAAGAAATCATTGCCAAAGAGCAAGCGGGTTTCCGTAGTGGAAGGAGCGCCACAGAACAGATCTTTAAGTCCTCAGTGAAACATACTCTGAACACTAACAAAGTCTGTACCATGTATTAATTGACTATAAGAAACCGTTCGACCAGGTCTGGCATGACACTTTATGGGCAACAATGAAGAAATACAATATGGGTCGAGAGCTGACTAACTGCATCCAACAACAAGTCCAGCAGCGCAGTCTTGTTCAGGGCACAGTAGGCGAGTGGTTAAGACAACAGTTGGTGTACGACAAGGCTGCCTATCGCCCACACTCTTCAACATCTACCTCGGCGAATTATGCCTGATGCCTTAGAAAACCATCATGGCACAGTTAACATCGGAGGAAGGAACATAACCAAACAACCGGCCGAAGTCTTATCCAGATCGGCATGGACATTTGCAGCCATCTCAAGGCTAAGACCCATTTGGAGAGACAGGAACATTACCCTGAAAGAAAAGTTATTTCCATCTTTCGTTACGCTTGCGAGACCTGGACATTGACAGCCAAACTGCAAAGAAGAATCCTAGCAGTAGAGACCAGGTGCTACCGGATATTACTAAATAAATAACTTACCGTGATCATATCACAAATGAAGAAGTCTGAAGCACCATTAAACGAGCTACAGGATTAAACCACCTTGAGATCCTGTTGAGCATCGTCAAAAGAGGGAAGCTGAAATGGTACAGCCGCATAACTAGAAGCAGAGGTCTATTTAAAGTAATACTACAGGGCACGGTAGAAGGGAATAGAAGAAGAGCAAGACAGGGGAAGAAGTGTGATGACAATATCCCCAAATGGACCCACCTAACCCTTGCCGAAGCAGGAATGGAAGGAAGTAGTATGCTCAGCCACAAAGTGCCCCCACGACCACCAAAGGTCAAGGGACCGGTAACCCCAGTAATGGGGTATCTTGTTGAGACAAACAGGCTCAAACCAGGCAGGGAAAAAAAAGAGCTGCTGGATGTCCTCCATTGTGTTTTTTTGTCTGCTACCATTCCAAACCGTTCCAAAGAGAACCATACCATAATTGAAACATGGAATATGAAAATCCCTGTTGATGATTGACATCTCTGTTAATGTGTTTCCTACCAGTTTTCAGTAGAACCTGTGTCACTTAGCCCTCAGTGCATTTGTAACATTGCATACGTATTGTTCTTATTGCTCCATTTTTTTTGTTTTGTTTTCTTGTACTGGTGGGTGCCTGTGGCATGGTTTCCAAATGGTTCCCAAGTTACTTTTCATCCACAGTAGGTCGTAAGCAGTGCCTGGCAGCAGTGTTTGCTGTATCTTGCTGTAAAAGTGCTGCTTTTTGAAAATTATCAAATTTACATTATACTCTAGATATATACTCCTCTGCACTCAACTAAATGCCAGGACCCATCAGTATGAAGCTGGGGTCTTGTGAACGTCAGATGAAATCATTTCTGTCATGTCATACATTTTCCATATCAGTAACGCCATACCATACAGTTCTGATACCTGCCATCACTTTGTTTGTAACTTCAGGCACTAAACAAAGTCCCCTGTTGGACCCCTGTAGAACTGCCCCTGGCTAAGAAGGATGTTGCTCCAAATAAGCTGATGACACTCTATTGTAGCAACCTTTAATAGCCCAGCAAGGAGCTCAAAGGTGGATGAAGATCAGCACACTACTCTGTGTGTCCCTACTTAGGGTGCTGGGTGAGTGAATGAGTCAGTAAGCCAGTGGGGAGTGTGGTCTGATTGAAATTAATCAGTGGTAAATTTGATCAGTTGTCCATCAAGCAACAGCAGCAGCAGGTGGTGATATATATTATATATATTCTCTCCTGACTTGCTCATCAGTTTGTGTATGAGTGTGTGTGTGTGAGAGAGAGGGAGAGTGAATGGGCATATGGACTTCCATTTTTCCTGCAACCCAATAAGTGTCTGGGAATCCTTAATGAATGAGTACATTGTGTATATATATATATATGTATTTATATGTATATATACATATGTCAGCCACTGTCAGCAGGTTGTGGAGCTCATTTTCCTTGTTAACTCCTGGTCAATAATGCTCGCCGGCTAGCTGGCTGTAAACTGTGGAATTGATTTCCTGAATGGAGGCGTGCATCACAACTCCGCGTCTCATTGAGACACGCCTCCGTTCAGGAAATCCATTCCACAGTTTATAGCCAGCTAGCAGAGCAGTCAGGGAATCACTTGTGGAGACATTTCAGCAGACAACATTAAAGCACAGACGGATTGGATAGGAAATTTCTACAGTTGGATTGGAAATTTCCGATCCGTGAATTACGTCGGTATCTGAACCCACCCCAAATACCTATTAGTAGTATAAAGACTAAAGGGAAAGAGAGTGATGTGGTGAAGAGAATGTCAGTCTGGTGGACTCTGATGGTCCCTTTTCTCCTAAAGGAGTGTGTGACATGATTTGTGAGGGTAACAGCATCTACACACACGTGTGCAGACGAAAACACACAAACACACATGATGCTCAGTTTCAAGAATGCATTGATCCTAATCACAATTTCTGTAGCCTGGGAAACTCTTGAGGGCGATTAGCTCATGTGGCCATTTTTGTTTTGTGTTTTCAGTTCTCACACAGAAGGCTAAATGATTGTTAGGCTTCTGGATACAGCTGCAGATGCTACAGTATCTGCGTTCCCCAGAGCATTGTGGTCTGATTCCTCGTGTATGAACTATCCTTATGGATGAATGTTGTCTGTCTATGTGCCCATCGCTACCTGTGCTTATGGGACTGTGCCTTTTCTGTACTTCTTCTTCAGACATCTCTCGTGTTACTGCTGCACAGTTGCTTGTTTTGCATGGCTGTTCACTGTGGTTATACACCAGTGCTCACTGTTCAAATCGTGTCACCACTGAGCGCTTGTGAGAATTATTCCCCTATGTTTTTTTGTTTTTTTTAAATGCACCTTTGACTGGGGGTTTGCCCTAGGATTCACTTTGTCTGCACTGTAACGTTTCTTCTATAGTGTTTTCTAAAGCTTTTTTTTTTTTCTGTAGACAGATTCTTGTTCTGTCCTGATATTTTGGAGTTTGCTTTTCCCATATGTGATAGAGAGCAGGAGATGCTGTGGGTTGAACTCATCTCAGACCAGCAGTAACATTTTTGAGGCACACAGTAGGAGGGACACTTTAAGGGTTTTCTGTTGTATTTCCACATGGGTTTTTCATACATAAAGATAATTTCATTAGGGAGCTGGCAGGAAAATGACATTTCTAGTATGACATTCCTGTAGAAATATCTGTTAAAAATGTGTTGGCACATACAGCCAAATTTAATTTCCTTGAAAATGTGTCTTCACTGCACGTTTGAAAGCATCCTACGACACTTTTTATGAGTTCTAATCAAATCTGATGGTCTTGATATTGCATGCCTGCCTGCAGCACCGGTGACAAGGCTGGACAATGTGTTGACAGCAAGCTTAAAGGGCAACTTTGTACGCACATGCACACACCTCACTGTTGACAAGGCAGTGACTGCTGTGTGTCGTTAAAAGCCTGCTGTGTGGTGCTGTGTATTTCCACCAGGCTGAGTTTCTTTTTCTCATGCATCCATGTTTGCCGTGATTCTAAATACTGATGTGTGGTTTCTTCAGCTCCCTTGGCTTTTCTTAATGACCTTATACATTATGCATCAGTATCATTATCCTTTGTGGAAATAAGATCCTGCAGAATCAGCCATTTATATTTGTAAATGGCAACTGTTTTACATTTTATTTTAGTGGAACCTACAGTTAACACATGTCAATGCAGATACAATTATACTGTAACAGAAG
Organism: Microchirus variegatus; assembly: GCF_963457635.1. NCBI lineage: Eukaryota > Metazoa > Chordata > Actinopteri > Pleuronectiformes > Soleidae > Microchirus > Microchirus variegatus. The sequence continues at coordinate 4,866,088 of NC_139824.1, forward strand.
GAGGCTTTAACTGAGATTCAGTGGTTTTCCTGATACATTTATTGCAATCATTGTATTGTTGAAAAGTGAAGGGGGAAATTACACACCAAAGTAACAGACAAGAATGACTTGCAATTGTTTCATCCACTGATGTGCTTAGTACACTATAGTATAACATGGTTATTGATGGTTATTTGTTTCCTTGGATATTCCCCTGTCTCTCAAAATTATTCATTGGACTGCCCTCAGTGCACATGACTACCCTGCAAATAAAAATACTTTGGTGTCTTTTTACTCCAACAGGAGCCTATTCATTGAACTGCATCTAAACTGTCTTGGGAGTTGCACATAAGGGATTGGAGATGAACACAGATGCTCAAGTAATTTTTGAGCAATTACCGTTGCACAATCAAAATCAATATTTTTACACCAATAATAGGTCAAATGGTGGTGTTTAATGTGTCATGTAAATGGGATCACCTGGGAGCAATTTTCAGCTTTGCAGAGCAAGTTGGTGTCTGTATTCTGGGATTCATCTGTGTCATAGCATCCAGGAAAAAAAAAAAAACTCAACCTCAGTCAGTTGGTTCTGGCCATGGCCTCCTGTTTGAAGGGAGGGAGGAGGACAATCCCTTGTGATGCAGGATGCTATTTCCACCACCTGCTGTTGTAATTGTCACTTATGGTTGGCAGACTGCTGCCAATGATCCTCTGTGCTGACTTTACCACCCACTTGTGCCAGCCTATCTGCAGCAGAGCACTGTACCAGACATTGCTGTAGGAAGAAAGGATTTCTTTCCACCACAAACCTGGTGAGGGAAATAAAGATTGAGGTGCCATCTTGAGGCGAGGGGAGTATTGTTGGGACAATGTTGGTCCTTCATCAGTATACTGGTTGTATTACTGCTCCAGGATGTCTGTTCCCCCACATATTAACAGATTTTCCTTTGATGTGGAGTGGAAGTGGGAGTGATGCCAGTCTTCATAAAGTGCATTGTCATCTTCTTTGTTTTCTTTGCAATGCTGGGGCGGCTGTTTATTCCGCACAAGGCTTCCTCTTTTTCGAGTCGCTGCCTATATTCACACACTTGGCTGAACAGTCGTAGATGAGCAGCTTGTATGGTCCCTTGAGAAGAGCAGTTTTGTGTATTGTAGTCCAGTATCCAGTTGCCTACTCCAAGTTAGAAAGACAAATATGTTTGTTAGTCCTTTCAGGAGTTCTTTGTGCACCATACAGCAAATGTCAGATAAGCAAACCAACATTTAACATCCATCCCACCTGTGCTCTACATATTATAAAATGCATCCTCACACACAGATATGAGAGGCCAGTTGAGAAATAATTCAGTCTTGCGCTCACATGTTACATCATACTCTCTCACAAACACTATCATACTCTCTTACAAACACTATCATACTATCTTACAAACACAATCATACTCATACTCTATTACAAACACTGTCATACTCTCTCACAAACACTATCATACTCTCTTACAAATACTATCATACTCATACTCTCTTACAAACACTGTCATACTCTCTCACAAACATTAGCATACTCTCTCACAAACACTATCATACTCTCTCACAAACACTATCATACTCTCTCACAAACACTATCATACTCTCTCACAAACACTATCATAGTCATATGCATTTATACATACATATACATTTATACATATACAGTATAGTGGTATGTGTAAGTAGAGTTTGATTGAAACGGAAGTCAACTTCAATTTCCAGTTTCTAATTGGCTTATCGGGATGTCTCTCCAGCTGGATCTCAAGGACAATGTCCCGCCTCCTCTGGATGTAGTATTGTGAAAATGGTCGACCGGGTCCGTGTCAATGAGGCAATTGGACTTTTAATAACATTTTAACCTCTTCCGATGTGATAACAACGATGTCAGAAATTTCAATCTGTAATCAACAGCCCTCACGTAGCGTGGTCGATGAGGAAATGTGGCGGATCTTCAGATCTGGAGTAACAGGTGTATCAGGGTGGAGTGGATCTTCTCCTGAGGCTGCTGTACATCTGACAGCCGTCAGCCACATGAAACACTCGCGGTCGCGGACTCAGTTTACAACAAACTCCAGCAATTTTATCTGATCACGGGCAGAATGCAGCGGTTCTACTCGGAAAGTACGTGACTATAGCAGTGTTTGTGAGAGAGTATAATAGTAAGTGTGCACGACTATACTAATGTTTGTGAGAGAGTATGATCGTAAGTGTGCACGACTATACTAATGTTTGTGAGAGAGTATGATAGTAAGTGTGCACGACTATACTAATGTTTGTGAGAGAGTATGATAGTGTTTTTAAGAGGTATGATAGTGTTTGTGAGAGAGTATGATGTAACATGTGAGCGCAAGACTGAATTATTTCTCAAACGGCCTCTCATACACAGAGGTTCTGTGATTTGTTTGTTCAGTGGTCAAGTAGAGATGGCATCATATACCATATAAGTCGTGCACTAAATACCATTTTAGAAAAGTAGATCAATAGTTATCATGAAACTTTTTCTTTTCACTTGTCTCTCAGTATTGGAATGAACTTTGTTGCAGTGATTTTTTATTTTCAGTCAAGCACTAGAGTATATCTTCTTTGATCATTGGTATTGATAATCTTACAGAAAGTAAGAAACTCCACAGTTGAACAGCATCTCATTCAGATATAGCCTGATACAAGCTTGTTATTTTCCCTCAGAGCATTAGCGCGGTTAAGAGGTAGTTGTTGACTGAAGTCTAAGTGTGTGTTCATACCAAAGACAAAGCTGATTTTCATTCCATTGTTCTTGGTGGATCATTTGTGTTAACTTGTTACCTTTGTACCTTTTTTTTGCATGAAACCACATCTTTGCATTGGTTTTGTGCAAAATCTCATTGCTCAGTGCAACATTCTGAGATAGAGTGGGCCTGCTGTGTCTTATCCATACAAAATCAGGCATATAATGAAAATGTCGTATTCTTTTTTATGTTTGCCTTGACCAACCATTACATTTACTTCATGCTCATGCAGTAAGGACAATGATTGTTCAGACATGACATTGCTGAGCTCTTTGGAATGTGGACAGGAGGTGTTGCAATCTTCCAAACAAGCATAAAGGTGTTGTGGCATCAGGAAGAGACAGGTCTCTGAGGTGGTATGTGTCTCTTTTACTGTGATGTCTATGCTCCCCTTTATGCCCCAGCATGCTCTGGGAGTCCTTGGATGTCAGTGGTCTTCATTCCAGTGTCTCAGCCACAGAATGTCCTTAATACCAATACCATTACCAAAACATAAGACCGAGACTATGGAGTTCAACCTGTAGATATAGAGAGTTAAACATGTTGCATGTGGATGTATCAATTACTAATGTCCAAGGTTATTTAAGTTAACAAAAACTAAAGAATTAACAACTACATTGGACATTTTTGCTAACTACAATAAAATAATAATGATAATGATGATAATAATAAAAAGATAATTAACTGAATCTGAATTGTGTCTTAATAAAACTAAACAAACTAAAATTGTAGTGGCGTGCTTAGTTTCCATCTTTGTAAATTAATTCCATAATAATATTAATTATAATTATAATTATATATATATAATTATATATTATAATTTGGGTCCATGAAGTATATATTTTTTTTATTTTATTTTTTATCTGCTGGCAATTTTGAAAGATTGTATTTAAGACACAGTACTTATCACCTTTTTGAATCGTGCACCTTGCAAATACTCCATATTACAAAAACTAACACTAATACAAACTAAACTAAAACTAACCATTTAGGAAAAATAAAACTGCATGATTTTTTTTTCTATTTTTGCTGGACTACCTGCAACAAAACCCACTTTTCCCCCAGGGGTTAATACAAATGTTTCTGATTCTGAGATCTGATTTAGTCACGCAGTGTACGGAGGTGGATCATACTCCTGAGGTCAGGTTAGTCCAGCTATGGTAAACAGCATGCATGCTTCCTCCATGCTTCCTCATCCTCTTACCATGTTTGGAAATTGTCCGTGTCCTTAACTGGTTTGTTGTGGATGTTGACTTGACAGAGCCACAATTGGATCTCAATTAATGTGTTCATATTTTTTCACAGGCCTCATAGATTACATTGGTTTCATTGGCTGCACTGTGTGTGTATGCCTTCAAAAGTATCTTTAATGACAATTGTCAATATTCGGTAGGGGCCAAGGGACCATTTTTACACGTACAGTGCGAACACTCTGTACATTTGAATCGTACAACGTACAATCACATGTTTATCACATGTGCATGTACTCTGCTTATCATGAATTTGAAAAACATCCAATGGCAAACATGCCTGCTGCTTTCATGAAAAAAACATTTCAGTGGTCTTCAAGATAAACCATATTTTGCATTATTTCTGTTTTTTCTCGTAGTAAATGTGCTGTATATACTCATGCCAGAGTAAATCCATTGTCATTGAAAATGGATAATCTACAGCGGCTTTAATGATATCAGCGATTCTTGAGACTCTGTGGGGATCAGATGTGCTGCGAAAATATTCCGGCTCCACAAAGAATGTTGCTGATGTTGATGTTCTCTTTCAGTTTTACATGATATTAAAGCTTAGCTCTGATCATATTGTACTCATTTTCGCTGCTATGGATCACGGTGTGAGATTTATCTAAGTGAATTTATTGGCAGAATTTATATTCAGAGCTGCTTTTTTAATGTTGCTATCCACATGTACTGTACAGCGCTTGGTACTTTTCCATGCTGCACTGCAATGTCTCAGCCCAAAACAGATCAGCCCATCTCCTGCTCTATAGAGATGGTATTTTGCTATTCAACCACTGAAAATTCCCAAATCACATGGAGGAATCATCAGTAATTTTTCAGTAATTTGTGCTCTGAATCTTCACTTCGAGATCTTACAAAGTCACATGTGTATCCAGGTGTGTCATTTGCTCTGGAGCTTTTTAAGCAATGTTTTCTCATTTCCTGCACCTCATGATATGGTCTCATGTGTAATTGCTTCTTTGCAAAATCATGAAAACACGTCCCTTTCATATTTGTAACATCTACTGCTTACATATGCAACACACATGCCTCTCTGTTCCTATTGAAATTTGGTTTGTCCCCTTTTAGTGTGCATAATTTGGTTGGCTCGCTAGGCATGTGTCTGAGTCTTTGCATGCTTTAATTTATTGTGGATTTATGGATGAATGCAATTTTAATAACAGCAGATTCGTTAACTTGTCTTGTGCTAGGTTGAGATGTGAATCTATAGATTAAGCTGCATGATCAATGCTTTAGTTGGGCTGCATGTGAGCAGAGTCCAGTGAAGCATAGTGATATGAACCTAATGGAACTAATGACTTATTTTTGTCAGGTTACTTCAAGCAGAAACGTCGCTGCTGCCACCAGTTCAGTGGCCACTCCTTGATGGGAAGCATAAACAAAAGAAGTATGGACCTGTTTGGAAGTTTCTCTTTATCTAATTTAAATACACTTCAGGCGGATCCATAATTACTTGACTCTTTAACAAACACACTGTGTTTTATATGCTTTACAAAATCCATATGAAGCGACTATGAAGGGTTTCAGGAACAGGAAGTGCTTCGTTTAAGCGTCAGTTTGCAGCTGTGTCATTTATTGTAATTTGAATTGAGGCCATCTCAATTTTGGGATGAATGTCCAAAGAAAAACCTCAGTTGAAAGAGTGCATTGTTCAAAGGCCAGATGATGTCACTCTGGTGGCTCACTGCTAACAAGCCATGATACATCTAACGTTTGTGCCAGGAGTGCTATTGATCCCTTTCAAACTTGTAGAGCTGGACAAGTGTAACTGGGGGAAGTGACCTTGCAGGGATACATGAGAACAAAAGGAAGCAGAGCCAGACAGAGTCACTAAGGGAGTGAAAGTGATACTGATAAGAGAAATAACATTGAGAGATGAGAGAAATGGTTGATCCATAAATTCTTTTGAACTTATGACCATAGCCCAATGGGCTCAATATACCTGAGCAAATTGAGACATTTCTGCAAAATTTTACACAAATCTGTTAAAACATCCATTCATTTATACCTTTGAATTAAAGCTGTATTTTGTAAGTTTTAAATACAAAATTTGTATTTAAAACTTACAAAATACAGCTTTAATGACATTTAATGTCTGTTACATTGTCACAAACGTAATCTTCCGATATTGAAAAGCGTGCTCTGCCCTAAACAGCTGCCTGAATCAATAACAAGAGACTCTGTATGGCCTATAGGTGTCAATGTAAACATGAATAGTGGTTTGTGTTTCCACCCTGTGATAAACTGTGATATGCATTATACATTTTGTGCCTTTCAATGCCATACCGGATTGTATCCAGCTCATGTTTTATGTATTGACATTTTGTCATGTAGTGTCATTTATATTGTAATTTCCTTCTTCTGAGCCTGATCTGTTGTCTTTGTCCAGGGCAGCATCTTTCCCCAAGTGCATATAAAGGCACTCTCCTCTGTTGACCTGTCGATTCATAGCCTACAGTGTCTCAACCCATAATGTTGCAGTAAAACCAGCAGAAACAAGAGCACAAGAGCAACATCAATTCTTTGGTACACACAGAGAAAAGGAACAAAAGCAGCTCATCTTGTTTATGACTGCCCTTACTTAACACACCCTAAACTCCTGAGGGACTTGAATTCCTCTGCACAAAAAGCTCACCATGATCTCAGATGTGTCATTCATTTCACAGTACTTGCAGGCTTTAGACTATTCTTTTTATGGACTGGCTGGTCTGTGATTACACTGTGAACACGTTTAATCTTCTTCCTCTTGAATGTATTAGATGGGGAAATAATCAGGTAAAAAATTAAAATCAGACATAACATGAAAATGTGCATATCTTGGCAGCCTATATTTATTATATGAAAAAAAAGCTTCTGTATCTCATAGCTGAAGTAAAATTGTGTTGGTAGGTCTGCTGAAGCAGTCAAATCACTCTGGGCCTCAAGTTTAAGAATTTATACAATAGCAGCAGTAAGATGATTTATCTTGTTTCCCTTATTATAAAACTCATGTGCTTTCAACAAATTTTGTTTTCATGCCTTTTGCTTTTAACATATTCCATTCTTCACTATGAAATGAACGATTATTATTTTATTTTGATGAATTGGTGAGCTATTTTCTTGATAAATCAATTTGTTGTTCGTTCCATAAAATGTCGGAAATTATTGACAAGTGCTGACGAGTGTGTCCAAAACCTCAATGTTCTCAAATGCCTCGTTTTGTCCTCAAAGCTCTACAGTTTTAAAGATGAAACCAGACGATATTTATGTGTCATAAATAAAATAATATATGTCAGAAGCCTAACTAATCAGAGAGTTTAAGGTTTTTTTTTCTAAAAACCATTTACATCTTGGACGATGCTCAACTGACTGGTTTTATACTTCACCCCCCACAGCTGCAGATTCACAAAACATCAATATAAAGAAGCTGAAGCACCAGAGATAAATGATGCCCTTTGGCTTGGAGTGAGACCATGCAGCTCATGTGGGAAACACTGAATCATTTTCAAATGGACACACCATGTGACAATACCTAATAGAATATATCACATAAAGATATCCCATACAGAAAATGCTCCTGTAATGTCACACAGCTTTACTCCCATGTGTGATCTGTCTGTGAACATCCATCAGTCTGCGTAGGCTGAACATGAGATGGATGGACCACTAACATGTTCAGACCAACAGTCAGGTTCCATTACTATTCCATTATTCCATGTCTTTTTCCTTGGGGGTTAGCAAAGGCATCTCAAGCCACAGGATGGAAACCTCTCAGACCCTGCCCAATGAAAGACCACCTGTGACTCTGCAGACACTGTTTTTTTTTTTGTTTTTTTTATCGCGTCCATCAAGAGGCTGTACAAGACGTGATCATGTGGAACACCTGTGTTGTCCCAGGCTCCTGGGATTATCTTGGCCAAAGAGAGGGAGGAGGTGAAGCATGAGGACTTGTTTACTAACCTGTGCATGCCAGCTCCACAACAACATGTAGAGGTTAACCTATGTGGGTTTTTCTACATGGTAGATGCCAATTGTTTTTTTTTCCTAAATGAAGATGAGTTTAATGTGGAGTTTAAGCCCTATGGGGATTAATACAGTATTCACTTCAAAGAAATACATATTGTGCACATTGTGTACATACACATATGGCAAGTAAACAAAAAAATAAGATAAAAAGTAATACCCCATTAACAACACTTTAGGAGAGTACATTTGTTCATCATTTAGAATCCATTTGTACATTATGGGGTGTTCAAACATGTCATGATTTAATATTTACATTTATATACAATATTGATAGCAGGTGAGACAAATACAAGAAAAAGAGGAGGTGCTTTATGTTGTATATTTAATACATTTCCCCCAATACTCTCAGGTCTCTTGACCTTTTATTTGTGTTGTTTAATTTATCACACAAAAATGTGTACATTTACATAAAACCAATATTTGGCCAATAATAAAATGAATGATTAGTCAGTCTATCTCTGACATGGACTTCACACATTATTTCAGCATCTAATCTCTGGAGACATGTCCTAAACTGCATAGAAATCATACTGTCATGACTTTACTCAGCTCATCTGATAGTATATAGTGATGTTGACTTATCTTTTAAAATATTCCTCAGTGGAAGTCCTTGCTTGCATCCCTGAATGATGAAATATTCCCAACCCTGCTTGTTTACCATGGACTCAATAGGTTCATCAACTGTTACAAAACAGCAATTAATCATATTTATGAGACCTGCCACCTCCACTTCTTCTGCTCTGTCTCAGTCACTTCCTCTTTTTATCTCTTGGTATATGAAACCTCATTACTGTTCTTTTAAACACACACACAATCATCTGTAATCACAAACCACACAAGATATAATAATATATCCACACAAGATATGCAATAATATTGCTGGATCTTGTGATCTGGACTATATTATAGTCCAGCAATGCATTGTCTGTTTAGCAGTCCCAGAATGTATTAATTGCATCCACTGCACCAGTTGATCCAATACAATACTCACAGGTAGCTATTCTTCTACCACATTAACTTCCATTCATTCAGGCAGTCTAAACAAAGAATTAACCTTAACCATAAGCAGTTAACATCTAGAAAAGGTTGTTAAGAGATTACAAATACACCCACACACACACACACTTAGCGCAGCCAATAAAACAGAACTAATCTAAGAGGCAACCTGTACTAAAACGATAGGAAATCAATCGTGGTCCAATTTTGGCTCCGTCAACTCCATTAGAGTGGTTATTTCACTGCTCACCTTTGACCTCTCGCCAGTGTAATGAATGGCTCAATGTGTTCTTAAAAAAAAATAAAAAATGACTTAAGAAGAAGAAGTCCACTGTATGTGGAATGTTGACAGAATGTACAAATGCAGGTTTAGTGTCAGCTGAATGCTAACATCAGTGAATTAGCATCTTGTGCAATATCCAGTAGGTTACTTCCAGCAGACTTCCAGTACATGCATCATACTGTGTACACAATGATACTGGTGTAGTGCCATTTTACTTTCAGCAAGGTAATGTTGTCTCAAATCACATATGACTGGATATAATGATGTAACACATTTCTGCTATGATGCCCGCCAGCTGCTTTGCTCTCTTGACTTACAGATGACATGATGAAATCCTGCAGCCATTTGCACCAACTTGTCCACTTTGTAACATTTCACCATGCTAGTTAGTGACAAAACAGGATCTGAGTACTTTCAAGTACTGAGAGAGCGAGAGTAGGAATCATTAAAAGCATTTCTGTAATCGATGAATCTGTCGATGTTGTCTCAGTTAATCAGGTCCATAAAATATTAATTGTCGTCGCCAAATTTCCCCAAAGAATTCAGAAGATATTCAGACTTTTAGTAACTAACTGTTTGTAAAACCTGAGGATTTTACCTTGCAAGGGAGAGATACAAATTGGAGACAGCCTGTTGGCAGTTCCACTCGAGACTGACTGATTAAAAGAGGATCATCATGATGACTATCTGATATTAGAGGCTTTGCCAAAGAGGAGCAGTTGTAATTCATCTGTTGAGATGTTTTACATCTGAACCAGAGTGGCCAGTCAATCAACACAGATGTCCTTGAACAGCAAGCTTGATTATTAGATATTACAATCAATAATAGTTGCTTTTTTTCTTTCTCCTTTCAGTCTACACTTTCAGCCGGGCATTGTTTTATTGTAGTCATCTCAAGGCTTTACTTACAGTGAGAACACACATACAGATCTGTACTTGCACACAAAAACTTCCCTCAACTCTCACACTACTGTGTACATGTGTGTGTGTGTGCAGGCACTCAATGCACAATTCTACAGCTGTTTACCTGAGAGTCAAATTAATTAGGGAGATTAACAGGCTAATAAGTGCAGATTGCTTCACTTAATGACTCGCTGCTATAATACGAACACTCACAGGCCCATAAAGCACAGATGCAATAAATTGCAAAAAATTGCTAATGAAAAGCGATTAGGAAAAGGGAATTGGGGGATGAATTGCAGTTGAAATTATTATTTTGCTCTTTGTAAAAGTTAGTTTGTGGAGTTAAAGATGAAGAGAAGATCACTGTAGTAATCATGTTGTTAATCACCCAAATCAGTGTACAATGGGAGAACCAGAGCTTTGCACAGATTTGGACCAGTGGTTCAATATGCAAACTGAGAATGACGAAGAGGAGGAGAGAGATATAAGTGGCTGTACTGTAATGATTTGGCCAGTGGAGCAGGATGTGCAGCTCACTCTGTTTTTTTTTTTTTGTGGCTGCCATTTTCCTCATGTCTGTCTTCTTCTGTTCAGTCTCATAGCTCTGCCTACATTCACATTTAATCTGTCAGTATGTGTCCTAATTGCTTAAATAGTTGTGCCTCTATAGGAGCAGCAAATTTGTGTGTATTGCTTTAGAGCAGAAGAAGTCACTTCTGAAACTTTTTATGGACACTTCATTGTCTTGTCATACTCCAACTTCTTTCCAACCAGCCATCTCAATGCTGACATTGCCTCGTCTGTCTTGACGAATCACTTCCTGTGTGCAGCGTGGGAATGTTGGGAAAAGATAACATGAGATCTAAGCACAGTGGAGCAGATCAACTTAATCAGCATTGTGTGAACTCATTTTGGCAATAGTTTGAATGGAATCTGTTCATATTTAAAAGTTATACACTGGACTTCAGGCGCTGTTATACTTCTGTGCACATTCTACGCGCCAATGTTCGTGTCACATTGCACATCCCATATCACAGACAGGTATACTCGTGCTATACTCAGGGTCCTGTAGTATCTGACTTCACCATCCTTGACCACAACTTTTTCTGTTGTTGAAATGTTTTTTTTTCTGCTTGGTAAGCAGGGCTTAATACTCCACATAGTGGTGTGGCAGAAATTCAGTTTGCGCATGTGCTGTGCCGAATTGTTATTATTGGTCAGATGATTTAGCTAAGCTAGCTAGATGCTAACGACAGTGGTCTCTTGTTGCCATAGCAGTAAACATTCAGGTAGAATGATGCAGAATCAAGCTGAGATACTTCAAATTTTAGCACAAAATACAAGTACAGTAAACTTATAGGAAATAATTAGTTTAATTTGCAACATTTACCATTTAATTTATTGTAATCTTTCAATTAATTTATTGTTTACTGAGGTGATCTATTTAATATGTATAATTTGTGTGTAACTTTAATTTGTGTGTTATGGTGTAAATGTGTTAGCATTAGCGACAACAACATTTTTTTTTACTGTTTTGGACATGTCTCAAAGATGTAGCCCCAGCCCCAGGCTAAAGTTTCTTACCATATCTGCCTCCACTCGCTCATCATCGTTGGGTCCTCCTGGTGCTCATGCTCGTCTCCCTGCACAGCAGCACCTGTGACTGCTTGGGGGGTGATCCCAGCACCAAATAGGTCCGTCAATTTTGCACATTGAGAAGCCTCCACCACCGATGTTTCTCAGCGCCACCGGGGTGTTTCTTCCTATCCATTTTCAAGTAGCGACACAACAGTTTTGAAGACGCTCATTACTACCAATGACTACTGCCTCAGCAGCAGCCCGTCACCACAGCCCACTCTCCCATGGTTTGTGTAGTGATTGACATCGCTGTCAGCCCATGATTGGTTGACAATGACAAGCAATAGAGCAATAATATGTATCGATGCTGACAACACACTGCTCACCCTCTGCTACTCATTATCAAAACATTGTTTTAACAATGTTTAAAAATAGCTTCTTCAGGACTCCCCGCCACAGTCCCTTTTATGACTTTGACCCAGAGTCAGACCCAGAGTCAGAAGACACTGTCGCTCATGAAACACCTCCACAACGGACGTTATTCTTCTTCTGTGGTTCAATGTACGCAACCAGACAATCGCTTGTTCAGGAGAACCGCTGTTTAGGTAACTATTATGGGATTTTCAGAGATCTCGCTGAGCCCTGAGATTACAATAAACACAGCATTCTCAGCAGTGGCTGAACTGTTTGTTTTCGAAACTTCAGGGCTTCATAAACAAGGTAATGACGCAGATACACACTAAAAAACAGTGTTAATTGGAACTTCCGGTCTAGGTCCGATTTCAAATAGTAGTATACCAGTATACTGCTCAGCACTACTCCCATGTGAAACAGGGTTTACAGGACAGTGTAAAAAAAAAACTGGTGGTATACGGAAAAAAATAATATCAGCATCATGATCACAATATCACCATCATAAAGTGAATAAAGTTTAATTCACACTGAAGCTTCAGTTCCAGTGAAAGGACATTTCTATGTTCTTGAATTGTGTCGCGGACCCTGAACTTGCTCAGGATTCTCTCCACATGGCAGTCTTCTCTGACAAGCTCATCGGTGCCTGGCAAATGCTAATAGCAAAATCATGATGCAGAAAATTGTGCTCACATTGTGAGTCCTCTCACTCAACAGAAGAAGCTCCAGGGTGGAATAATCTGACATTTCATGCTAACGTTATAATGATTCCGTCCCGTCTCCAACTTTGTCACACCTGCTTCGTTGACTCCCTGCTCCCCTCAATGGATTTGCCTTTGCATGATTCATTTAAGTGCAAAGGGCAACTGGCATGAAGCGATTGGTATTTATTCTACTTTCTGTATAATCATGATTGACTTCATTACTGCATATTTCATGGCATCTGCTTTTCATATATCATGTGGAGTTTTAAATGTATGATTGTGCGTGCCAGAGGAATACGCTTAGGCCATCCATCTTCTGTCATGGGAGACAGATAACATTCCCATCATGCACTGGAGAGGAGGAAGCATCACATTTTTAAAATAACCCCTGTATCAATGGTGTTGTAGTTCATATTCAATTAATATTATTAGATTGTTATCGGTGTGTAAACCTTCTATTTCTGGTCAGCAAACACTTTTTGAGAATGTATTTTGAATTCACCATCTGTGGGACAATGGTTGTTGAGTGGTAGAGCAAGTTGTCTTTCAACTTGAAGGTTGTGAGTTCAATTCCTGGGTTTGATTGTCGTCCTTCCTGGCTGCACAAGAGTTGTCGTCAGGAAAATATTTTACACTTGGTTGTCTTTGTGTGATGGAAGTTATTGTTCGAACTTCTTTTAAATGATCTGTGTTTTTTACCTTTTTCATTTATTTAGCAAATAAATAGGTTTATTTGCTAGAATGAGCAATTCAAAAAGGCGACCAGAGGTCCAAACTAAAATCAGGGAGGGAGCAAACAGCCTCAAAAACCTCCACAAAAATACAGAAATTAAAGCTACAGCCAAGCTGCAAAAACGAGAAAATAAAACTACAGACATGCTGCGAAAACTAGAAAATATAACTACAGCCTTGCTGTGAAAAATCGAAAACAAAAAGACAGCCATGCTGCGTGAAAAACAGAAAAACAAAATGACAGCCGTGCTGCGATATACCATGAACGAGGGAACAACGAGATACAAACGATTGAATCGATTTGGTCTTCTCTGAATACTCATTTGTGACGCACTGACAAGGGGAGAGTGAAGCTCTTAAAGGTGCAGTGGTAATGATCACCAAGTGCAAGTGATTACTAATCAACGGTGCGGTGAAAACAGAGAAAGTGAACACAGAAAGCAGAAACCCATCACCAAAATAACACAGGAAGTGACATAACAAAACCCAAAACCCCAACTTAAAACACCAACTAAACTAACTAAACCGCCGCTTCGTGACAAAGATGTGTGGTAGGAAATGCACATAGATGCTCTGTATGAATATGGGTGTGAATGACAAAAGTGGCCATCAATGCTATAGAAAAGCACTATAATTACAGATTATTCACTTATGCACTATTGGAGAAAACACGTGGTGTATTAATTCACCACCTATTTGATTTACCAGCTAGTTATTGTACGGTAACTATGTTCATGATCTATGTTAGCTAGATCTATGTGTAACCAGACCAGATCAAGGTGCAGTGCACATGCGCAATTTTTAGTGAAGTAGTATGGCTCAGTAAACAAGTAATGAACAGCATGTCGGCGTCCCTCTCGTTAATACACCACAACAAACATATATAAAAAGAATCAGATACATCAATAATTTAGTAATCCGAGCATCATTTAGTAAATGATGCTCGCCTCAGCTGCGTTGTTTTTACACGAGAAGACGGACTGTGTTGTGATTGGCCAGCCAATGAGAGCTTTCCACCTGTCTTGTGATTGGCCAGGTACCTAGAAGTGACGTAATTAATCACGTCAGCTCAGAGAATCGCAGCTCCCCCTCTGGAACGATGGATGCACTGCTACTATTAAATGGCTTCGTCAGGACTTCTCGGCGTACCTTACTCCTTTGACCCAGAGTCGGACCCAGAGTCAGAAGACACTGTGGCAAGTGAAACACCTCCTCAATAAAGGCTTTTGCTGGACGCCTCAGAATGGTAATAAGTTTTCTCCGTGACATTTGGAGAAAACGTATTACTTATTATTGTGCAGAGTCCAGCATGGTATTGCCCGAAGTTTAAATTACACTTCTCTGTGAAGTGGTTTGCACACACAGTTTTTTTTGGCAATGTAGCAGGGGCATTCCTATCAAAAATAAAAGATACCCACTCACACTTTTCTGTCCTCATCAACAGGAAGAATGTGGAGAATCTGGTGTTGGTTAATACAACCTACAACAGAGCAAACATTTGCTGATTATTTAGGAGCCATGTTCTCAATCCATACACTCAGCAGCTCCAAAGTCTGACGCTCTGCTTCTACGGTTCAATATAGGCAACCGGATGTGTCCGGACTAATGCCTGCAGCGGGAGTTCAGGAGAAGGGCTGTCACAAATCAAGTGTTTTTGCGAAAGCTTCGATTGCACAAGAATACGATAAGAACCTTTAGGGCTTCACAAATGAGGTAATGGCGCAGATACACACCAAAAAACAGCGTTAATTGGAACTTTGGGTCTATGGCCGCTTTAATGGGGACGGGGGCAGCTGAAAAATTTGAAACAACTTGAGATGACAAAAGTGAAACCTCTATTTAAGAATTCAACCACCTTAATGTGGACAAAGCCTAACATTGCCTTCGCATTGCCTGTCTGAAGTATTAATATTCAAACTGTGTTGACTGTGTTAAGCTGTGTAAGACTGTGTTTCCAACAAATCTATTGCTTCAGTAAATTCAATGACGCAAAACAGACAAGTGAAAAATTGTATGAGCACTCTTTGCAGTAAGAAGACCCGGGTTTGCGACTTGGTCAGAACAAGGGCCTTTCTGCATGGAGTCTGCATGTTCTCCCCGTGTAGTATCCCCCCACAGTCCAAAAACATGTTTAGTAAATTGAATGGTAGGTAAATTGGACACTCTTAATTGAGAGCGGATGGGTGTGAAAGTGGATTGTTGTTTGTCTCTATGTGGCCCAGTGATGGACTGGTGATTTGTCCAGGGATTGGCACAGCACTCCCCAGTGACCCTCAAAGCGGTAGAAGATGGATTGATGCATGGCATTCAAAAGTTTCATACCCTGTGAAATCTGACTGTAACCGTGTGTTTAATTCACCACCGAGCAGAAATGATGCCAGTGCAAAGGCACTCTGCTCATCATGTTCTTCCTGTAAAGAAAACAGTTTGCATATGAAATAAGGAAGCACTCTGTATTCATCACATCTCATTTTAATTCGTATTACAGTGGAGACAGACAACAGCCCATCAAATTTGTATCATTTCCAGTGGAAACCTGACCTGAGGCGGTATGGCTGCTATAGATGGAGGTGGATAAATCGAACAACGCGGCACGAGGAAGACATTTCTAAATGCAATACTCCGTGAAAAATACTGTAATCAGCTCAGGATAAAATGTCTGGACATAGATTGATACTGTGGCATATAAAGAGCTTTTTGTTCAACAGACATTTGTCCTTGGGAGACATATGAATGACCACATGAATTCATACATGTATTTTTCCAACAGCATGACATGACAGCATGTTCTGTATTCTGCAGAGTTTTTTGATACATCATTTATGCAAACTTACTTGCAGTCCACTAACTAAATTATTGGTGTAACACAAATAATAATAACACAATAACACAAATATGTTCAGTTTTGTGTGTCTTATAATAAACAAATCATTGAAATTGAATATTCATGCCTATCCCTCGTTGACAAATGGTCTAGATTACAGTATTTCTTAGCAGCTGCCTGGACTCCCAGCAAAAATAAATAAATAGATAAATAAGTAATTAATGATTTCACTTTTCTGCAAACAGTGGAGCATGTTTTATTTGGACATTTGGTAAAATATATTTATTAGATATTATTGCAGAATCTGTATTCTGAGAAAAAGTAACAGACAGTGATAAAGTGATAAAGAATTGTTATCTGGAAGATTTATTGTGGTGTGTGGATATTCCACGGTGAGATTGAAATTTCCACCACAGATTTTTTAATCAGTTTGGGTCCAAACATTGGAAGAATTATTGTTTGTTCTTTTTTGGTGTGTTTTATGAAGAGCTTGCAATGCTGTGTTTTCACAGACAGGATTAAGCTGAATGAGTCTAACTTGTAACTTTGATGTTGTCATTTCCTTATTTGAGACAAAAGCACTTGTGTTTCAAACACTATACACTGAACACTCTGAAAATGAACGTGAAGTCTTCAGACTTTGACTTTGAGTCACCAGCCATTTAAACCTTCATACATCATTAGTGTAAGGAAATAAACCTCAGGAACCTGCACAGACTTGTGGAAATCAGGTGTTTAATCCGCCACGAATGTGATTAGCGAATAGAATTCAGATGGGTTGCCATAGAATCAATCCATGGTCGTAACCTTGAACCATTTCACCATAGGGTCATTTTCCAAGATGTGTATGGCCTGTTTGATGTTAATTTTGTTGAACAAATGGCATTTCAGTCTGTCAGTACTTATATTGTTTTTGCACTAGGAAATAATCGCTTGCTTAATTCACATGGTAAAAACAAAATGCTGCTAAACATCAATATGTGACCATGCACTGTGTGCATATCAACATGCTAACGTTAGCTATCACCTCGTTAATGTGGCGTTACATAGCTGGACAACCTTTTGGACCTCGATACGTAAATGCAAACTGAAATGAGAACAGAGCATGTGGAGCGGTCACAGATTTTATGCTATTTCATGATGTGCTGCTGTTATTTTCTGTCTCCTTACTTTTTTCTCTACACTTGCCATTTGTTTTAAGCATTATTCAGTCCACCAAGTGGTTTTGGACAAATATTTACTTCTTCATGAAGTTGCCAATAATAATCAAAAAGTTTTTAGATGTCTAGAAAAATAAAAAAAATAATGTCTATTAAAGTGCTTGTGGATAAAACGTGTCGGCTTTAATGCAGGTTTGCAACTGAGGATCAAAGTGTTAATGCTCAAATAAGGAGAGAACAATCAGAGCTGACCATCTGGCAGCGCTGTTAGAGAGCACAAAGTGCTATTCTCCTGTGAAAACTATCACCAACGATTCCACAGTTAAAATGTAATCGACAACACAACATCTCTTTTCCGTTCAATTAAAACATTAATTGAACCAACAAGTGCTTATTCAGCTGGATAACATTTTATTAAGAGTGGCTTTATTAGACGGTATGTCTGAATCAACTGCTTGTGCACTATAATGTGTCACTAGAGGCATATTTACAGCAGCCAGCATGTGTGTGTGTGTGTGTGTGAGTATGTGCATGCGCACCACTCCTCCTCTAGTGAAGCAGAGGCTGCTGCTTCACAGAATGGATGGCTGCTGTCAGACTGAGGAGAAGAGATAGATTGATAGGGGAAGAGAGTGAACCCGGGCGAAAGACAGGGGTTGAGGCGGCGTGAAGAGTGTGAGGCGATGGCAGATGGAGTCCTCTGCTCCTCCATCCTTGCTGGGAGGAAATAAGAGTTATATTGTGAAACCCTGAAGAAATAAAAGGACGCAATGATTGATTAACAAATTGATTTTCTCCTGCAACTGAGTCTCCTGTGCGCCACGTCTACCCACTGACTTGTCTCCTCTCTGCTGGAACATAATCCTTCCTTGGACTTTCTTATTTATTAATCAAATACTCTTGTATTCACATACAGTTTCTAATTTGTATTTGCCTGCCAGCAACCACCTCTAGAATTATAGCACAGCAACACTGATAGAAAACACGACAAATGACATGGTGTTAGGCACACGCTCTGCTTAAAGGTAGGAACATGACATTTGCAGAAATCCATTACAGAATGTTTTATCCTTTACTGTCAGAAGAAAGGTGTCTGTTTTCATTCACTCTCTCTCTTGTTCACCTCTGTAATCCTTAATGCTTTGTAAACTGTTTTGGTAACAACATAGCATATTAAAAATAAAAAATAAATCACATGGAGAAAACATTTCAGATTATTAAAGTGATAAATATCTGAGAAACAAAAGAAAGGTAAAAAGGTTAATGTTCAGTAAACAAAAGCTATAACACCATTCATTTGCAGTAAATACATTGCAATGGACTTAGACATCAACATCTACAAATGTACAATTCAAATTGATTTATTATTATTATAATTATTAATAATAATCATAATAATAATGCATATTGCACATCAGATGCATCTCTTTTTTTGTTTTCCCAAAAAAACATTACCGATTTTCTTGTATTTGCTGCTTTGTGAGGACAAAACCTGGAAACATTTTTGCTGGTCCTACATCTTTTAAAGGCTTTTAGGACCTGGTTTTAGGGTTAGGGTTGGAAATGGGTTTAGGTTAGGGACAGGCATTCACTTGAGATGGTTAAGGTTAGTGTAACGGACGAGGGAATGCATTATGTTTGTGAGGATCAAATGCTTCGCCAACATGTGTGTCTGTGTGTGTGTGTTGGCCATTTGAGGTGTGAGGTGTGTGTCTTTTATTTAGCTGCAACACAATGTCAAAAAGAAGAAGAAAAAAAGACTATAAACCTCTTTGTATCTGAAACCAAATTTATTATCTTTTTATTTGCATTTATTTGCTTATAAATAATATTGATTTATGGACCGTTCTATGGACATTCCTGTATGTAATGTGTGAGCATGTGCCTCCTTTGCAAAAAAAATACTATTTTAGTTGCGTGTTCATTGAGAATTGGATGCAGAAACAAGACATGGAAATCAAATCAAAGTCCGCAAAAAAGAAAAAAGAAGAAATGAGGAAGATTGAGGTTAACAGCTGTATGACT
This sequence comes from Microchirus variegatus, assembly GCF_963457635.1. Classification (NCBI taxonomy): domain Eukaryota; kingdom Metazoa; phylum Chordata; class Actinopteri; order Pleuronectiformes; family Soleidae; genus Microchirus; species Microchirus variegatus. The sequence goes on from NC_139824.1 coordinate 4,885,733, forward strand.
TCACAATAATGAATCGGGTTAGACACAGTGATGAGGAATGAAAAATTGCTGAAGTTCAGATACAACCAAAAAAGGGCATTTTCTCAAATTCCCCATGAATTCAAAACCTGAGCATTATCTTTATCTTCTGGGAGTTTGGCATCAGAACTCTGTGCAAGTATTTACCACAACATGCTGCACTGAAAAGCCCTGTCTTATATTGCTACTCTCTGCCCACCGAGAAATTAGTCATGACATATATGAGGGAGGCGGAGGAGACGAGGGATTTGGTAGGTCAGGCTGAGTTGAAGACATCATTGGCGCCTACGGGAAAGGAGACAGCATATTTAAGAACTTTAAAGATTTATGGAAAGATGAAGTTGAAGCTCAGTCCATAACCATATTTTCACATTTGTCATGTTTCATACAGGGCCTGTTTTGTCTGATGTAAGCATTAAAAGATTTAAACTCAACTAGTTATGTGAGCGACAGGATGAGTTAGGTAAAGAAAATACTTATTAAATCAATAAATAATGAACATTCTGATTAAAAAAACATAAATTTGCCTCTGTCTATCCTCATGAGCTCAGGGGTTCTCTTTGAAGCTGTGACTTATTAATGAATGAATGACAAACTAAAGGAGAAGCATTACAAAAAAATAAAGGTAAGAGTAATCAATAATTGAAGGAGATGTTAAGCATTTGCTACATCACAATAAAACAACGAGATGTAATTAAACTAAAACAGAGCAAAGCAATTGTAAGCAGGTGATGGTGTCATTTATTTGATTTTAGAAGAAGGCTGCACACTGTAAGATATAATAAGTTGGCTTTACTCAAAAAAAATGTGCAAACTTATTGCCTTAAACTAACTGAGTTAAGTAAACTTGATTAAGTAAGTACATGTAACTTATCAAATATAAGTGTGCAGTATTTCCAAGAACTTATTTATAATGAGTTTACTATACTAAACTAAACATGGGTATTTTGAGTTCACAGCTATTGAATTAACTTGTTTGTTATGATTGTATTTTACTAAAATAACTAATTTATTGTAACTTTACTGTACTGAAATAAACTTGTCAATTCTGAGTCTACAGTACTTAAAATAACTTTATCATCACCTAATTTTAAAAGAAAAAAAATACTGTGAAAAAGAATTTCATCTGCATTGAATTTATTTCAAATGGGCACAGAACAGTATGCAGATTTAGTGCTCACATTTTTTTATGTTGTGAAACATCACATTTCTTTTCATAACATTTAACACCTGCATCACAAAATGCAGTTTAATAAAAGCGTCAAACCTCTCTTTGTCATAACATCAACAGTATGCAGATTTAGTGTGAAAACACAGAATGTATGCTGGATTACCGGTATTTTCTGGCCACATTAGCCAATACATCACGTTTAACAATAAAGCTGTACCTATGCAGCTCTTAAAATGGTTCAAATAAAAGCATCAAACCGCTGTCATAAAAACATTAACAGTATGCAGTTTTAGTGTGACTCTTAACATCCTGGATTCCTGGTATCCAACATATCACACTTCTTTTTTACACTTACAAGTCCACTGCATTTGAAGGTTTTATGCTGAGCCAGTAGGAGAAGCAATACTCCAGACGTGTCCACTGCAGGGGAACTGAAGGTCAGGCTGGGGTTTGATAAATCTGAAATGAAAGAAAATTTGAAAATTATTAGAACATGTAATTGTAGCCTGAGAAATAAACACAGAAAGGAAGAAAAAAAGAGAGAGAGAGAGAATCCTCACCTTGGATCAAGCTGGTTCAAAGCAGATCCTGAAATACTCCCCTCTTCAGAAAAGGAGGGAAACTGCAGATTCAACGTCAGGACTGAGTGAGAGAGAAAGAGAGAGAGCAAGAGAGAGTGTTTGGTGAGATGATTATTTATCCATAAGTGCAATCATTGTATTATTTGGGACACAAAATAGGTACTATGGATTCCATTAGATTTATTTAATTTGCTTTCCTTTTTATGATCATAAAATTTACAAAAATGCAATTAGATATTAATTACTGCACAAGAAGAATCATGAGAAAATACCTTTTACTGCTGAGATTGTACAATGTGTGGACTCCTCATTAGTTTGAGCCTGTGTTAGATACAGTTAAAAAGAATAAAACAACTCAACTGTTACTACTCAATATTTAAGCATACACAGTATTGCAGCCATCTTCAAATAATGACCAGCCTTTACAACATCGTTGGTCAAATACAAGTGAATGCTAAAACTATGACAAACACATTAGTCACAAGACAGTTCTAAGGCTGACATATATGCAGCTTATGATTTTAACAGTGATCCTGTTATCCTTAAAACATTACTGTTTGTCAGTCTTGGTGTTAACTAGGTAATAATGGATTTAATTTCAGACACACACACACACACACACACACACACACACACACACACACACACACACACACACACACACACACACTATGTGTGAAAACAAGTTCACATTTCAAGTGCTTAACATTAAAATACAATTACTATGACTACTATACTGAAATAAATACCATGTACATAATGTCAAAAAAAGTCTCTGGTATATCACAATGCAAACTCATGTCAGGTAGTAAGGCAAAACTATCATGTAAGCAAAAAAAAAACTTGTTTAACTCAATAATTATTTACACATGGATTGTAACATACAGTCAAATACAATATAGTAATAGTTTACTGGAGCTTCATCATTAGGAGCAGTCGAGTCATTATAGTGTTCAGTAACTTTTGTAGAAAAAAGAAAAAAAAAGAACGGCATGCATTCACGTTTCAAACAAGGCAGCGCCCGCTCTAACTTGTAACCGAACATAAAAAATCATCATCGATCGTCATATTTGCACTGACACGACTCCCAATCAACATACTCGACTTATAATGTCGAAAGTTTAAATACAGCGGGGAAGTTTCCCATCTTCTTCTCTGTTTTTCAATGTGTGGCAGCGTCACAGCGTCACAACAGCCTGTTATATGCACTACAGCGTGTACAACGTGTTTCACCTTAAAGGCCACATTATACTTCTCCGACTGCGTATGCGTTATCCGTCTGCGTCACCACGGAGACGCCTCGAGCATTTATACTTCTGCGTCGTGGTGACGGACACTCGCTGCAATTTCCCGCCCGATCAGTAGGGGTCGCTGCGCAAGGTTGTTGTGCTTCTGGCTACAGTGAGCAATGGCGTCCGAGAAAGAAAGAGAGAGAAAGACTGTTGTTGTTGAAAAAGTGGCCGTTTCTCACTTTTCTGTGTCACGGAACGCAGTTTTAAGATAATTTGAGGCGAGAAATTGGCCATTTAGAGTCTAAACATGTGCTGTGTGTGTTAAGATATGACGTATTTATAGTTCGGCAGCGGCGTTATCGGCGGGGATCAGCTCCGCCTCTGTCAGGACGCCCGGAGCGCACTGAGAGCCGGCACAGAGCAGCTTAGCTCGGCCTGTCCTGAGGACCAATCGCAGCTCTTGCCGTCTCCGTAGTCCCTTGACGGAGTGACGGACACTTAAAAAATATTCCGTGCACCCGGAGACGACGCAAAGGCTCTTCGACAGGTTCTGCGTCGACGCAGAGGACTCTGCGTAGCTACGCAGAGCACTTTACGCAGGAGTATAAATTGGGCTTAAGTATGTCAGCGATAACAACAAACGCACCTCCACTGACGTCGTGGGTTGCGAGTACGTTCTCGCATCTCCAAGCTAACCTCTAAGCAAATAACCCCCCTAATCTATTGTTTATAGCGGATAAGACTACACAGAGACACACGGCGTAACATCGTACATGATAGATAATGTTATCCATATCTCTATCGATTGTTTTCTCGCCGATTTAATCGAAAAAAATGCATTGGAGGACACTTGGCGAAACAGCAGAAAAGCGTGGTTAGCGAAACAGCAGAAAAGCGAACAGACTTTCATAGTTCCCCTTTTACTCAAGCATGGACTCACCAAATCAATGTTCCCAACAGCAGCAGAATGGTGACTCCCAGAATTGTGATGATGGCGATTGCTGCGGTGTCGAAGTCCAACATCATGTCTGCAGCGCGCCAAGAGGCAGGTGGTTGAAGACCCGTGTCAGTGCGCATGCGCAAAATTTTAAACGTTTGGGGTAAGGGGGAGGGGGGAGCAGTGGCACAATGTGGTTCCCAGGACTTGGTTTTTCTAAATGAATACAACTTGAGCATACTGAGTTTGGAAGGTTTTTCAACCCCAAAGTACAAGTAACTTATTCAAAATGAGTGTTAGCAACATGTTAATAAAAATTGAGTTAAGTACACTTAATATCTTTTATTAAAGCCAATGTTTAGATTTACAGTGCAGGCGGCGAGACAAAACACATTTAAACGCTGTTGCCGTTTTTTTAAGAAACATGAGCGGGTTTGATTCTTGTGTTGTACGTCACGCACATGACTCTTCCAGTGACAACACTCCCTGACCAATCAGTGGCAGGTACGATCGCTTATGGAAAAGCAAAAAAAAGACTTGAGTAGTGCTCGAACTGTATAATGGAAAAGCGCCATTAGTGTTGTTAGAGTTAGTCTGATCTTCTTTGGTCAGACTGTTTTAACCTTTATTTTTAGCAACCTGCGAATATAGTTAGGTAACAGTTGATTTGAACACAGTTTCTGCATGTTTTTGGTTTAATGAAAAAGTGGGTTATTTGTCTCTCTAGAAGTGAAATGGAAACCTGATCAGGGACAACAGCTCACAGCAGTTTTATGGGTTTTGCTGCAGATAAGAGCAACCCACCAGAATGAGAACATGACCCGCTGACATGATGAGCCATAAACACTGTGATGAGGTAGAATCCATTCTGTCTGGTCATGGAGGCAATGCTATTCAGCTTTCAGCAGATAAATAAATACATAATAAAGAAAACATGAGACAGGGACAGAGTGAGGGGTGGAGGTGGTGGTGGAGGTTACACTATGTCTGCATTAACAGAAATGGTCCAGCCTTCTTGGTAAACTCTCACCCGGATATGACCTTTCAGTGGGTTTGCAAGGCATCTGATGAGTTATTTTTTCCCACTACACATAGTTAATGTACAATCATGTGCACATACGCTGGATGGGTAAAAGCACTTCAAAAGACACCCACTGACCTCTCCTTATGGATTGACCAGAGCTGCTGTTCGTCCATTTGTGTGTGGTTTTCTATTCTTCATGATCTATTCTGGCAATTTGTGTTTGAGAACCAAATGTGTTTGTAGTATACATGCATGTGCGGAGCACAGTGCAATATTTTATTAATGATGATTGATGATCTACTGACTGAACCCTTTTCATTTCCCAAGGATTTTCTGTGACGTAACGAGGATCTGCAGTCATTTGTTAAAAGCACACTGTTGTGGAAGTTGCATTATAGAAACTGAAGTAAAACTGGGACATTTGACTTAATTTGATGCAGCCACACAGTCTCCTCCAAACTTCCCATCAGGCTTTGTGAAATCACTCTTGGGGCGTACACAGCAAAACATGCAGGTCATGACACACGACAACTCTATCTCTTGGAGGGTAAATTAAATGAAGCACGACGAGAAAAGAAGTTGTTTACACCTATACTAAGTTTCAAGGTCACCACACAGTGTGAGAGCCATTCTCGTCTTTGAACAGAAGATACCAGTGTTCATTTAAAGCAAACCATTGTCTGGGAAGACAATAGAAGATGTCTTCTAAGTGTTTACAGCCACATTTCCAGTGATGTGATTAAAAGGCATACAAATGGAACACAATTCGTAGCAGCAAACATCAGATGCCTATTTTTGTCATAATAAAGACTTTCTGTTGAGTATCAAGCTGCTTAATCTGAAAGGATTTATAGCTGCATGTAATTGAACACAGCACATACTGTATATAGTCAAATAATCGTTCAGTCAAGAAAAGGAAACTCTAAGTAGAACCATATAAGGTTCTTCAGCTTGTTCCATCAATAACCCTTTTAAATCCTTTATTCAGGAAAGGGGTTTTAAAGGGTTCTCTGGATTCAAATGGTTCTTACTGGAACCATTAGTGTTACCAAGAACCCTTGAAAAACCCTTTCTTTGGGAAAGAGTTTTTCAGAAGCAAATGGTTCCAGGCTGAACCTCAGCCCTTGTAGAAGAACCCTTTTGGAACCCTTATTTCTAAGAGTGTACCTGCCTCTCTCCTGCAGTATAGACTTCATATTGACTTATTTGCTTGCATGTGGACACTGAAAATTGTTGTGCTTTGGCATTTCAGCTGAAGTGGATGTTTTATGTCTTTTTTGTTATCCATTAAGGTTTTTTAGAAAATCCTCATGCAGTCCATGATCGTGTCACACGCCCCCCCACCAAGTGCAGAATTGTCTCAAACAATACAAGTAGCTTTGGGATTTTCTGATGTAATTGTCTCATGTGCAGCTTAATCCCTACTTGGCTTGTTTTTTTTTTACAGGCTTTAGTGTTGTGTTCTTTCCTGATCTATACATTTACCACACTAATTCCAGGCAACATTTAATGTCTGAGTGATTACAGATCACAAATATATCCTAAATGCTTATACCGAATCCTAATTCTTTATTGGTGGTGCTGGAAAATTCACCCAAACATGTTGACGTATAAATAAAAACAGTTGCACAGCAATAATGTCTTTATTTGATCTTTTCCAATGTGCTCATAGCAGAGAAGTAAACACTTGTTCTTTTAGAAAAGGACATAGTTTGGAGTAACATGAAAATTCTTCAGGGCATTGTTCATTATACAAACAATACATGTTTACTTTATAGACATATGTGTGGTCAAGAGCTGCCACACAGTAATACTGGACTGTTCTCAGTTATTTACACAAGAAAAAAGCTTTAGCCCATTCGGCTATAAATGTAAAGATGAAAATATTGACTGTGTAAGTAATTTTGATGTCCTACTGAATAATATCACAGTTGGTGTGTGTTTGTGTTTGTGTGCGTGTGTGTGTGTGTGTGAGAGAGCAGCAGACAATAAAACAGTTGTAACGTGTTTGGTTTTAACAGTAGCCAAGGGAGAGAAATGTAGCAGAGAAAATAACTGAGGAGAATGCAACGACACTCGACGAGGGAGAGTCAAGCCCTTTTGAGAAAATAGGCATACACACATACACACTGACGATCCCTAACTGGCATTTGGGATAAGATGTGGCAAACTCTTGTTTCATGTTATCACTACACATTATTGAACTTGTAATTTTTTTTTACACACACTCTTGTACAGCATACTTGGTGAGAACCCTCAGACATATGCTTTGAAAAGCCCTTAAAAGTTCAGAGGACCAGCCAAACATTCTCACTCTCCCCAGAATGGCCTTGCTCCCTATAGTTTCTACATTTTTTTGGTCCTCACATAGATATACTTACTTACTTAGCACACACACACGCACGCACACACACACTTTAAGCCTCAGTGGGTGACCAGCTGTCTCAGCAGTACTTCTGTATTCCATCTCGTCTCAGAGGAGGGAGGAGGATGCAAACACTTGCCTTGCAGACCAAATTGAGGCGCCACTATCCATACATTCATCCATACAGTAACAAGTCCTCAAAAAAATAAATAAAAAACCCACAATATGATGAAGAGTTGCCCTTACACTTCCCAGTTTAGATGACCGGGAGCCACACGCAACAATGACGCTGAAATATATCTGTGTAGTATTCGAAGATGAGTTTGATTTTTAGTGAAACAGTTTTGCTACTAAACAGTAAGCAAGGAGCCCCTTCGTCCCATTGGTCCACATATTGGGAGTGTGACGTTATAGAAAGGAACAGAAAAACTGAGACAGAGAGAGAAAGAGACGAGTCATCCCACCATCTCACATCACAAACAACCGTCGTGTGGAGATTGTCAAGGCCTTCGCATTATAGTCATTGAATGAGGTCACATTATAAATCAAGTGTCTCTGTAAACCTTCCGCCTCCAGTGCAACCATTGTGGTGTGCATGCAGCACACTTAACTGTCAGTTTATCATATTAAATGAAGGGAGAAGAAGCCACTGAGGAGGGGGAATGAACCAAAACCACCATCGGAGTCCAAATGCAGCCTGAGAATGGCATTTAATGAAAGCCTTCTCTGAGAAAATCCTTAGTGCTTCAACACTTCAACACCATTATTCTACCTTACTGTGTTCTCTTAAGAATCCCTTCATTTTCCGTGTAATCCCTGAAGGCAAAGGTGTGGAAATGCTCTTTGTTACACAGCTCACAACAAGACTGCAGGGAAAATGTCTATTAAAAATCCAGCCATGCAGGATGCCCCCCCCCCCTCAGAAAGATCGTTTCCATGACTTACAGAGGATCTTCTGGAAGGCTCTACGGAAGTCCTGGTTAAAAATGGTGTAGATGACTGGGTTTAAGGAGCTGTTACAGTAGCCAATCCAGAAAAAGAACTTGAACAGAGTCTCTGGGATCTGGCACGGCTCCCGGCAGATGCCATACAGGCTGTAAGAGAAAAAGAAGGGGAACCAGCACACAACAAATACGCCCATGACGACGGCGAGGACGAAAGTGAAGCGTTTCTCCCTGGCAGCTGAGACTTTCTTGCGGTTGACGGTGCTCCGGCGTTTGCGGCGAGAGGAGAAGAGCTCTATGGACTTAGCACTGGCACGTGACTTCCTGCTGGAGTGTTTGGAGGCAAAGCTGCTCTTCCGACTAGACTTCCTGTCTTTCCTGTCGCCGTGATGTTGTCTGGAGGAAGTAGAATTCTTTTTAGGTTTCTCATCTGAGGAGCTGCTATCGTCAAAGTCATCATCGTGGTCTGCCAGCGCTTGTTGGATTGCGTTCGGTCGAGGCGATTGAGCTGACTGTTCCTGGCAGTGCCCATTCTCATTTTCCAGGTCTTTCCTGCTGCCACCCCTGTTGGACTTTAGTGACCCACCCGGTTCAGCTCGGTCCATCCCATTCTCCAGAGGTGAGTCCACATCCCTCTTCTTCTCTGACATCGTTCTGGTCCTGGTCTTTGCTACTTGGTAGATCCGGATATATACCAGGATCATGATGACACAGGGTGCGAAGAAAGAGCCGATGCTGGAGTAAAGGATGTACCAGGTCTCATCATTAAGAATACACTGGGGACTGGCCTCGTTGTTGGTCCTGTCCATTGATATAAGTGGTGGGAATGAGATGACAGCTGAGATCAACCACACCACCACGATCATCCCTTTAACTCTTTTCGGTGTTCTCTTCAAGTTATACTCTACAGCCTGTGTCACCGACCAGTATCTGTCCAAACTGATGGCACACAGGTGAACAATAGAAGAGGTGCAGAATAAAACGTCCAGAGCCAGGTAGATGTCACACCAGACTTTGCCAAAAAACCAATAGCCCATGAGTTCATTTGCCAGAGAAAATGGCATGACAAGTGTGGCCACCAGTATGTCCGCACTGGCCAGAGAGACAAGAAAAAGGTTCTGGGGTGGTTTCAGAGCTCTGCTCGTTAAAACAGCAATGACAACCAAGACATTCCCGACTATTGTAAACAAAATCAGAAAGCTGATAAGTCCAGCCAGACCCCAGATGGCAAGCTGTGAGTACTGGCTCTGGGAAGTGGCATTAGAGGAGATATTTTCTGCCTCTAGCCCATCTTCCAGGATGGAGCTGTTCAAGAAATCCATTTTGAGTGTTTTTTTTTCTTCTTCTTTGAAGTGTGACTTTGAAAAAAAAAAATAACAATAATAATAAAATTAAAAAAACACTAAAAACAAAATGCAGAGATATCCCTTTGGGACTTCAATGACAAAAATCAACATCAAATGATGTTTTTCTTCTTTCCTCACCTGCTATACTTCACATCCTGCATGCAAGTCTTTCCTTGGGGGGAAAAATGAGAAGGAGTGCCTGGGAGAAAAACAGAAATGTGGTGGCAATATGCAAAGTCCGCTTTTTTTTTTAAGTCCTGGTTCAAAAAATGTGCAGGATGCACAGCAGCAGCAGCACTATTTCCACGGTTAGAGAGCGGACACTCCTCATCTCCTCCTCTCCCATCCCGACTGCGCCCGCATCTCTCCACCTCCGCCTCCCCGTTGTGTCCTGAGAGAGGTTTGTAACAACCACGTGTCTTTTTTTTCCTTTTTTTTCCCATCAGAAAAAAAAAAAAAAAAAAAATGAGATGGAAGGTGTTAGTGAAGGAGCCGCGATATGTTTGGTGAAATAAACCAAATATCTTGATGAGAGGAACTTTATTCGTGAATAATCAATTATGTAAGTCTAAGCTGCTGCTGCTGCTGCTGGTGGAGGGAGGAGTGCGCTTGATTATTCTGCGTTATGGAGCTGTAACTGACTGACGGGCTCAAACTGACAGATGATGAGCGCATCGTCGCTCGTGAGACTTTTGCAGGTCTGTTTCAGCAGGCAGAGTGCGCTGCGGTCCATTTTTAATAGACAGGGTGAGCGGGAGCTGCTTGACGGAGGTCACATTGCTGTCAAACACGCTCAGACTGGCAACAGCAGCAGCGGAGCGCACGCATCGCGCAGCTCTGTCCTTCAGTGCGCGCACACACGCTGGAGGTCAGTGTTGCAACAGTATGAACAAGCGAAGAAAACACACACACGAGCAGCGTGATTATCTATAAGCAATATCATATCTGCGCAAACATCAGGTGAATAGATTTTCCAGTACGTTTTGATTAACTTCTGCCCCGAGGGATTAACGCGCAGAGTTAACACGTGACCTTGTGCTGGAAACTTGTGTATGTGTTTCCCTGCTCTCTCGTGCCATCATTGGCTTGTGTGTTTGTGTTGTGCTTATTGTGCTGATAAGAAGATTACAGGATTAAAGGGTGCAGTTGTCTTGTTGTGATGGAGGTGAGCCGCTCTTTTCTCTTTTGGAGATATCACAGGCACTAAATCATCACTGCATGGGAAGCAAGCTGTACAGATTAGGCTTCAGGGCTTGTGTGATCCATCAGCATTAATATTAAAGCATGGTTTCATCTCCTATGGGTTTTATCGAGAGATTAATCTACTATGACACCACAACTTACACACTGCTTTATACCGCTGCCATTCAGAACATAAGAATATTCAGAATTTGGTCACGTAAAAATCCTTTTTTTTTTTTTCTATTAAAACATTTCAGGAAATGTAGCTAATCAGATTTGCCAGAGCTTTTTAGGAAGATGTGTCAGAGGAAAATGGAAAATCAGTGGTACATACATATTCATTTCAGCAATTTAGGAATATTTCCCTTTTGCATTAAAGAAAACATTTTGTTTCTGTTGTTGTGGATATGTTTAATTTAAAACTGCAGTGTGTCTCATTTTATCCATCCATTCATCCATTTTCTCCCACTTTATCCTCCACATGAGGGTCTTAGCTGACATAGGGCGATAGGCGGGGTTCAGTGTATAAAATTTGAATATTGACAAATGTAAAGACAAAACCATTGTCAGTCAAGTTCATACAATTGTCAATGAAAACTATTAACTTTGCACGACTCTATTTTCTCCGTAAAGCTGTGTTTGGATCATGTCTGACAATATTCTAGCACTGTGCGCATGAAGTGATGGTCCTTTACTTTTACTTCCAAGACAACTACAAAGAGGCTTGAGTATGACTGAAAACACACACACTTTTTTTTCCCCGCCCAATCCTGCGTTATCGCTGTGTAGACACAAATGCTCCCTCAGTCAGGTTTGATAGTATTGCTTGGCAGAGCCTGTTTGAGACATCATACACATAATGTTACAGACGACAACCAAACAGAGGCAGAATAAAGACATGCTGACGGGGATTAAGGAAACTGGAGATTCTAAATTGGCCATAGATGTAAATGGTGAATGGTATCTCTGAATATTGGCCCAGTGATGGACAAGCAACCTATCGAGAGTTGACCAAACCCCTCACTTTATGCTGTCTTGTATTGGCTCCAGCACATGACCCTTAACAGAATAAAGTGTGATTGATGAGGTCATACTTCCACACTTGCCACACAAAATATAAGAGCTAACTGGCTCTTTCTTTTTCTTTTCCCACCAAACCACACACTCTGCTCTCTATATGTGCCTTTTCCCTCCCTGTATTGTTTTCCTCTTCGGCTTTTTGAAGGGAGAAAAGCAGCTGTGCACAGCCAAGGTTGTTCAAATTAAATCCAGAAAAGTGAAGTCAGCAAATGTAATTTAAAAAATCAAACCTTGTGTAAAAAACGTACCTTTGGTCCCCTGTTCAGAATAGTTTCTCCTTTGGAAATGTAAAAAAAAAAAAAATCTAAATATTTTGTTCCTGTGAGTTTAGCAAATACTTCAAGTTAACCTTCTCAATGGTTATTGTTTTCATTTTCCACTCAGACATGTGCATCCACACAAATCAGAGCCACAGCCAACTGGCTCTTTGTTTTTCTGATTCCATCAAACCTTATACTCGTCTCTCTGCATGTGCCATTCTCTCACTGTGTTTTTTTATGCTAGGGGTTTTGAAGGAGAATGCAGCGGTGCACTGCCAAGGTTGTTCAAATTAAATCCCAGAAACCCAAGTCAGCAAATTCAATTTAATGAAGCGAAAAGTGTGAAAAGTTTTTTTGTTGTACCATTGCTGTCTTCCTTATTGCCTGTTAGTCCTGTCTGATCTTGGTGGTGCTGCCACCTGGAGAAAACCTCTTTCTCCATTTGCTGGTATTAAGTTCCTGGACCAGTGTGTTTATTGACTGTGTCTCCTAGCTAAGTACCTACCATTAATCACAGAGTGCTCAGCCATACTGAATTAAAGAGCAGCCACAGCCGCAAGAAATGCTCAAGTCCAAATTAATCCTCATCAGGACAATAGGCAGAATGAGGACTCAGGAGGGATGTGGTCCATCTGCATTCATGGGAAACACAGTGAGAGGCTCGACTCTCTTTAAACTGTTCCCACAACAAACCTCAAAACACCTGCTGCCTCTTATGCTGCTTGTCTCAATTGAACTATAAGACTAGAGTGATGCTGTAGGTCAGCATGGATGCACTCACTCTAAGTAGATTTTGAACAGACAGACAAGCCTTATTATGGTCATTAAGTCTTGTCCCGGGGCTACAGATCTGTCCATATAATTGGGCTACCAGTGAGCGATCTCCACTATTACACAGCCAGCTCTTTTCTTCTTTTCAACATTATCCTCAGCTCTGAGGGGATAAGTTCACTCTTCCAGCACCTAGTATTGGCTGAAAAGGTTGATTTTTATATATATGAAGGCCTTTTCACTTTTTACAAACTAGTCCTCAACGAGTCCTCTCCCTGTCTGGTCATTGTAACAGAGTGGATGCTGGTTTGCAGTTCTCTGCACATTTATTGAATAGCCACACTGCAACATTTGTGGATCCGAAAATAGAGGAGGTGACCAGAGCTTTTTCTATTAAAGGGGGAGGGAGAAGCAATATAAGCCTAATAAGATCCAGTTAAGAGAGAATCAAAAAATGTAATAACACCTGATGTGTTATGGCAAAATAACATTAGCCTTTGGTTGCCCATTGAAAAGCAATTACAATGACGACCCCTGTCCTTTCACCTAATCATCGCCTTGTAATAACTTCAACAGAAGCCACAGAATCCAATACCTCCCACCTATGAACTTTTATCAACTACCTTTAACAGTTGTACATAAGAGCACTTAGTTAATTAAGGCAGCCTCCTGCAAATAAAGGCAAATTCCCTGAAGAAATCAAAACTGCTAGCAATAACAAACTACAGCAAAATGTAATTTTCTACGCCCCGTAATGTGCACTTGTTTCCATATAGTCCTTGTACATATGGGGAGACAGTCCCAGCTATTGACAGTGATAAATGGCAGTGTTACCTGGGCAGGCAACTATACAAAGCTGAGAACAAAGAGTTCAGTGATGTAGCGTCCAGCTCAAGGGAGTTTCTCTTCGCTCGCAACAGAATGGGGCCAACTTCTTATCTGGTGCTTTCTCTTTGTGTGACAGATTACCTTGTATGGAAAGTGGTGACAATGGATGAATGGAATGGTTAACTTTCTAAATTTATTGTTGATTTACTGTTGATGCCTCCTACTTTCACGACTGTATGTTTCCCCCACTGAAATAAATGCATCAGATCCATTCATCCATAGAAACTATTGCAGTGCTCGTAGGAAGTGTGTGCAGACCACAAATCAAATATGCCTTGTATAGAGATTCCAGCACAGCTGACAGTCACAAAAAAGCTAGCTACGCTAATACTAATCGTAGCCTTGCTAGCTTACCTTTGGAAACGGGTTCGCCAAGTTAGCCGCAAAACAGTAGCATGCTAATTGAACCATGTGAAAATGTTGTAGATGTGATCGTTAGTTGTTTTTGTATTTTTGCCTTTTGTGTGCATGTCTGTCTGCATGTGTATGGAATCAGCCAGCCTGGTTTAGAGTTAGATGCATTTAAACGGAACCGTACCTATGTTCCCCGGGTCCTAATTTCCCCGGGTCCTATGTTCCCCGCTTTGTATGTGACCGGGGAACATAGGACCCTTTCTCCAACCCTAACCCTAACCCTACCCTTTTTCAAAAAAGGGTCCTATGTTCCCCTGTCACATACAAAGTGGGGAACATAGGACCTTTTTTGGAAAAACGGGGAACATAGGACCCGGGGAACATAGGTACGACCCCCATTTAAACTTGCCATTTAATGACATTTCTTGGCTTGTCTGGTTAACAGGGTATTTTTTTAACAAGAAAGTACAAGCATTAGTCACATCTATAGTAGTACTCATATATAGTATATATTACTCATTTCACAACAGTTTTCTCTCAATCACATTTTGAATCAATCTTCACAAGGCTGCTGAATGTAAATCATTTTGCTTTTTGAGAATAACTTTATTGTCAACCTGCAGTGCTATTTTAGAAATGCGGCTGATATTCAGCGTAACATTATTTAACAAAGTTAATTGATGTTAAAAGTCGAGTGAAACAGATGTAGGCTGAGGCTGTAAGGAGTATTCAGGCGTTATCTCTCAGTATTTGGCATTTGGATATTGGAGCGGTCCAAACATTTTATATGCACAGACTGGCTATGAAAGCACTGCAGATGTGTTTCCTTTAACTGATGATATTAAAGAATTTCCTGGTATCATACATCCTGCCTTGGGCGCCTCATACAATAGGTGTAGGAAAGGCTTGCTCTGAAAGTTAATGCTTTCATTTCATGAATAAACTGAAAATGACTTACATGAACAATATGTAATATCTGCTACCAGGGGTCTATCAAAACAATAACAAAAGACCTAGTTTTATGACGTCGGCGAGCAGCGGGGGATCATAAGCTTTGGCTCACTTCCTCTCGCTCTTTTTCACAAGTTTACTTTGTATTCCTTATTCACTTGCATGTGTCATGAGAAACAACATTGCACTGATTTCAAAGTATAAGCACTGAACCATTTCTGTTACCTGTTTCATACATTTTACAACAAGGCATTTATTCTAACATATTTGCATGACCATTAGATTCAAATCTTCATACTATAGTGTCCTGGCATTTCACTGAGTCCAGAGCAGGATTAATAACATTTAAAATATTATGTATTATGTATTACTCTTTTCAAAGGCAAACCCTAAGGAACTTAGTTGCAGCTCTGTAAATCAAATGACATCATTAATGGTTGACCAAAATAAACAAAGTGGTCCTTTTAATTCAAAATACGCATTTCTATGCATTTAAAGAGTCTTGGAAACAGTTTTACTAATGTAGTAGTCTGAGCAGTTTCTAATTATTTTAATGCAGCAATGTTACATACTATACATTTTATTTATTGAATAAATACACAAACAATGTTGATTCATTGTTAACAAGCTACCAATAAATTGTGGCCCAGTGCACACTGTAGTAATTATCAAGAGTTGTTGTAATTTGATTAAAACATTAAAGTATGACATACAGTATTATTATACAATGATATTCTCTGCAACGTAAGGGTCTCATCATTCACAAGTGTTTGGACAGAGGAAAAAAGACCACACCAATTCAGATTGATGCATCAGTTCAAGACAAGGGGTTCTTCTCTGCAATACCTTCGTCATCTGTGCCAGTCACCCTTTTCCAAAGAGAAGTTTGGCTCTTGAGCTTTAATAAACTAATGTGGCTGTAAACATAAATCATGTGGCTTTAACAGAAGTGACACTGAAGAAGGACACTAGTAATTTCATCATCATATGCAGGGTGCAGTGTGTCAAAAAAACAGAGGGGGGATGTTGATGATGAATTTATCTTTTTTCCTTGCGTCTTCCCACCGCAAGGAAAAAAGCTCACAGATTTGCAAGCTACCAGCTATTTTTTCAATAAGAATGGACATTCGCAGCTCGACAAGTGGTCCACAAGTTTTCTTATACTATGCCTCACCTGTGTATGACTGTTTCATGGAACTGTGTGTAATTACCTGACTAAAGTCAAGGCATTTAAATTATAGAGCGTGCCCCTCATCTGGTTCAGACAGACAGGCCTTTTTTTTTCGCCATTCGCTGCTCCTGTGCTGTACTCCTCCATCTCCAAGCGGGCTCTCCGTATCCAAGGCAGCCTGGATCATTTCTCTAGCTTTATTCCCACATCAAATAGTGATCTTTATGAGGAGGAGTACAGTCTCCATGAAGCGCAGGGGATCCGAGTAGATCTTAGTGTGTGAATGAGTTGTGTGAAGTGAATGTCATGAGGAGTTTATAATCTGCACTGTATGCAGCAAAGTTTTGCTTCTGCGCAAACAGACTTTCCAGCATTTAATATGTGGTGTTCTGTACTGAGCTGGCGCCAGGACTGCCGCTCAGAAACGTTCAGAAACATATGTACAGTATTGAATAGCCTACTCTGATTGACCCTGTTTGAAGATCATTAGATTCTAATGTACCATCAGTTAAGTTGCTCCCAGAGCTATCAAGTGGGGAAGTCCTTGTCCCCACCTGAGATAAAATTAATTTAGCAGACATAGAGCAACAAACTGTTATGTCTGAGAGACAACTGTTGTGAAAGGTTGACTGTCCAATTATAAGCAACATCTTACTCCAGATGAGTAGCTGTGCAGTAGCTAGCCTCATGCATCCATTACTGTCCATCTGAGTGACAGCTGGGCCAAAGTGTGGCAAGTTCTGCTGGCAATTTAAGCAGTAGTCACAGCAGGAAGGTGTTAAAAGCATGCTCCTCGGACAAAAAAACGACACGTCAGCTAGGTGTTGCGTCATGATCTGCACACCAGATTGACTTGCAGTCAGTGAAAAATGGCCATCTGTGAAGTGTCACTGTGAGAGAGGTCACGGATTGGCTGAGGGAGGACAGTCAAATTGATTTGGGCATTAGATGCAAGACTGAGACGAGTGAGTAGAAAGTGATGGATTGCTCTATAAGATGTCGTCATTTATTTTGGTTTGGCGATGGAGATCAACACCTTCATGCGAGTCTAATAAATCTGGAAATGTCTGACTCATGTACCATGAGTCAGTCCTTCTCAACTGTAGGCTGTGAAAAACTGCCTACTGTGAACATAAAATTAATCCACTTCAAGACATTCATCTATAAATCCATTTCAGGAACCATCTTTTAACCAGAACAGAGCACACTGGTGCCAAACCTATCAGCTGGGCAGGTAAACAACCCCATGGGAGCCCTTATTTCAATCAATAAGGGAATACTTTCAATCAAACATAGAACCCCACTGGAATGTGGGGAACACCTAAGCCTCTTATATTTCCGTACCTCTTCCTTCTATACCCCACAGGGTGACAGACATTTCTCATCTGTCAGTAACCACAATTTCTTGAAGATGTCCAGCTTCCCCTGTAATCTCAGTTCTGATGCCTCAGATACCAAAGAGCTCAGTGAATAAAGGTGAAACCTATAACAGCCCAGTAAGGTAAGGGTAAGGTGAAGGAGAAAGACAGAAATGTTTGAGCAGACATAAATCCTGCTGGAGACAGACAAATGCATCTAAAATGCCTTGATCCATCCAACTGATCTCACGTAGTAGTACAAACTGTATTTTGCAAGTTAATTAGATGTAGTATTGAAGGGTTTTATGATGTGGGAATTTTAATCTGCTTCTTATAATTTACTATTAATCATGTTCTCACAGGATGCCATTGTACCCAGGGAGTTGGTTTTCAAGTGCGTTAAATTCTTAACACTTGTATTTCTTTTCTTTGTTCTGCTTGGCTCAAATTATTTCCTTCATTAAAATGGGCTTTTACTTTGTGATTATGTGAGATCAATTGGTCAGAAGTTACCTAATAGTTTAACAGTGACAGGGTGGAGCTATAATGTTGCAAGTGACAAGAACAATATTGGTTCAGTATAATCAATCATGTCGACTCAGGACACATTGTATCATTTTAGTATCTCTGTAATCCTAGCGTTTTAATGATTGAATGAAACCACTGTTGGGGATCAACAATAGTGGTAATCATTTAATTGATAATATAAAATAAAATTATTATTATTATTATATTATATTATTATTCAATATTTTCAAAAATTCATTAAATGTTAATTAATTTTAGATCGGGGCACCACCCTGAAATCAGGGGAAAGATGTTAATTTGATGATCTAAGTCAATGAACATCAATGCACAATGAATTGAATTTTAGTAATTTGAGTGAATAAATCTTACTTGCTAAAGATAAAATCACACAAGCTATATACAAGATAAACACCAGTGTGGAGGAGATAAGAAAGATAAGGGAAGGGAGTGACGTGGTTGGTGGCCAAGCGAAGCCACTCCCACTTCTGGAACCAAAGTGGCGGAGGCATGCGCAGTAGCAGTGACTGTAAGCACACGCCTCCACCTAAGATGTTGCCAAAAACACATTCACATCAGGCTGCAGATCTTAGACCCAACATGTGACAGCATAGCTGTAGACACACACGCTCAACGCAAGATGGCGCCTATGAGGGAGCTCTCGTTCATGAATGAAAACAGACACAGTGTGCTTCAAGCCCAGCGTGTTCTGTGAATGAAACACTGGTTCACGTGCAACATAAGAGTTGATGGAAGTCTAAACTACACAAACTTGACATGGGCAAAGCCAGACCAGTGTGTGAATCGTAACATTTATACAGCCATTATCTCACGGCCAATGAGACTTAAAGGATCCTGCCCCCCAGAAAGTCACCTCCAGTCATAAAACAAGGAATGTTACAAAATGAGGGGGATGCAGGATTTGTTTAAACTCAAATCAGGCTTTTTGTCTGCATACAGGCCTCAGAACATAGAACAATGGATTCATTTATTGGTCAAAAGTTCACAATCAGTTACAAATGATTAACTGATTCAAAGAGAGACACTGGGTTTGTTGCAATTTAGGCAGTGTTTGTGTAATTATGTAAAAAAAAAAAACAGTTTGTATCACGTATGATAATATTATTATAATATATAATAATTGCATACATATTATGTATGCATTATAATATGTTGTATCAAAAGAGTTGCAAAAAAATACAGTGTGTGATAAAGTAGGGTGACTTTCTCAATTTAAATGTAATGTCCTGAGAGGTGAAATAAATCTTGGGTCGATTTATTGAAACAAGAATGTCTGACATTTTATTTTTGTAAGTATTGCATGACCATGAGCCATTGTTGCCATGGAAAAGAAGATATAGTCAGAGGTGTGAAATCAAAGCATAAATTCAAAGAACGTTCTTGTGTTGAATTTGTAAAGAAAATATAGTCGAGCTGTAGTCACGAAATTCATCTAAATTGAAGTTCTTTGTCCAGTTTTACACATGCTGACGTTCAAATTGGGAGTTGCAACAAGTCTCTCTTAAAATTTAATATAATCATATTGTAACTTTTGGCCTTCTGTACTAATGATTCAACCACAGAGACATGGGCATATTCTCACTTTGTTTATGGGAAATGGAAACAGATGGCACTTTGATTTCCACAGCAGGGGCACTTAAAATACACTACCTCCTACTGTCCTTTTTTTTTCAGCGCTCTGTTACACAACTCACTGACCAGTATTACTCTCAGCACTTTCTGCTGGTGTTAGGGATTTGTTAAATTAATGTCAGCATTGCAAGGTGGAAGAAAATGTGCATCCCCCTGATATTATTCCTGGCACTAATGGGCAGTTGGGTGAGAGACTAGGCCAAGTGGAAATCAGTTTTTTGTTGAACAGAGGAAGTGTTGAAAACGTTTTCAACTTTCACCTGTGCTGCCTTATTTCAATGTGTCTATGTGTCTTGATGCCCACTACAAATCAAATCCTTCAGGATAATCTTTAAGTTAAAGTCAAAGTCAGCTGTTCCCCTGTTCAAATAAAGGCTCCAGACTTAAGTGCTAAGTGCTTTAGTTTGTCTGAATCCAGTCCTCTTTCACCTTTCAGTAATCTATCTGGCAAACCTACTTCACTCAGGAATTGGCCAAGAAGGCAACTCTGAGTCAAGTTATTTCTCGAGCTGTGTTTTTAGTGCCTTCACCTTTAAAGGATCACTGCGTAGTATTTATGGGTTTATATGACCCAAAATCCACTTTATTATACATATTATGTGCTCCTGCATTGTCTACTCGCTGTATAATAGTTTTTGTTTCATTTTCGTAGTGTTTCAAAAAGTCATGTAAAATAACATGGTCGCGGGCCGCTGTTGCATAGCCACTGTTAGCAGCGAGACGCCATGTTTCTACTGGAGCCTGTATAGACAAACCTAAGAAAACAAATGAAGGAGCAGGAAGTCTGAGGTATATACAGAGTGGAAGTGGAGAGGCCATGGTAGCTCGCCCTCTCCCTAAATATGTTTGTTTGTTTTGTACTGGCAAAAATTATTCTGACTTACTGTCACACTGTCCTGGCATACTCTGTATTGCATGATTGTGTCCGTCTACTACTTTTGTTGACTGTAATATATGCAGCCAAGACATCTTTCATGCTGCAGGTATTTTGTGTTTTGGTGTGTAATACATATTAGTGTGTCTTCTACACTGTGTGTGCACTGTTGTGTGCTAACCTTGCCTTTATTCCTGTCTCACAGGCAACACGCTTTATTCAAGTTGAAATCAAAGCATCTGAATCTTCTTTAAGTTTGGAAAATGTATCCCTCTGTATCCACTGACTGTGTTCTTCTGATCCTTTTTAAGTCTGTGCCATGGCCAGGAAGTGACAGTGCTTGCTGATTTGAATACTTCTGTGGTGACAGTGTTTTCATCTCAGCCTCATGTCTGATCGTGCTTACCGTGCACATGCATTTGTTTGACTTCAAATTTACATTGTACATATTGACCATGGATTGTCCAAATGGATTGTTTTTATTATTATTATTTGCAAGGATGTCACTTGTTTGGACTTTGTTGTGTTAGTGCATATATGTATCTCTTCTGTTAGGCTTGTCTGATTCAGTTACACTGTGCTCAGTGTGATGAGTGGACTGAGGAGATTTAGTCAAACTACATTGTTTTGACTGAAACTGAGTTGGTGTTAAGAGGCAGAGCATTTTAACGCAAAGGAAGTTCTCTTGATTTCTAGAAGGACCACAAGCCTATTTGAATCTGAATCTCACACCCGTTGCACACCATAGCACATACTAATGTACGAGTCTAGGTAATTAGAACAGCCAGTGGACACTGTTTCAAGACAAGATTCAGATATATTTAAAAAAGCCACAGCATGCCACAATGTGTTGGCAAGATCCTTTCTCTCTTTCTTTCTTTCTCTCTCTCTCTGTCTGCTATGCTTTTCCTTTTCTTGGACGTTTATTTTTGCCGCCTGGCTCATATCCGTGGACAAGCAGGCCGACATTCCTTTGTGCATCAAAAACATGATCATTTCATTTTTGACACTATAATAAAAGGGAGAGTTATTGCATTTCGCTCAGATTGTGAGACGTCCCTCAGCTCAGTCCTGCCCCAGTTCATTGTTGCTGTTCAAGTTGTATCAATCCACTAAGAAATGTCCCAGTGGACTGTAAACCCCTGATTTCAACAGAAATAATTCATGCACAGCTCATTCTATGAAGTTACTCATTGTGAATACAAATGTTCAATATAATTATTAAATGTTAAATGTCCGTTGTAATGGTTGCAATAACACATTCTCTGCGTCTCTGTTATACCTCCACCTCACATCCTCTTAGAATTCTACTCTCTCTTTCCTCCTCTGCTGAGTTTTTTATTCATCAATGTCCAAAACAGAAAATTTCACCTTTTCCTCTGCAGCTAATGTTTTTACCGCCGAGTGACTCAGGTAATGATTTATCAAATTCATGGCAAGGGCAAAATGTGTGATCAACAGTTTCTACCTCAGTAAGCAGAGCAAGTTCTAGTGTTTTTGTCGCTAAATTAAATCTTTCATCGGATTTTCAACATAAAAGGGAGGCAAAAATGTCATCGTAGATGTCGGGTGATGGTATTTTACTCGCAGTTCTCCTTACTGTGAGATTTTTAATGCCATAAAGAAACAGAAAGCCTAAATGTTTTAATGGAAGTTCTGTTGTGTCTCAGAGGGGAAGTCTGTGCTCTTCACCTGCAGGTATAGTTCATGTAAAGCGCTGACACTGTAAGAGGTTTTTGCTGACTCAGAGAACTTTAACAGTTTCTCTTCAATGAAAAGTCCCCTGGAGGCTATAGGATTTGGGCCTCACCCTATTCTCCCAATAAACATTCTTTTTTGGTAAATCACCATGCTGCAAACTTACACAAAAATGACAGCAATGACTCCATCCATCTTCTACCACTTTATCCTCCACATGAGGGTCACGGGGGTGCTGTGCCAATCTCAGCTAACATAGGGCGATAGGTGGGGTACACCCTAGACAGTTCACCAGTCCATCACAGGGCCACATATAGAGACAAAAAACCCTTCACTCTCACATTCACACCTATGGTCAATTACAAGTGTGCAGTAGCTAGTGATGGGATCAGCAGTGTATTTGAGTGTACTGAATCACTTGAATCAGTTCATTAAAATGATTCGTTCAAAAGATTTGTTCACCGAATCGTTCAGTGCTTAGCAGGAGCCCAGTGCCCTGCTACGTGTGACTCGCGGATCATAGAGTGAGTGACAGCGTGGACGAGATTCATGTCCTCAGCCACAGTTCACCAGTTCTCTGTGTGAGTGACGGCGTCGGCGAACGACTTCACAAGTGATTCACAGATTGCGGCAGTTCCACTCCCGGCCGCCACGATCGCTGCTGAGCTCAACTGAACTAAGAAAGGAACGAATCAGTTCATGAAGTGATCCCAGTCAGTTCGTTCGCTCAAAAGATTTATACTTTCGAACGAATCACTCATGACCCTGGTTCGAATCCCGCACCAAGTGGTCTTTCCTGCGTGTCATTCCCCATCTCTCTGCCTCCCACTTCCTGTCTCTCTCCACTATACTATCATTAAAGGCAAAAAGGCCCCAAAAAAAAGAAAAAAAATCACTCATGACCGACACAACACTAGCAGTAGCGCTCTTGGTTGTTGATAAACAGCTCAGCATTTAACTAGCAGTGTTGTCGTGAAGTTAGCCGGCTCTCATGTACGAATTTAGACGGATAAAAAAAAAATATGTTTCCCTCATACTTACTCTTGTAGCCTAGTGATAAAGCAAGGAAAAATTCACCTTGCTGAATGGGATGCAGCTTGATGACCCATATGCTTTAGGCGCCGGTGAGTCGATTAATGATGAGACGAAGTGGCCACATCTGCAGTGGCCCGATATCCACTCGTACCTGATCGACACTCCGAGTCTTTATTCCAAGGAGAATTTAAAGTCCTACATAACTCTGGATGCTTACAAAAGTTTACGGTTACAGTATTAGCAACACAAATTGTCCAGATTTTTACAGGCTGCTTCTTACAGCTCAATAAATTACCCTCTGGGAAGGGCGACCAGAACAAGTACGACAACTACTGAGTGTATTTAAGACATTCTATTCTACACACAACTTAATACACTACTTATTAGGTTGTAAACCGACAAAGCTTACAGGTTCCGGTGATCAGTTACAGATGAAATACAGGTAAATAAATGCTACCTGCTGGAAAGTTCTACACTACTAGAAAAACAACCACAGTACATAGCTTCTAAGCCATGGTAGTTGACTAAACCCTTAGCTGGTGAAGAAAAGCTGAGACGACCAGCTCTTTATCTCTCACCCACCAACCTAAAAACAGAGGTACTTTTTTTTCCCACGATGAACACTTGGCTTTGCACTGTCCACAGTTCAGATGCCAAACATATTCATGTTTAAAATGATTTTTAAATGATAAATGAAATCATTTTTCCTCAGGTTTTCCTATTCTAGAACTATGCTGTAAGGATTATGGTGAATTGATTTGTCCACCCAGTGCTGGATTGGTGAACTCTCCAGGGTAAATTTCACCTCTCACTTAATTTCAGCCAGGACTGGCTCAAGCTCCCCTTGCGACTCTTAGAGGATTAACAGTATAGAAAATGAGTGGATTGGTTGTGTTGAAGCTGCTAAATCTTCTACTGTGCTATTTTCTGCATTGTCTGCACAACTTAATAAATAAATTTAATACATATATATATATGTATATACATTTAAATGAACCCTCATCAATCCAGATTTGGGAGCATTTTGTAGGCAGAAGTCAACCAAACATACTCACTGAATGTTAAACTTTCTTGTCAGACCACAAAAAGAAATATTGTAACCTTGAGGCGATCCTTCCACAAAGGAGGAATAATGGATACACAAAAACTCTTTCCTACAGCCGTCTTCCCCACAGCGGTCACAGCCTGCCAATGCCGATTCTGTGGATGAGCTCGCCATGGCAAATTCAGTTACAGTTGCACGTAATGAAATGAAAATACAATACATCCATACTCAATCACAGGCGCAAACCCATCTATTCGCACACAAATGCGGAAGGGTGCGCTCGTTTTTCTTATCCTGATACCAGAGACCAAAACCAACCGCACACACACACACAGTCTTGCAATAATTATGCCACACACAGACAACTGCACAACTTTGCAGCTCAAGCAATGTGTATATATGTGTGTGTGTGTGTGTGTGTGTGTGTGTGTGTGTGTGTGTGTGTGTGTGTGTGTGTGTGTGTGTGTGTGTGTGTGTGTGTGTGTGTGTGTGTGTGTTCTAGGTATTACTCGTGTGGACCTGAATCTGTTTACACAGTCAGATCATGGGGACTTGTCTTCCTTATGGGCAGAAAAAGCAAGTGTGTGTGTGTGTGTGTGTGTGTGTGTGGGTGTGTGTGTGTGTGTGTGTGTGTAATTTGCATGAAGCTTTTTAATGAGCATTGTGCTCAGTTCTGTGACATGTTGAATCATCCTAAACACTTCAATACACAGTTTGAAGATGCTCTGCTGCACTAAATGAGTTAGTCAGTTCTTGCCTATATGTAATATTCTTTGTAATTTCACTAAAACAGTGCCTGCAGCCACCTTCTATTCTAATGCTACTCCTGTGTTTTACATCCACTTGAACAGATTTATATCAAAGCTGCCCACAACGCACAACTTTCTCTGTGCTCTGAGCAGTATATTGAGTTCATGTCTGTGGTGACAGAGTGACGTGTTTCACATTAGGCCTGAAGCCTAACAGCTACGCAAAATGGCAGTGACTTTTAGGTCACCTTCAGAGAACTGGAATCATCCCCAGTTCTCTGCAGCATGAGCGAGTTACTGAGATATCACTTGGAAAATGGTTGTCGCTTTAGAAATCTCTGCAGACAAGGCATGGGCATGAGTCTGGAGAGTTAGTGGCATTAGTTTGAGTGTTTTAGAGCATTTAACTGATTGCTAATTTCTGCTGAAACTGTATTGTGTGAAACTTTGAGGTCAGAAACTATGTTAATTGTCTTTTCTTCTGCATAAAACTATTTCAAAGTCAAAACTTGTCAGTTGGGACCTGGGCTGGGTGTTAAACCTCTTGGGCCTCATATCCCATGTACCTTCACCACACTTGCTCACATGCACGCACCATAACACAGGGCTCTACTTGAAAAACAGCTCCATATAGGTCACAAAGAGCTGTAAAAAGATAATTTGGTGCTGTTTTTTTTTTGTTTTTTTTTTGTCATAAACTTGATTCTGTTTTATTTGAGCCAGTGGAGCCACAGTAATTTTCTTTAATGTCAAAACAAATGTGATAGTGAAAGGTGCAGGCTTTTAAACCCAGTCTGGAAGTGAAGATGACAGCTTTGGAAAAAAAAAACGAAAAACATATCTACACACATGTGGGTGAAGGCACAAACACGCAGGCCTATATTGTAGATGTGGGAATTGTTTGTAGGGTTATTGCGTCACAGATCCTTAATGGCATAGGAATGGTCCATCAGTGCTCTTATAAACCTGGTGAGTTCATTGAGCTCTCTACTCTGGATTTCAATGTATTCAATATACACTTTGTCACTCCTTTTTTCCCTTTCACCTCCATTACACCCTTCTCTTTCTCTTTGTTTCTTTCACAATCACACAGTGATGCACACCCTCTTAATGCACTTAATGCAGCCCCATACATCTGTGAGTGTGTGTGTATAGAAATGTGTTTTCATGTGATTTCTGGAAAATGCCTGTCATTTGTCCATATGTGTTGTCATCATGGTGTGTTGTCTTGCAGATGGGTTTAAACGGCTCAAAAGGACACCTGCCCATTTCTTAACTATGAAAACTTCAATGCGAAGACTGCTTCCTGTTTTTACTGCAACGATGAGCTTCTGCTCTTCCCACATTTCACAGATTAAAAATACAGTACATTTTTTCAATCATATCACAATACAACCTCCTTATGACTTGGATGCATTTGCACATGTGTAACTGTAATGTGTTCCGTCTCCCTGTCTGATTGCACGCCAGTCGCTCAAAAAGCATTGTAAATCTGGGTTTGTAAATGGAGTAATTGAAAAAATCAAGGTTGTGACAGTGCTGTAGACTTCTCATCCTTCCCACAGGACAAAGTCTAATCAAATGGGGGGAGGAGGGGGGTGTGTGTGTAATTGTGCTGAGGAAAACAGTCACTCTGTGTGCAGAACACGCAGAATAAAAATTGCCGCGAAAGGGGGGACAACATTAGGTATGCAAGGCCAGTTTAGTTTTTAGTTCTAACGATGATGTGGGGAATGTGAAAATGGTTTGTCTGTCAGCTAACAGCTTTTTAGTAAATTCCTGAGTTTCAGTGTTACACACACACACACACACACACACACACACACACACACACACACACACACACACACGTGTGTCTATATACTCAAGTATTGTAACTTTAATTAACTTAGTTATACGTATGAATATAATATAATATAATATATATATATATAATATAATAAATAATATATGTATTTAAATCATCCTCATTTTACTCAACTGTTGTGATGAGTTGATCAGCATGGATTGTGGGTATTGAACATGGTGACTGTTTTTATCAATAGTCTGCATCGGGGAGACTGTTGTGCTTGGATTGTCGCTGGCAACGCTGTCTCTGTTTTCTTTGAGGACAGTTGAAAAACACAACAAAGACTTGGTCTCCCTCCTAGGTCTTTGTCATGCACTCAAACTGACTGCTTGCACTCTGTGTGATCGGAAAGACAATTAGCTTTTTTTCATTCAGATCTCACAAAGCAAAAAACTGTGAAAATGAACACAAAAGCAGCAATTTGTGAAGACAACTGTAGATCCATGTCTTATCAGGGGCAGATAGTGACACAAATGTTGGGGTATCTGTGCCATTACCTCGTTTATGAAGCCCTAACGTTTCGAAACAAACAGTTCAGCCGCTGCTGAGAACACTGGTTTTTATTGTATTCTCGGGATCTGCAAGCGGTCTGAAAAAGCCTGGAATCGTTACGCAAGGATCGTCCTGCTCCGAGCACTAGTCCGGGCACATCCAGTTGCGTACATTGAACCGCAGAAGAAGAAGAACGTCCGTTGTGGAGGTGTTTCACTTGTGACAGTGTCTTCTGACTCTGAGTCCGACTCCAGGTCAAAGGCGTTAGAGGGACAGCGGCGAGTAGCCGTGACGAAGCCATTTCTTTATGTGCATCCACCGTTCCAGTGGGGGAGCTGCGCTTCTGAGAGCTGGCGTGCTAATTACGTCACTTCCAGGTACCTAGTTCTGTCTTCTGGGGGTGAGATTTCGGTGTGAAACGTTGCGGTTGACAAGAGCTTTAGATTTCGATCGGCTCGTTTGCAGCAACTAGAAGGTTTTTGACCATAAAAACAATTTAATGTATGTAAGTAGACCTCCATAACTCACATATATGTGCGATAGGACCACTCTATGGGAGCTTAATATATACCCTGAGTCACCCTCAGATGTAGTGAGAGGTTCTTCCTGTTCTTAAGTTGTCGGTGAACACCAACTTAGAACTTTGTGTGTTTGATGTCAATTGCCTGTTTGCTAGTGTGTAACTTGTGGTTCTGGAGAGTTTTGTTGACTTCAGCCATTTGGGTTATCAAAGGTCTCCCGGGAAGTATTTGCCTTTTGTTCCATTTTTTCTGTGTCTTCTGGTTTTGAGTCAGCTGTGGTTTAGTCAGTCATTTTAGTGCTTTATTTCATTAAGTAATCCTTAGTGGCTCTATAAAGTTTTGTTGTTTTCCCCTTTCCAATCTATTGCTGTTGTGATTTTGTGGTTATCCCTCTGGGATAACTGTGCGCCCTAGTCTTTTCCTATCTTTTGTATTTGGGGGGGCCTGCACTGGGGGCATGCACCACTTATCATGATAGTCTATGGTAAAAAATGTTAAGGAACAGGAAATGCGTGACATAATCATTCACTCGCTGTAATATAAATGTAAATGCAGCTTATACACAGTACTCACAGGCTGTGAAATGTATAGCTTGTTTATTTTAATGTTCATGTTTTTGTAAAATGATTTCAGTTCTTATTATTATTATTATTGTGTGATAGGTGGGGCGGCGCCCTAGCGCCCTGTATTGGCTGCCCGCCACTGTGCCTTAGTACAAACTAGTTTATCACCATGAGAATAAGTGCTTTGGTCCTGATATCAAACCAGTATTTTTTTCTATAATGTGTTTTCTGATTTTGCTTTCCCTCAAACCAAATTTTTGAGATTCTTTTAAAAAATATATACAGCACATATATTTTCATTATAACCTTAATCTCCTACTCATTAGACCCAGCACTGAGGCTTCATTGTTGAGCGGTAATTTTCTGCTATTGTGTTTGAGTGTCAGTCTTCTCTTTGTCCTGTCTATGATGACAGAGGCCATGGGAAAATTATTTACACAGCAGGTGGGTTGCATAGACACTGTTTCCAGTTCTGAATGCATTATGGCATTTTCAGTTCATCTCTCACTCAGTTGCTAATGGCAACAGATAAACAGCCAGAAACTGGGGGAGATAAAACCATTTAGCGTGCAGTTGAATGTTGTTGTTTTTTTTATTAGTAATCCATAAAACACATGTATGCATCATAGATATACAGTATAAAAGATAAAAGTGCTTATTTAGATTAACAAAAGAAAGAATATGAGCACAAAGCAATCCTTCCATCCACCATCTACCACCACACCATGCATATGTGCATAATATCACATACAGTATACATGCATTTATATTTATATGGCTGTCCATTATCTGCACTCACTCTGTTGACAGCAGTGAACTCAGATCATTTCACCGCATACACACACTGCACACTTATTTTTTCATTGTTTATAACCTGGGAATTTGTAAATGAGTCCTTGCATGGTCATTAATGTGAGCTACATCCTCATTTTCTTTTCTCTCCTCTGTTCTGCTTCTTTCTCCTCTGTTGACATCAACTTTATTATTCTAATTATTCCGTTAGCATTTATCATTTGTGTTTATAAAATGAATGCTGCAGTATATTGTGATATGCATGCAATTTTGCATTGTACCATGTATCAAGAGCAAAGACATTTCCATCTAACTCTTTTGGACATAATACATTATTCAGGCTGTAAATCTCACTGAGGATATAGGTGGTAGTGTAGGTTTAACCTGCAGACACTTTAGTAATGCTCTGTGTTGTTGTTCTGTAATGCGTTTTACATACCAGAGGTGATTTTGTGAGGGACACATGAATCTTGACGCTTTGTTTTCTCCACTGTCCTCCACGCTGCTTTCACTACTTCACTCCCAGTCAGTGATCTACTCAAGAGTTCCAGCAAACCCTGGGGAGCTTATCTGAGCTTGTATCCAGTTGGGCCTTAACATGCAGGTTCAGGGGAAAAAAAAACATCCATAGTGAGAACAAAGATAGAGATAGAGATGGAGACAGCAAGACTTGGAAATTCCCAAATTTCAGAATGCGAAGTGTCTTGTATCGGTGTTGCATAATGACCTGTTAAGTCTACACAGTCACTCACAGCTAATGGATGTTTCACAACATTGCTACAAGAAAGAAGTGAAAGCTTGTAGGACCTGACAGCAAATTTTGACATGTACTTACATTTCAAAGCTCTTGAAATGTCTTCCCCTTCCCCTACAGTTACAATCCAAATGAAGGTGGCAACCATGTACGTAAAAACAGACAGTCTTATGTTTCAATGAACTCCCATTGTGAAGCATTGTGATTTATGATTTCACTGCAGCCATATTAAATCTAATCTTTTTTTTTTTTTTTCAATGTGACCATAATACTCATAGGGAACCAACAGTCTATTGCGACGTAATTTAGACATCGCTCTGTTCGATTTACTGTCAATTAAAATTTGCTAATGATTTGGTGACACTGACATCTGTGCATATTTGGCAAGTAAATCAAAGCCCCAAGTATAAACAAATAAACCTATAAATGTGTCATGCAATTAAAAGCTGTCAGGTAACAGTATGTTCATGTGGATTACTTTTCCTTTTTTCTTAATTAATAAGCCCTACAGTGACTCTCCTAAGAGGCTATCTGGAATCTTATCTGTTTCAGCTGGCTGCACCGATAACTTTGTCATTGTACATGAGGTCCTATCAGTCCGTGGCTCTCATTCCTGGCTGTCATGGAGAGGCTCTCGGAGTGACATGGAACATTAACACCTCCATCGCAGTGTTGTACCCACACATCCTTCAGTGGTGTGAAACCAGATGGATGGCTTCTCACTGGGAGAGAACGGCATCGTTGTTGTTTTCTCCTTTACCACATGAACAGTGGATGCTACCAAACCTTGTGGGTGAAGAGGGGACAGAGTAAAATTGCAATAAATGTGCTACTCTGCTATAAAGACTTTGCATTTTTAAATGCATATTTGGTGTATGTTTGTGTGTTTGTAGGCTCTAATGGGTGTACTACTCCCTGATGCTTGTGAGGCAATGTAAATCATTGAGTGGAATGGAAAGGATTATCAAAGTGACACTCGGGAGGTATTGATTAGCTGAATGGGCTTCTTTCTGTTCCCGAGTTCTGGTTCAGAGTTCTACCATTGCTCTTTTATTAATCCCTCTTTAGACCGAGAGATTGCAGTTGTTCTCTGCAGTGCATCTTCTGAGAGCCTGCCAATAAACCTCCCTCCTGAAATATCTTTGAAGGGACACCGGAGAATCGTGGTTATTTATCTAGTTGCCTTTGTTACCAGTGAAGTACAACTGTGCTGCGATTGCAACACTGTATGCTGACTAGAAAAGGCAAATGTTCACTATTTGGATGTTTGTGAACTGCTGCTGCAACTTTACATTTTCCTTTAAGGGAAGGAATGTGGAAAAAAACATTTAGTTTCATGAAAAATCTGTAATTATTGATGCTTTTTCCAGATTTAATGCACATTTTTTTAGTGAAATTCCTTTAAGCTACAGAATGCAACTTAGCTTATATTTTATTTGACTGCCACCTGTTCATTTTATGAGCAGTCTATTGGCATTAAAAATAGCTTCAGTAGTGCAGTATCTGTGTGCTGGGATGGACAGGGCTATTTCGACGGTTGTTATATACGGTCACCACTTTTTCGCAGTAAGTTCGACCTCTTGTCCAGGTTATAAGACGCTTTGTCATTTGGCTTAAAACCAAAATGTTCCCACAGCAATTATGTGGTGCATCATTGCACTCAAGATTTATCTTCTCTTTAATAGTCACTGGTGCTAAAGCTCTATTGCGGTCGTAACTGTTATGACATTGCAGAAAATGCAATGTCATAACAGGTCTGCAAAATATTTGCAGTTATAGCAAATTATATTGATCAGACAATTATGAATTCTGACAGAATAGTTTAATCGTTGCCTATAACACACATATGAATCTGCAGCGACATGATCAACCCCCGTTTTTTGAAACTGGACTTTTTGGACTCTGCATTAGCTGTTTTACTTTGTTGAGAATTATCATTTTTTTTAACTAAATTGGTGTTAATTATATCAGACACATTAATCTGTTTATGAATCATAACAGCACTAGGGTTACTAAATGAGATGACACACAGTGTGATCTTGCATGTATTAAGAGAACTGGATAATCGGATGTTTATTCATCATCTCTGACTCAATCTACTCACTTTGTACTTAACCTGTTTGAGATTTGCTTTTGAGATTGTCCTGCTGGCTTCCCAGTTCCCACCCACATAAGTCCAAAGGATTCTTGTGATGCTGATAATAATGTATGCATTGCATCACTGCCTTTACTTTTTGAGGCAAGGGATTAGTGCAGTGAGGTCAGTTCTGTGGCTTGTCAGCCAGCCACATCACTGACCGCACTGCACTAATCATCTATTATGTGACCTGAGGTCATCAGGTAAGACAATCACATCCTACATGTGTTGACCAGGCCTCCAGATTCTGCTCTGATTGAAAATGCTTTTTCAGAAACAGGCATCTCTACTTAACATCCCATCTCAAGGCCTTTTTCATTTCTTCACTGCAGTAATAGGCTCTTGTAACACTTGCAGTGCTTCTGCAGACAAACACTTACAGTTTGTTTCCTCTCAAACAAGATGAACAGTTGATCCAACTACTATTAGGAGGTGGGTTCACAACAGAAAATAATACAATGTCTTTTTCATGTACACATTATATGTTTCACCCTATAAAAATGTACCTCTGTGTGTGACTTTCTAACCCTCTGTTCTATTGACAGCTAATCTTTATTTTAATTTGCAACCGCCCCATGCATGCAGTCTTCAAAGGACAATTTCAGCTTGATGACAAACGTTTGTATGGTGTGATGTAAAATCATTCATTTTCTCAAAGGGGTTTGGAAGCTGTCTGGCCATGCAGGTGTAAATTGTAATAGATGAGCCTTTTGTTAAGCAGACAAAATGTGTTTTTCCTCCTCTCCCCAAAGGCAGGCATGTTTTCAGTGAGAGTGAGTGTCTGGCTTCCAGGTGGGTCCACAGATGGCATGCTTGGCAAAGTCACTGTTGATATTGTGTCAATAACTCATATGACCACACAAAAACCTGAAATAACCCTTTACGGTGTGGATTTGGTCCATCTATTGATCTCTTCCCACTTACATGGAATGGCAGTCTTGTGCATGCAGTCCTGGCATCTAATTCAGCACCAAGGACAGCACCTTGAATCTCAGTACACACACACACACAGGTTTGTGCAGCTATCCTTTTAAGGGCTGGCACTGAGTTCCATTCATTTAGACAAACTAAGTAAAACTTTATCCCCAACCTTAACCACAACCAGTTAAAGCCCTTTAAAGTTGTGAGGACCAGACAAAATGTCTTCACTTTCCCAAAATGTTCTCACTCCCTATTTGTTATGTGTTTGTTGGTTCTCAACTGATCATAATACAACATATATTATAGTTTTTGAAATCAGAAGAAACCAGACCTAATATTTGTGTTCCTTATATCTTCTGTTCACACTTAGTGGTGGTCAACGATACCTGCTGTCAACCTACATGTGACACTGTTTATGTGGCCATACATATTGTAGTATTCATATTTCTACCTCCAGTTTTGCTGTTTATATCGCAACAGCCCTGAAGTCTATTTCCCACCATTTAATTTCTGCTAAGAACCACATGGGAAGGATAATTTGTCCGTATCTGTGCAGCACACAGCCTTTCTGTACATCCCAGCACAGGAGCTAATTCACTGATCGGTGCATTTCTCCTTGTGTGTGGGGATCAGCTTTCACTCTCAACCTCTCTCTTGCTTTTAGTCAGTCCCTCCAGTTATGCTGCAGTTTATATCCATTGGCCTCCTCCCATCACATGCTCTGGTGGTCTATGCCCACTGATAATACCTGATGGACAAGGAAGGAATAAATATATGCCTACCTCACTCCTCTCTACTTTGCTCCTCTTCATGCGTTAAGTCTTGTCTCATCCTGGCTTATCCCTTGCTCCAGTGGACCATCCGGTAGGATCAGAGGAACAGGTGTGGTCAGGTTGCACACCAAAGTGTACATCTGTGTGTGTGGATGTGTGAGCTACTCAGGTGAACTCAGGCCATAAATTAGCAAATCAGAATGCAGACAGATTGAGGCACCAGCTCATCCTGATGAAATGTTTCTGTGATTTGGTTGTGACCACGTGTGTGTCTGATGAGGATGGACAGTCGACAAGGGTGGGTGTGAATGAGCACATGCTATGAGAGCCTCTGTGTTTGCCTGCATTAGGCGCAGTGCTGGTTGAGTGATTGGGATTGACAGGCACAGCGGGGACATGTTTTGTACATGTAAGAATAACTAACCTTTTTCCAAAAGTTATCTCACCTAATTTGAAAAGACAAATGCAAATTCGAAAGGCTGAAAGTATGATGGAAAAACTGTATTTTGACTAATTGATCAAAGGTAAAAGGGTTAGCCTTGGGTTAGGGTTAGGGTTAACCCTTAACCCAAAAAAAAAAAAACTCTTGGTTGGAGGTGATGAGCTCTTAAAAGTTGAGAAATTGCAAGAATTCATATGCTTTCATTGCATTTGGGGCGAAGATTTCTTACCCTTTCTTTCTATTTTGTTTACGGCCTTGTTCTGCCTCAACTAAAACTGAGGTTATACAGCAGCAACCTGCATTTAAATGAACATTTTAGTGCAACACCTTGTTTTTGTATCTTCTAAGTGCTTCACTGAATCATCTGTGTGATTGAGAGCAAGACTCAGCAGAGCTTGGAGTTATAACAGCCACCTCTCAACTATCACCATCTCTCATCTGCCTCATCACTCCAAAAACCAGAGATGAATGAAGCGTTCATTTAATGTCATTTCATCTCCTCTTCTCTGCTGAGCACTTTTGGAGTGAATATAAAATATATCAAGTGTATTAATAGTAAGAAACATTGATGATCTCAAATATTTGCAGGATTTGCACATAAGAGAATAACATTTCTCCAAAGGTTGTCCCACCTGTTATGGGAAGAAAAAAAACAACTTTGTGAGATAAGAGGTGAAAGCCAGGGAAGACACAATGGTGTTAGAGTAAAATATATAGATGTCTGTGGCTGCTGGAGTGTTTCTACTTTAATCATGTAGAGAGGAGAAGGAAAGCCTTGGAGACATGAATGAACCAGGACAGAATGAGATGGAGCGATAGAGAGATGTGGGTGGATGTTGTAGAAAAGACAATTGTAAATACATTAGCCCCACAGCCCTGGGCAACGGCAAAATTGCATTTCCTGATGAGAAGAACAACATGGAAACATAGAGCCCATAGAGCAGCGGGACTTTGCACCTCTGCCTATATGAAGCTGCTGAAACAACGCTAACGATGGTTAGCACTATGGCTTGGGTTGGATTTATGCAAGGGACGGACGGTCAATCTAGGATGTTACTAGAAGAGGATGGGTAAAATGTCAACATTCCCCATAAGGATGAAAGTTACCCTAACCTAGTCTGTTTTTATGACACCAAGAGATTTTTTTTTTTTTTTTAAATGCCCGTGGTTAGAGGGAATAAGCTGTATAAAGTATCTTTGATCTTGTATCTTCTGCATCATTTAAGATATTAAGGTGATAAGAACAACTCATGCTTGTAGTGCATTAAAATAGATCCCCCCTCCCCCATCTGTCTCTCATAGTCTTTGTTTACTCCCTTCTTGTTTCTCCGAGCTCGTACTGATGGTGAGCTGAATTTAAATTAAAATTTTATTGGAGCAATATTTTTGTGTTTGAGAGCAAGATTCACAGATTATTTTTTTTTTTACAGAATATCAGAACTCGAAGCCAATGTTGAGTTCAGCCAGACAGCTCACATTTAAATTGTTTATTGCAGCAGGAAAACATTTGAGTTTGGCGTCTATGCTCCGGTCTCATCACCCCACGGATTTCATTACTTGAGTTATGAGGAAATGGGATGAGCAAATATCTTATAACCCCTATTGGAGCCTATAGGTGGATGCTGAGGTGGTGCTAGGGCTGAAGAATAGACGGTGGTGCTGGAATGACATGGCAAATGGAAATGACAGGCAGTGTGAGATGGATGGGTGGTGTCACAGTTTAAATAATAGACCATTTAACTGAAAGCGTGTGTTTGGTATGCATTATGGTGATTGAGGCGTGTCACATGAACTAACCTGTGGCCTTTGCTGCATGAACACATAACCAATGTACATATTAAGTCCAGTGTGTGAACATGTTTATGAATGGGACTGACACATATAGAGTGAACATATTGTTCCATAGGGTGGGAAAAAATAGAAGATACTTTTCTTGTTATGACGAGATAGTTTTCTCATATAAAGTGATCGGTTTCTTGTTATAACATGATTGGTTTATTTTTACCGTGAAGTCTGCTTTATTGTTCTATTGTTGTGGTTATGAAGTTTACATCAAGGACAAAAAACCATCGTAGGCTTTTACAGACCAATAAGTGTAAACTGGGTATTTACCTGGTTTCTATATGGTGAATTTTAGTGTATTATTGGGTTATAAGCTGGTAATAAGCAGGTAGCTACAGCCCCCAATTACTAGCTATTTACCCAGTAAATATATGGTAACAGAAATGTGTTACTTGGTATTAACCTGTAATTAGAAGGTAAGAACAATGGCCAAAATACTGGGAAATTACCCAGTAAATTATAAAGCGTTATTATATTAATGCTTAAATTACATTAATGCTTAAATTACATTATTTTAACGCTTATATTACTTAACTCTAAACTGTAGAGCTGCAATCTGGTCATTAAAATGATTACAAATGGGATTTCTTTCTGTTTTTTTTCCTTTTTTTTTCCTTTGGTGGCCCTCAGTCCAATGTTGGGTTCCTAAATTGGCCCTCAGGTATCACAACTTTGAGAACCCCTGGATTACAGGAAGCAATGAATGGAGTGATCAGATGCCAATCTATTTCTGTGGGCAAATGAAATATTTTACGTGCTGGTCAAAGTACACACACACAACAACAAAAAATATTAGATTTGCTGTCTTGTGTGCCAACAGTATTGAACAACTGCAAAGGAAGTGAGAGAAAGCCTCTTTAACATGATTGAGAGTGGGTGTGCTGCAGAAAGCTGTGTATCCAATTAGCATGACCTTTAACTACTGATTACACCCATCTGTTTGCTTCAGCTGTATTTGGCCACTAGGGAAAAATGATTTCATCCATCACAGTGTGAGGGCATATACTGTATATTTTGTGTGTGTATTCAGGAGCAGAGCACATATGATGTACATGCTTTCGTACAGCTTCCCCTTCCTCTCACAAGATAAATACACATATGACCTTGTTTGCTTCATTGAGCAACTCAGACAATATCATGTTCCCATGTAGCCTGCTATATATTACAAGATTAACTTGTTCCAATGGACTGCAGTACACTGCATGACCCCATGGCATGAACAGAGATGTAACTGACAGCTTCAGTGAATTTAATCCAAGGAGTTTTTTTTTCCTCACCTAATGATGTTTTCTGAGAAACATTTTGGGAAGTAACAAAGACTGCACCCACAACAGGCTATACAATTAAGAAAAGCTTTCTTGTCTTAATAGATTAAGAAACCTTTCACCAACATGTGGAGGTTTACAGGGTTATCAGGTGGTTAGTGTTACAACATCGACTCTGGTTTGGTACAAAACCACCTGTCCACAACATTTGTGCAAAGCATTTCCAGAAAATGAACAAAGCTGATTACTCTGAGGCATACTTAGCTAAAATATGCAATGATTCGCATGG
This sequence comes from Microchirus variegatus, assembly GCF_963457635.1. Lineage (NCBI taxonomy): Eukaryota > Metazoa > Chordata > Actinopteri > Pleuronectiformes > Soleidae > Microchirus > Microchirus variegatus. Next base: position 4,923,585 of record NC_139824.1, read on the forward strand.
GTAATAAAAAGTGATTTGTGCATTAATTGGGTGTCTGAGAAAGAAATGTGAATTAACAAATTAATAGTCAAGCTTGGATAGTGATGGCTGATCAGTACCCAGGATCTGATTATCACTGACCTGATCAAGTTTAAGCTTGTACATGCTTTTTTTGGGGCCAATCAATCAGACAGATTTTTGCCATTTTTAGTCTTAGAAAACGAGGCAATCAGAGATGGCAGACTTCACCCCATCCCCCATGCAACAAGCCTCTGGTGGCCTCTGTTGGTCATATTGGCAAGTGCAAGTGCGGAAGCACAACCAGAGACAGACGCACAGAACCACTTAAAACAATACTTCACTCCCACTCTATGAGGTGATTTGAAAACCTGTGAAACAATACCTGAAAGATTTACTTTCAAATGCCTTTCTGTAGTGCCAGGAGACCAGAGTTCGTCACACACCTGCAATTAACATTAGCATTTTAATAATAATAATATCTTAACCACAGTATGTCTGGTTTAGTTTTTCTATAAAAGCACTAGTGAGCAGCGTCTTGCTGCTGTTGATTCTTACTGTAACTTCAGAATACAATGCTACTTACTATATTGCCCATAAATATTACAAAAGATGCACTTTTCTGTTCTCAACAGTATAGTACTGTTTTAATGGGAAACAGTATGCTTCGGATTATTTGATATAAATAATTAAATCTTTACAGAAATGTGCAACATTTGAAATGTTCGTGCCTGGTAACAGATGAATATACTTGACAGTATATACAGAACCAGTCAGACCACCAATGTATGTCATCAAAACACCTATTGAAGGAATATCTTTTTAAAGAATGATAGGATCGTGGGCATGAGGAACCTGCTCCAATGTGCATGTTCTGGAATTTCATAATTTCCTCTTTTTAAGCCCCGATTAGTATATTCTATTTGTTTTTCTGAGAGCTTATCCACTGCACATCCAGCAATCATGCCCACATTGGAATACTAACTGTAAATCACATAGTGTGCATGCTTTACTTTTATTTCCCTCTCAATAGGACTATAATTTCCAAAATGGACATCATGCTGAATTGAAATAGACCTGAAGGTAGCAATTTTGACCATAAACTCCACATGAAGATGTTGACTGTTATAAATCAAGTGAGAAACAGGCTTGTTTTTTTATTGACATGCATACAAATGGACTTATTTTCGCAACCAGTGAACCAGTTGCTCACTGATGGTCATAATGAGATTCAATGAATGCAGCCTCACACTAGAGTTTCCACAAATACACCAGCAAAATGATCCTCTAAGAATATGTATGACTAAAACTGTATGACATATCCATTATTAATGAAAAGGTCAGAGGTTAAGATTGCAGTCTACCCTCCAAAATCACAGTACTATACAAGAAAAAAAATCTGTGCTCTGACCTGATTGCTTTTTGAACTTGCAGTGACCCTTCAGAATATATTTTGCCCTGGGCTCTGGCAACTTCAGCAGAATTTCATTATTCATATTTGTTGTTCTCATGAATGAAAATAGTCTGTCCTTATAGAAGTCAGTAGCTTATTATAAATAGTACTACATGTGGGAGGAAGAATCAGTGTTACTGTATTGTGTTCTGTAATGTGTTCTTCACATGTTTTTGGCTTGGCTATAACAGAGGAAAAGTGCAGCAGCCGGCTGCACACTAACAAGGCATCACTAAGAGAATGAATAATAAAATAGAGTGCACCAGAAGATAAAAGGTGTTATTTTATCATTTGTATTTACTACACTTGGCATCATTTTATTGAATTGTTTTATTTTATGTTGCACAGTAAAAGAAAACAACCTCATAGGTGCAATTAGAGATGAGAAGATGTCTTCTGATCTTGGTCCTTAGTTTTTTCTAAAAACAAAAAGTGAGACATTACCAGTGACAATCTGGTTTATTTGATAGATAAGTAAATGTTTAAATGAATAACTTTCTATGAGCGTTCACCAGATTTCGAAGAAGTATGTTAAAGTTAGAACACAGTGTAGTCATGCTATGAGCTTGTAATGACCCCAGATGGACCCACACACGTCTCCTCAATTAGCATTTTCAACTAATAAAGACATAGCCTTGTAGTTGTTCTGGAGTCATAGTTTAATTATTAATATTTGATGTCTCTCTATCCACTCTTTTCTCGAGTGATTATTTGAACGAGTAAAATACACACCAAGACACTGAAGTGAGGACGACCAGAAATGTGACGTACACATACAAGATGTGGGTGAATCAGGGATCTTCAGCTGCAACATCCCCAATAAACCTTTTAACTTGGTCCGACACCCTTACAGCAAATAGTCAGCTGAGATTTGCACAGCACATCCCACAACCCTCATGTGAGTGATAACGCAGTAGAAGATGGATGGAAGTTTTATACAATACCCCACAATGGTCCAAATGAATCATGGATATTCAGCTGCAACATAACCAATAAACCTTTTAACTTGGTCCAACACCTTTACAGCAAATAGTCATAACAGCCTTGTCCTTGGCTTTATTTTCATTTATTGTAAAACAGTTCAAGTGGTTATACAGTAGATTGTGTAATACTCCACAGCAAGTGGCATATTTTATTAATGTGGATAGAGTGCACTCTAACATGATCCAATTCTCTTTATTTTTCTACGTACAGTCACTGTTCTTTCTCCACTTTCCGCTCATTACTGCTGAAGCGGCACCACTGAGAGCCTACAGGAGAGCGACAGCTCGCAGTTTTTCCAAACACTACCAACACGGAGATATGATTAAAAGAATGGCCCTCAATATGATAATATTTATTTTTGGTTTTCATAACTTAAGAGGAAGAAAACCTACAGGAAATTGTGTCAGGGATAATATGCAAAGACAAAACAAGTGTAAGACAAGTCACACTCTTTGACAGGTGTGAAAGTTAGATAACATACTGTAAATGGTTTCATGGCCTTTTTCTTCCTCCAACTTCCAGAAGAAAATGTTAATTTCTATTATAGTTAAATGTGTTTCATGTAACAGCCACCAACTACACTACATTTCCAAAGGTACAGTATATGAGCTCAGTAGGTTAATGTGATAATAATAATAATAATTTCAACCCCCAAAACTCAGTATATCCACTTATTTATATGGTCAGTGGTTCATCTCATTAATATGCAATAATACATACATAAACGTACTGTTATTTTGTATTTTGCGTCATTGAGCGTCCGGAAAAGTGCTATAGAAGTTTGATGTATTATTATTATTATTTTATTTTATATTGAAAATTAAAAGACTAAAATAAACAAATAAGAAACTACTTCCTTGTCATTGCATCACACCTAATTACAAATGGCCATGTAATTAAAGGGAAATTAACTGTAACTAATATCAGTATAACTATATTTATCGATTAAAAACTGTACACAAGTCGAAAGTGTTTCAGTTGACGCTGTGTTTTTCCATGAGACATATGTATTCTATGTCCATGAAATAGACAAGATGTTGACTCTCTAGTCTGGGCTTTATCGGCTCTGTTCTGTGAAATCCACTTACAAACCTTTATCCTTCTATCTCTTCTGGCCTTTGTCAAAGCACACGTATTTCTCTGTTCTTCTTTCCTTCTTCATCTCAACCTGAGAGTTTTGTTTTTAGCAGGAGCTTCCTATACACAGAGACTATACTACAGAGAAAACTACAAACCAGCTCAGACAGATGACAGTAAAAATATTGTACTTGTGATTTGGCCATGACTGTATTGAAATTAAAATGTTAAAATGTTCTTTTGCACATTTTGACATTATCATAGTGCTTTATCAGGTGATACAATAATCACTCACTCAGGTTCTTCACATGTAGAGGTCCACATAAAAAAAACACATACATTCTTGCCTCTGTGATTTATCCCCGTCCACGTCCTCTTGGTCATACAGCGCTGCCAACCTTAGTCTTTTATCCGTAAGTCACTGTGCGAAGGTGAGTTAGGCCACATATTAACTGTGAGCTTTGACCAGTCCTTTAAGTCAGACTGGCAGCAGCAGTGCTGACCAAGAAAGACAGAGGAGCTGTGCTCTCTCTTCTCTACTGCTGTTTGACCTGTGTGTGTTTTACTCTGACAGTGACTCACTATATGGTCAAATGCTTCCATGCCTCATGTCTTCTGGGAGGGTGGAGAGAAGGAGAGCAGAGACGAGGTTGGATAAAGGAGGAGAGTATCTTGAATTTCTGCTCTAATTAAAAGTCTAGTGAGTAACATTAAGAAGGGTTTATTGGTGGAAATGTAATATGCTACACATGAATTTGTTGGGATAAGTGTATAAGAGCTTTAAAATGTTTTGTTTGTGTCATCTTAAAGTCAGCCGGGTATTTACACTTAAGGTAAAGATTTGCCTAGTAGAATAATTATCCTCCAGCCCAATGTAAATGACGTAAACACAGACATGAATTTTGTATTTTAATGCAGGAACTTACTATGCAAACACTGGTGAATAGCTTTGCTCTCATGAGCCCGATGGCTAAACCACTGAAGAAGAAAGAGGAAATGGCAGAGAGAGTGAAGAAAGCTGTGAAGAGTGTTTGCAAAAGTGAGGTGTGAGCAAAGTTGTCCTCCATTAGATGTCATTTCATCCTGGATGCATGTGTGACAGCTGTGGTATTTTTTCATGCTTTTCATTTAAGCAAATTTCATGCTCCATTTGTCCTTGTCATATTAGTGTGAAAATCCCTCTTATTTTGAAGTTTTCTTGTCTCTGTCACCATGCCCTTTTCCTTGTCTTGTTGTGAGTTTGTCTTTGTTTGTCTTTGTTTGTCAACTGCTCGTCTCTTCGTCTTTTTTTTCTAAACCTGTCCCTCAAATATGCTCACCCTGTCCATACTGGTCACTTCCAACAGTGTCTTCAGCTCAGGCAAATACCCCAGATATTTAAACCCCTCCAATTCATACCCAGGTATTGAGGTCTTGATCCTGCTAACCTTCATTCCTCTTCTCACCAGTGCATACCTCCACCTCTGCAGGCTCTCTTCCACCAGGGCCCTACTCTCAATACAGATTATACAAATATCATTCGCAAATAACAACAGTCCATGGAGACTCCTGCCTGACCTCATCTGTCAACCTGTCAATCATCACTGCAAACAAGGGGCTCAGAGCTGATCCCTGACATAATCCCACCTTCATCATCCATCACTCCAGCTGCACACCTCACCACTGTCTCATTGTCCTCATACATGTCCTGCACCACCCTCACATACTTCTCTGTCACTCCCGAGTTCCCTATAAAATACTTATACAATACTACAGTTTGTCTCTAGGCACCTGATCATGCGATTTCTCGAGATCCACACAGGCACAACACAACTCCTTTTGGTCTTCTCTATACCTCTGCTCCATCAGCACCCTCAAAGCTAACCTCACATCCGTGGTACTCTTTCTTGGCATGAAGTCATTCTGCTGCTTGCTTATTTTTACTTATTTCCTTAAACGACAACAACAACTCTTTGCCACATTCCTCATGGTGTGGATTATCAACTTTATACCTCAGTTCTGCACATCTACATACACTCTTAGACATAAAAGTGCTCAGTTGAACCATAGTTTCTTCAGCTTGTCCTCATAGAAGAACCCTTAGTGTAACCAAGAACCCTTTTTAAAACCCTTTATTCAGGAAAGGGGTTTTAAAGGGTTCTCTGAATCAAAATTGTTCTTACTCGATTAGTGTTACCAAGAACCCTTGAAAAACAAATCGTTCCTAGGAGAACCTTAGCCCTTGTAGAAAAACACTTTTGGAACCCTTATTTCTAAGGGTACCTCCACATCTACAGTGACAACCATAAATTAAACATTAATTAATTTAGGAGTCTATTACTGATATAACAGTCACATTGTCTACTTTGAACCTTCATTTGGTAGATAAAAATATCTAATACTTAAATAAAGGGAAAATGAAAACCATAGGACAATAAATACATTATATAACTCACACTGAGTTCTTCTCTCTTTGTCCTGCGTGCTGACAGTACTTTAAATTACTGGAGACTTTTTCATTTCCTTATGCTTCAATGAGACAAGGAGAGTGACAGCTAATTTCTGTGTAATTTCAGCTCCACTATAACAAGTGGCAGACCGTGTAGAGGCTATTTCCAAGGAGAGCATGACTAGCAGTCACAGTTGAGAGGAGAAACTTTACAAATGCATTCTTGCATTTGTAAAGTAACTTCCCTGCGTTTGTCTTGAAAACTTAATCTCCTCACAAGGACATGGTTTGAACAACCAGATTTCAAAACATCTTTATACCTGTATTGACCTTTACACTATTGACTCACACTGCCATGTAGCTCAGATGAAACGGAACATTTCTGTATTATTTTCACAAAGACCCACTGTCTTCGACAGAGTAATTATAGCTAATAAGCTATTAATTGTTTTTACCTGATGACATTATTTCTGATTACACAAAGGAATGACAAAAAGCTATTTTAGGTTTAGTTTAAGACACAATGAAACATCTCCTGTTAAAATAGCTGGTTTACCTTGATCATCTTTCTCCATCATGTCCTGTCATAATCACTCCACACTTTACTTAAGCCGACTTCACACTGGGCTTTGTGTCAGCGTTATCTCTTGTCTGGAACTATAGCGGTGTGGAGGGATGCATGTTGATGCTGATGCTGTTTGCTGATGGTGTTTTACTCTTGCTTCTTGACCATGGACAGTCTTGGCGTACGTCGTAGCGTCTGATTCAGTCATTGCACACAGTTTGTAAGAGGCTTTATACAATATATATACATATATATTTACTGCCTCCAAAAAAAGCAAAAAAAGACCCATGGTGATGAAACAAAAAGTATGTAGTGTTTATTAGCAGACGGAGAGCTCATTCACCAGGCCAAATGGTCTGATGAGGTCCACATCACATTCCAGATGTCAGCTTGTTAAACTGTGAAATGTTGTCAACATGCAGACTTGGAGCACATCTATAGCAGCATCTGTACGGCACTGGCTTTATGTGAGATCTATAGCTACACCTGAAATGCCTTCAGCATATTGCACACATATAACCCACCGGATGATTCCTGTTATTCCTGGGAGAATCCACCAGATGCTTTGATAGGAAACTGGCCACGCACAGGCTGCTTAGTCGTCATGTCCTCTTTCTTCTTCAGTGGTTTAGCCATCGGGCGTCAATGTGGAAATGGTGGCTTGACAAGAAAAGGCTTCTTTGATTGGTTGGAGTTTGCTAATTGGTGCCAGTCTGAAGAGATGATACGATGATGAAAAACCTTGAATTTCCAGAAACCTGACTGATGATGTAAAATGTTCCTGTACATCCATCCGTTATCTTAACTACTCATTCTTTGAGGGGTTTTGGGCTGGTCAGTCACAGGGCAAACATTCTGACGGACAATTATTATGTTCAGTCAGTTCAATGATTCAGTCAGTTAACTAGAATGAGGAGGGAAGTAAGTTGCAGTCCCATGAGAAAACAGGAATACATTTAAAACTCCAGAAAACTATGGTTTAAACTGGGAACATTCTTTCTGTGAGGTACCAGTGCTAGCCTCCTTACCACTGTTCCACTCGCTATACCCACACAGGAAAGTTGAAATCAAGTGCCACCTTTTTATACTCTGTTTACTACATTGCTATTCCCATATTCCCCTTCCTTCACCTACAGTTCACCTCACCAGTTGTCATTTTCAATTGATTCCTCTGGGATTTTCCTCTGAGGCCAAATTGTGAGCTGAAAATATTCCTTCCCTGCATGCTCAGATACTATATGCAGTAATTAGCTACTGAATGCAGCTTGTATATTACCTCCCTGAATAGGAGAGAGCGGGAGCAAAAGTTAAAAGAAGGTGAAGAAATAAATATAAATAATAAATATTCTGTAATTGTTTAGTTAAGACTTTTTGATTTAGTGTACCTTGTTGTTAAATAACATGTACTTTTCTCAGTTTCTCTCATACACAATATCTAATACATACATTGCAAAAGACTCAAGCAAGGATTTGGTTGCTTTACTGTATTTTCCTGTGTGACAGAAAAAGCAGTGATAGATAGACCTTGATTGCTTTCATGAATAAACTATTCAGTTGTTATACTGTAGATGAATGTGTGTGTTTTTGTTCAAGTCCTATCACGCACATGGATTTTCTGTAAAGATCAGAAAATCAGTGTCTGTGTTCCTTAAATCACCACATTTCAGTGATTTCATGGGTTTTGAAAGTAGCAAAATATGGCCCAAGTGATGAAATAAACCTACGCTGTTGCAGTGCTTAACGTTGTACAGAGTAGCTCACAGGGACCACACAGAAGAGGCGTGTGACATGAGTGAGGTGAGAAATTTGAACATGGGGACAGATAGAGAGAGAATATATCTAAAAATAACTCCCAAGTGAGACAGTTGCAGAGAGGTTTTCAGGTTGTATGGGAAGAATTATAGCCTTGGTAACTTTCAAGTTTCTTCAGCTAAAGCGGTATGGAAGACAGGGGAATCATTGCACCGATTTATCACTTATGCTGGTATGTCATCATTTTAATCCTTCTCTTGGTCACAGAAACTGAGGTGCACAGAAGGTGACAGCTGCACGATGTGACAGGTATGTGTGCATGAATGTATGCAACCAGTTTGTGTAGAGCTCAGCATGCATATGTATTAGCACATCTGGCTGTGTGTTTGTGTGTGTGTGTGTGTGTGTGTGTGTGTGTGTGTGTGTGTGTGTGTGTGTGTGTGCGTGCGTGCGCGCGCGCGCATGTGTGTGCTTTTACTCATTTGTTTTACCTCTTTGGATCCTTTTCTGATATAAGCAGTAACATTTTTAACCCAAGCCTATTTCTGTGAGGATATTTCAACATAAGGAAGCATTATGTCTGAGACCGTCTTAATGCTATAGCAGGACATGTGTGCATTCGGGAACCCCTGTAAATTTTCATGATTTTCCTTTATAAATCATTGGTTGTTGCAGTAGATAGCCAGTGCTCCCACTTGCTCATATAGAGGTTTGTGTAGGATGTCTATTGAACATTTTGGTTATGACCTGGAGACCGAGGTTGGTATTGATATTGGTGTATAAGCTGTCAATGTCTATTGTAAAGAAATGAGCGTGAGTGGGGACAACCATGGAACTAATTTTATTGAGAAAGTCGTAAGTGTCCTTAATATAGCTGGGGTGTAGGGTGGAGAGGGGGCCTAAGAAATTATCAATGTATTTACTGATATTGTAAGTGGCACTGTTGCAATCTGAGACTATTGGTCTACCGGTAGGAACCTCAAAGGGGATGGTCCAGGTCCGTGGTTCTTTATGGATTTTAGGAAGCAGATAGAATAAACAGGGTTGTGGGTTGTTCAGTCCGAATAGGAAATGTCTCTGTTTGGATGAGATGTATTTTTTGCCAATAGTCCGGAGGGTGGTCTGTGTCTGTGTTTGAAAGGAAGTGTCCAGTTTTTGGTAATACGATGTGTTGTTTTAATGTCTATATGCTTCTGTTTTATATTGTTGTCTGTCCATGATGATGATTTTAGAGACTTTATCGGCTGGCTTTATTATGATGTTTGGATTATGTGTGAGTTGTTGTAGAGCAGTATGTTTGTCCCCTGACAGGTTGTCTAATGGCGCTTTTCCACTAGCTCTATGCTACACGGCACTGAGCGACACGGCACGAAACGGCACGGTTTAGTTGTGTTTCCACTACAGAGAACGTACCTTCTCAACGTGGGCGTGGTTATCACAACACGGCTGCAACCCGGCTGCGCGAAACTGCTATGACGTCCTATACGCGAGACACACACGCACATAAACAATGACGGACGTGGACTCGTTCTGTTGCTCGGTCTGTGGCATTTGTTCACACACAGAAGAGAAGATCGCCAGAAAAAGCTACAGGCGGCAAGAAGAAATACTGTGGAGGAGTACAGAAAAGTTTGGGAAGTCATACAACATGAAACTGAAGAGGAGATGTTACTAGAAGACGAGTGAGGGTAAGCTAAATATAGTTGCTATCGATAACTAGCTCATATACAGTACTGTGCAGAAACGCTGTTGTTTTTTGAGTATGTAATACTCACGCATGTCTTGAACCAGAAACATTAATTAAGGTTCCACTCCAGTATTAACAGAGTTGTGTTATTGTTCAAGTGTAAGGGTAGATCACACTAAATACTGGACACCTGTAGAGGATGTTTTTTTTAAACAACAAAAAACTGCATACATATATTCTGATTGTGTTCCAGTAAAGTGAAATAAAAATAATGATTCCTCTATTGTCATTATAGCAACAATCTAATGGTGGCCTCAGACTTCTACATAGTACTGTACAAGTGTACAGTGTAGTAATGACCGAAAGCAATCTCTATTTTTGGTATTCTGGTATTAACGTAAGCATGCTGCCTGTGTGTTTCAGATGGTTCTGTCACTCCTGAAAAGGAATGACTGTGATGTCCAGCTGGTGAAATCCATGGTGGTGACCTGCTGTGCTCTGCATAACCTGTGTGAAAATGGTGAGACCTATGACACTGAATGAGATGCACACACAGCAGCTACAGTGGTTAAACCTGTGGTGGCAGTGGCACAGGGTGTAGAGGAGGGCAGAGATGTAGGTGAGGGCCTGATGTGTCACTTGTTGTGAATTTGTAAAATGCTTTATTATTGTACTGTTTTTCACTGAATTACAAATAAAAGTTTGTACTTTCTGCAGAGATGTCTCCTTTTGTCTGTATACGTTGTGTTTGTAAAGGCTGCCACAATTAAAGAAAAAGAAGGAAATACGCATGACGTAATCACATAAGTCACATTGTTGTTTATTCAAACAAAAAAACACAGCAAACCAAAGTTAAAGTGCACAGCAAATCAAATAAACTGTACATAGGTGGTGGAGTCCTAGGACAGGAGGGAGGAAATAGGTCACATGCTCCTGCCACCTATTGCCTGCAAGCTGCCCAATCACTCAAAGGAATGCGTGGTTGAACGCAGCACTCCCGTGGTGTGGCGGTCACGTTGTGTCCGGTTCCACTCCTGCTACTGAACATCTTCCACCTGAAGCTCTGCTAGGACAGCCGTGAGCTTCTTTTTCTCTTCCCTCCATAACACTATAGAGAAGAAGAAAGGGGTTATTAAGGAAATACACAAATGCTGTAAATCATGTTTATTATTTCTTACCAGTTGCACAGAGCTGTGGTCTGTGGCGAAGTTGGTGCCCCCGATAACAAAGCAGCCGATGGCTCTGCTGGGGTGGATGAACACTCCTCACATATGGAATGGGATTCTTGAACAAATGAAGTGTATACATACGCTGTAATTACATGCATAATAATATATATATATATATTCAGCCACAGACTGAAACACCCTAAATGAAGGAGCTTTATCATTATTATTATCCTTTATTCCTCCCTGCAGCTGTTAGCTCTCAGTAGACAACATATAACCACGCTCCTCATCCCATGTGCAATATACTGTCTTTTTGCAAAAGTGTAATATAGACATATAATATCCGATGCTCATTCTCTGTCTATAATGTAAATATTGAACCCATACTGTATATTCTGGTCTAGTCTGTTTTAACACGTAAAAACAAAACGTTACACGGTAGTAAGTGTAATTCATGACTTGTACAAATCTGGTTTCTTTTACAGGTTTACGTAATGTTTTGTTGTAGGTTGAGCACCTAATAGCGACATTGCTAACTAGCTAGCCAACTACGTTGTCTCGTGTAAACAGACGGACAGAGATTACCGACACACATGATGTTACTTTTATAATGTCTTGTTTAAGCGAGTTTATTCTCAGCAGTAGTTAAACGTTGCTCTCAGGCTGAAAATAAAAAACTTACCGTTGGCGTGTGCGGAGTTATTGGAGTTGCTGTGTACGCCGTGAGCGGACATCGACTCCCGGTAAGACCTGCTCGTTACGGGCGTTAAGATGTCTGCCGGGGGCCGGAAACATTGTAAGGTGGTTCTGTCGGTCTGTATGAGTATGTTTGTCAAGTGCAGTCCAGGCTGGTTCCCAATGTGAGGGGTGGGAAAATTGTGTTGATTTGGAGTGTGTGTCTGAGTGTGGATGGAAATAGTCCAGTAATGTAGATGAGAAGTGTAGGTCCCTTTGAAGTTCCTCCCAGTCGTGAATAGTTTAGCCGTTGCAGGAGTCCAGTGAATGTTATATTTTTCTGTCTCAAAGGTGTTGTGTGGTATTTCTGTCAAGAAGGGGAAGTAAGTGACCATCAGCGTTGGGGAAGACAGACTTCAGAGACCTAAAGAATGCTTTAAATTGTTTAATAGAGGTCTGCCTGGGGTCCTGGTCCTGATCCCTATTGATATGAAGAGGACCTTCGTGGTGGGGTTTGGTAAAGTGTTTTTTACAGATTTTTTGGAAGTGATAGGTGTTAGCACCAGGGTAACTGTCTAATTGAATGAGGGGGTTGCTATGGGCGATTTATGTTAGAGTCACCGAGGACTCCAACAGGAAAATCCAGGATTGGTTCTTCAGACCCAGAAAGCCAATCCTGGATTTTCCTGTTGGGGCATGCAATATGATAATTGTGTCTATGGAGGGACAAGCCAGGTGGTGTAAGAGAAAAGAGTGGGTTATCCAATAATGAGCTGGAATTCGTGGGTGGAGAGGAAACTGGGGATAGTATTTTTTCTGATGCCCAGTTAACCAGATAGTGCCTGGGGAGCCTGTGGTGGTGGTAAGTTGGGGAAGTGGATGTCGTCTTCCGGGATGGTGGGGAGGGAAAGTTGTTTCTGTATCTGGGCTGAGGTGGGGGGGCAGTGCTAGAGCTGATGTGGTCTTGTGGAAACTGCAAGAGATGGTGGACTGATTGCAGTGTCTGTTGCAACAGCCTGGGGCCATAATGTTTTTTGGCCCAACCAGTGGCAATTTGGAGGGCCAGGGGGTTACGGGGTGTTGAGAACAGTGAGGTTATGGTACATTGATAATGATCCTGTAGAATTTTCACTGTAGACTTCATCCATTGTGTGGTATTGTTGTTTATTTTTTCCCATGTAGCTACAGTAGGTGTTGATGATTTGATAAAGTCCATGAGTCGTTGTGTCTGCCTGTACATCCCTGGTGGGAATGGTCCTGTTAAAGCTGAGTTATCCATAATGTGTTTAAGATGTACTGCTTAAATCAGTTTGAATCGTTGTTTGCTAGCGTGTCTGGTTTCTGTATCCAGTGGGTGAGTGAGTGGAGTGTATCCTTTGGTCCCGTGGTTGAGTTGGAGCTGTTAAAAGGAGCTCAGTTTTGTTGTAAGGTTAGTTACCTAAGCTGGCAGAGCAGACAGAGCCAGGTCTATTACATTATATCTCTCTTACTCTCTCTCAGACAGGGATCTCCAATTTAAAAGCCATACTTTAATAGTTTCAAAAATTTAAAAGAGTTTAAAACTCAATAAAAACAATTAAGAGGAGTAAAATCTACTCGATAAAAAAGAGAAAGTTGTTTGCATAGAAAAACTCCAAAGTACCCTGACTTTTCGCAGGAGTGCTGCTTCCTCAGAGGGATAACAAGAGAGTGACAAACATTTGGTATATAACAGTTGGTGGAGTACACCACACCAATCACACACTTGGGGGAGGGACTAACTCTCGTCCCTCCCCCAAGTGTGTGACTGGTGTTGTGTACTGGGATTGGTAGGGGTGTGGTGTAAGTTAAATATTCGTAGGGAAAACTGTTGACACCAGTTGTCAAATATGAGTTTAGCTATAGGAATCCAGTGTAGGTTATCTTTCTCTTTCTGAAGGTGTCATGTGGTATTTCTGTCAAGAAGGGAAAGTAAGTGACCATTTTATTGTTAGAGTGAGGTTGTTCTGTTGGGTGGGGGTGAGTTGAGGTGAGAAATTGATGATTGATTGAAGTATATGTCGGTCTCCATTGTCTCTTGACGGAGTGACAGACACTTAAAAAATATTTAATGCCGCAGGCTGAGAGCAGTGTTTGCTGCATCAGCCTGGGTCCGTAGCGTTTTCTGGCCCAACCAGTTGCAATTTTGAGGGCCAGGGGGTTACAGGGTGTTGAAAGGAGAAAGGTTATTGTGGAGTGGTAATGGTCCTGCAGAATTCTCATAGCGTTACTCATCCAATTTGTTGTGTTGTTGTGTATTTTAGTGCATGTATCTGTAGTGGGTGTAGATGATTTAATAGACAATTATTACATTTTAAGTTGTAGATATGTTTTATGGAGTAACTCGATTACAAAAATTCCTCGAGGCAAAAACTCTGCCTCTACCGTTTTAGCAGACGCACACCGCACATCCGATTTCAGCTGGTGCGATGGTGGAGACAGCGAGTGAAACAGCCCGTAAAAGGCAGAAAAAGTGTGGGACTATTTCACGCTTAAACAAGCCAACAAGGTGCAGTGTAACCACTGCTAACGACAGCTGGTGTACTACAACAGCACATCCTCAAGAGTCAGCATCTGAGCCGAAAGCATCCAGTTGCTCATGCTTCTGGCACACACTAATTTAAACATTGGTGTTAGCTGATTCCTCCGATTATTTCTCAATTAATTGAGTAATCAGATATGTTTTTAAATGTTTGAAAATAAATAAATAATAATAATAATTGTGCGTTTTGCATTCTCGATTAATCGAAAAAAAATTGGCTGAATACTCGATTACAATAGCATTTGATAGCTGCAGCCCTATGGTTATGGTTGAGGTTTGGGCTGGGATTAGAGGTTATTGGTAGAGGTATATAGAGTGTCTCTGGGGGGCCTGTGGTGGTGGTAGAATGGGGAAATTGGCGTCACAACATTATGGTTATGGTTATAACTAGGGTTAGGGTAAGATTAGGATTAGGCCAATAGTAGTTGAGCTTGAGGTGAGGGGAAATTAATGTAAGTCCATTTAATGTCGTCTGAAGAAATGGAAACCAGACTGTGTGTGTGTCCTTCCTAGAAGTGAACTGGCTGTAGTCTGTTGGCCACCTGGTCTTCCGTGATAGCTCTAACCCAATAAAGAGACAGAGTGACTGGCAGTGGTTGCCAGAATAAACCCTGAAGGACTACACCACAAAGTGAAAGGATCCAAAGAGACTGGTGAGAAATAAGACAGAATAACAATGGTGATAATATAACAGAATAGTGATATTGTAAAATAAGGACAAATATATATGGAAAACAGCAAATGGTTCAATATAATATTGTTCTGAGTATGTGTGAATCTGAATTTACTTAATGTTTTACATTTGGTTTTAAATACAAATCTTCGTACAGAAAATAGACCTTCACTTATACCCAGACAAACCCAGCAACTCCAAGTACATCCCCTTGTTTTCAATATGGATTAATACTAAATACTATTGACAAAAAGGTGAGATCAAGCATAGAACACCATCACTTATTCTTCCTGTCTGTTATCAGCACAACACAGACTGGCAACTCATTTATTTTAAAAAATAGATTACATTTGTGTTTGAAATCCCCTTTGTCTGTAGTTATAGAGTCACTATAATTGTTTACTCACTGACATATGTGGTGTAGAAGTTTTGTTTGAAGGAATATCTGTAAAGATAATGAAAAGCTGTCAGTGATGTAACCCATAGTTTTAAAAAAAGAGATGTTTTCATCTTTGCCAGTTAGTGGAAACAGATCATTTGGGGCAAATATGAAGAACTCAAGGAGACACATTGAACAATTTGTCACTGTTCATGTTGTAAACTAGCAAACTGAGGGTGTGAGTTCAAACACAGCTATTGAATTTCACAACCTTGCATGCACAAACTTGCGTAAAGCATCGATATTTAATATCATGACACAGAGGTGCTCACAAAAAAGGTAGGTACTTGCACACACATGCTGACATCCACACACACTCTTGAATTAATGGTATTATGTGTGTTGGGGGGAAATAAGGAAGCCACAAAGTGTATTACACGTTTCATTCTGTGTGTGTGTGTGTGTGTGTGTGTGTGTGTGCGTCCATGTACTAGTGTCTGAGAGAGAGGAAGAGAGATATAATGTAATAGACCTGTTTCCACGAACAAACTGAATGAAAGGTAGGGACACAGAGAGCCTCTGGTCATTGTTTGTCTGTCTTTGACTCACCTTTTGTTTTTACAGCCTTGTTTTGTCACCCACACACTGGGACATGGTAAACACACTTGTACAAATTATTCCCCGTCACACTGAAAACAAGAAACATAGAAATCAATTTCTAACACCTCAATTAATCAGGTTAGGCTTAGACATTGTATATGTGTTGTCGTAACACCCGAATAAGTTCATTGAAACGTAATTTACCGAAGTATATGAAGACAACTTGCTTGCCTAGGTTTAGATGTAGGTGTTACCTACTGAAGTAATTGTTTACAACCATATTCAACCATTTTTGTTTTCCAGTACATACATTAAATTCTTTATTACTGATTTAATTTAAATGTGTTTGTACATGCAAAACATCATGAGATATTTAAAGAACAAAGTACAATGCATGATACAAAGTCTCACCATCCTGATTTCACTCCAAATGAGGCATTAATGACATAAAGGTTGACGGAACTTTTATTTAAAGGTCCAGTGTGTAAGAATTAGGGCGCTTTCACACCTATAGTTCGATTGCTTTGGTCCACACCAATCAGAAAAATGTTACAATGTAGCAAACAGACGTGGGTACGGTTTGCTTCCACATATGCACATTTCTAAACAAACCAAAATAGACGGCGAAGCACCGGAACCAGACTAACCCCCGATTTCCACCGGGCGCCTTCACCGCCGCGGAACGTAAGCGACACGGTCACCGGAGCTGATCGCTGGCTTGCCGAATATGGCTGGATCGCAAAACAGCGATGCCATGAGCACCCGGTGGGGATTGACGCCGGGCAGAGACGGCGCAAAAACACGCCGCTGACATTCCTCGCCGCTGACGCGCCCCGTGGAAATTCGGGGTAATCCTGTATCTCATCTCATACAGATAATGCATTAAACTATAACGTTTCGTACCATTTGGTTTGGTTGTTTTCACACCAGAGGAACCGTACCAAAGTAGGGCGGATAAAGCGATCGGTTGTTTTGGTGCGCACTCAAGTACCGAGATTACATTCACACCAACGCAAAGGAACCGAACCAAGGGACCAAACACGTTTGGTGCGCACCTAATGCTGTAGGTGTGAAAGCACCCTTAGACCCTTTTGAATTAGAAGTGTGTCAGGGAACTATGGAGGCTTTTGCATGCCAAAAAGGATTTAATAAAGTGATTATACACATTATACAAACATACATGTGGGTACTATATTCAATATCTGTCAAATTACACATTGTACCTTTAATACAGGTGAATATAACAGTGGTATTACTATCGTCCTGTGTTTGAAAGCTCATGTTGCCAGTATGTCCATGATAGTTTGGATTAGTCCAATGCTTGGCTTGTACATGTACTGTATGTTAAGCACTTTTTTACAGTGTGCTGTGCTCAGGGAAATTACGTTAAACCATTTTAATTAAACACAGAAGCCTTTAAGTGGAAAAACGCAGCATGCTCGTGAATACCAGTCCAGTATAAGCCACGCAAGCAAGCATGCACTGAGGTGCTGCACAATACATCCACACAGCAGGGTTTAGCTTTGTGTGCTTATTTAAGAAGTTAAGTCAAAAATATTTTGATTTTCTTTGCGCGGAATTCCTCAGAAATTATTTAAACCACAAGCTCGAAATGAAAAACACATGTATTCATATTCGGCTGCCGACAAGTTCCACACAGCAGGACCTGTTTTGTTATTATTATTACACAGCATGCCATCCTGCTCCTCCTAAAGGAAAAGGAAAGTAATAGCAGCAGCAGTCTAGATATATTGATAATGTCTCCCACAGACCAGTGAATTAATAGCTTTTGCAAATTTAAGCTGTGCAGCTGTTTTATGAATGTTACTGGTGTGGCTCTGGGAGGATCATCTGATTCTGAAGGTCTACCCAACACTTTCACTGAGAGCCATTAGACACATTGTTGTGGAATGTTGTAGATAGGGAATATACAGCATTGGTTGGAGAAATGCCAAGTTTTAGATGTATTTGTCCGCAACAATCATAACCATAACCATGTCTGCATAGATCATCAGTCCAGTCTCCTTTATGCATCTGGTACCGACTGCTTCATTTTCAGTCTTCAGAAACTTAATTCCTCCACGTTGCAAGATTTCCATATAAGACTGAGAGAAAAAAAAGAGTAAAATTTGCTAGCCTTCATAGATAAGTCAACGTTTAGCATGTTATAATATTCTATGGACAGAACAAATCAAAAGTCTTAGGGAGTGCAGTGCATCAATTTGTTAACAGGCAGTGAAATTAAGTCCTTAAGGAAAGGAAAACCCTCCAGTAAAACTTGGTGTAGGTTCTGTCTTGTTGTAAGGCTGCAGGCTCCTGGAAGCACTGAATGTATCAAAGGAATGATGAAATTAAAAGATTAGGTATTTTAGAGCAAAATGTTCACCGGGTTGTCAGAAAACTGGGTTTGAGGCAAAGTTTTTACAATCAAATCTTTCACTGGTACTGCACACATCCAGCCACACAGACACTGAAAAGGAACGTTTCACATTATATAACTGACCAGCAATGATTTCCAAAATAAATCTCATTTAAACCTGTGGAAATGACAAAGCAGTGGATGAGTGACATGGGTTTTGTTCAATAACCTTGGATGTTTTATGAAGATACACTTGTTGTATAAAATTGTTTCATTTATCTTAGAAGATATTCAGAAATGTGTACTTGAAAGTTAGTGTTGGCAATAATGTTGATGTAGGACTGTTTTTTTTTCTGTTATATGATCTTGTTAATGGTGGGGATAAATCCTGACTGGAGGAGGGAATCATGCACAATTGTTTTATTAGAATGTGTTGTACTCTCGGAATAAATAGTTTTATTTTGTACAGAGCTGCATAAGAACAGTTTTATTACACCTATACCCCATGACTGCTAGCTTAAGACACACGTTCAATCATGCTCAATTACTATCATATCATTTTCTGGTAACCATGGAAATAGGAATCAGTGAAACTTGAACTGGTGGAAAGAGCAGTCCCTCCAGTATTTCTTTATTGTATTTATTTGCACCTTACTGTGCAACACTGCTGTTGCCACATTGACATTACAAGATGTCCCATGTGTGTTACTGATGTAAGACATCCTTACTGACAAGTCTGCTCTTGTCAGCAATCTGTGGTTACATTTGCTTACGTGAAGGAACCAGGGAATGCAAACGGAGTGAAACAAATCAGGAATATGGAACGAGAGCTGTCTTTATATGCAACCATACTTAAGTGAAACAAAATATAATATAATGAAGATACACTGTTATAAATATAGTACCACGTAAATGAGGCTCAAGCAGTGGATCGATGATGTTCTCTGCCTCATTAGTGGTTTCCACTGTCCTCTTTGCCCAATCCAATCAATCCAGCTCCCACTCCTTCAACTGTAGACTATTAATAAGTTGACATGACTGTCACAAACATGTACCTACTGTGCCTAAGTGTATACATGCAGCTGTGTGTGATAATTAAGGTCGACAAAAGTAAAAGTATCCACCTGTCACGTCACCTTTATCCACTGCTGATGCATGAAAAATCGCTGCCCACTTTTTTTGTGGCACCCGGTGTAGTTTTCTGCTGCTGTGGCTAGTCTGCTTCAAGGTTTCACATGTTGTGAATTCAGAGCTCTAGTCTGCAACCATTCTCTGTAAACACAGATGGTTGTGCATAATAAATCCCAGTAGATCAGCAGGTTCCAGAACACTAAGATGAGCCTGTCTGCCAACGACAACAATGCCACATTCAAAGTCAATTAAATCACATTCTGATGCTCAGGTTGTCTTGACCCCGTTTGCAGCTATAACAGCTCCCACACTTCTTGGAAGACTTTCCTCAATATTTTTTTCAAGTTTTTATGGAAATTTGTGTCCAATCATCCTGTAGAGCATTTATGAGGTCAGACACTGATATTGGACGAGGAGGCCTGGCTCACAAATCTCTGTTCCAGTTCATCACAAAGGTGCTCGATAAGCCAGTCCAATTCTTCCACACCAAACTCGTCAATCCATGTCTTTATACTCCTATAATGTTAGAATATAAAAGGGCCTTCCTCAAACTGATGCCACAAAGTTGGAAGCATAGTGTTGTCCAAAATGTCTTTGAATGCTGAATCATGATAAGGGGGAGTGCCTAAAGCCTCATTGAAACACCCAAATTCAATACTTAACAGGTGTGGCCAAATACTGTACTTTTGTCCATATAGTGTGTTTGTGTATTGGTGACCTGTAAGTGCCTCTGTGTGGATGAGCATGTGTCTGCATATGAAGTCACCAGCTGTCTGTCTGCCTACGCATACAAGGAACATCTGTATGTCTGGCTGTTTATCACATAACTGCCCAATGGGTCACTGGGCAGGCTTGAAACATGGCAACATGACAGCAAGTGCACCAGTGTGTGCTATGCGACTTTGACATTGTTTGGATGAGAAAGGCAGCAGATTGCAACAGCCATTTCCACACCTCTCTTACACGGTGCTGATTTACTATCTGTGTTTAATATCTGAGCTTTTGTTGGGTAAACGTAACAGTAACCATTCAATCACACCAAACATACACATAATGCAGGCACGTATTAAACAGGCACTGTACTAGTCTAATTAATCATGGATTAGCTACCAAATAATCCATTTGTTTTTAGCGTTTATAAGTTTAGATAGATGTGGATGCATATGTCAGTCCTTTCCCTGTTCCTATGGAAACATTGGCCACTATAGTTCAGCAGTCTCGGTGATTGAAGCTTCAGTCATAGGTGACCTGAAAATGAACCCTTTTTTAAACCATGATTCCTCGTCCTGCTGTGATACATAATCAAGTACTGGTCCTTGTTTTTTTATATACATCCACAGAACATGACTGCATGTTAATATGTTAAATATTTGAATTGGTTGGAACTGTTCTAGTGTGATCTTGTTTATTTAGATCAGACATGTTTTTGAATCCCAGACGAATCCAGGACAATATAAGAATAATAATAACGGGACTCTGTTTAATTTAAATGCTGTAGGGATTAGGTCCAGTCAGATAGTATTTTCTATAAAATCTTCCGGAGGATCTGCTTTCCATGACAGTTTTATTAGAAAATTAGTAATTTAGTAAACCCAATATGCCTTCACAAGAGTTAAAAAGAATGAGAATGTGTTGCATGCATTTATCATTAACTTTTTATTGACGCCTAAAGTCTTCCAATAACACAACACTGTGCTATTAAAGAAATTGAAGCCACTGGAGAAGAACAGAAAGTCCCTTTGTCTGAAAAAGGAAATTGTAGTTCTACGGGAGTATGAGACACTGGGTTTAAAAATAATATATGTTGCACTCAAGAAATCAATTGAAATTGCGAGTTCCAGGATTTATAACTTAATTATTTTGAGTCAAAGGCACTAACATGGAGAAACTTGATGAAAAACACTTTACAAAAATTCTGCAACTGCCCCAGTTCTACCTTCCATGTTCTTTCAATTTAAACTGAATTATTTTCAAACTCAAAAAGTAGCATAGACGTTAAAAGTTACATTGTTGATAGCTTAAAAGAGGAAAAGGGGCGGTGATTGTGATAGACGGAAGAAGTGGCAAGACACAGAATAAACATTTAAGCATTTATCAGAATCCGATCATCAATACCAATAAACTCCACACTGAATCGATCAGGCAGATCATGAGCTGACACTTTGGCGTGACATTCA
Organism: Microchirus variegatus; assembly: GCF_963457635.1. Taxonomy (NCBI): domain Eukaryota; kingdom Metazoa; phylum Chordata; class Actinopteri; order Pleuronectiformes; family Soleidae; genus Microchirus; species Microchirus variegatus. The sequence goes on from NC_139824.1 coordinate 4,945,251, forward strand.
GTGTGAACAATAGCACTGATTAACACGGCTGCCAAATGGGAGTGGACGGTGCTTTGGGGCTCATTGCAGCCATAATTCCTCTAAATCCAGTCCTCCAAATTCAGACAGGCACTGAGAAGAAGGCTGTGATAATCTCTCCATTATTTTTCATTCTGCAAAGAGCCAAAGTGCTTTGTAAAGCATTCAACCACAACAATATTCCCTTCCCTTTCTCACTCTGTCCTCCTCCGTCCTCCCTTCTCCTCTGATCCTCTTCACTCTCCTCCATCATAATTGTACCTCTCTTGTCATCATTTTCTTTCAGCCACTGCCGACATGTGACCCTTTCTCTGCTCTGTCACTATTCATACATTCTCTCCATTTTCCCTCCTACTTTCAGCTCAGTGAAAATAAGTTTTTCACAAACAATAACACAGAGAGCCATGGGGTCATTTCTTTAATCCTCTCCCACTCATTCTCTGACTCTGCCTAGTCTTCTACAGATGACGATAGATCAATAATGTACCTCACCACAGTTGCTCAAGATAAGTCAATGTATTGTGGCATTAATTGATTTCTTTGAGGGTGTCAAAGTGAAATCAATTAGTCACCTAATTATATGATAAGAGGGAGCCTCCATATGTAATAATGGTGATTTGTTATGAGAATTATAAATCCATTTCCTGGATCTTGCAATCTGTAGATTATCATTGTCTCTTTTTTATCCAACAGCGAAATTAGTCAACTGTTAGCTTTAAGTGTTTACTCACAGATCACAAAGATAATTATGTTCATTTGGTTTGATTGGGGTTCAGTTTGTAGGAAAGAGCATTTTACAAACGCATTTTGGTTGATCATTGAAATTTAATCTAATCCATGACATTTTCCTATTCTTATTTTAAGTATATTGCCGTTGGCTTATAACCACAGAGCAGAAACGTCACTGCCTGATGTGAAAGTCTTATAATTTCAGTGCATGACATCAAACTCAGTCACCTGCTCCTGGCGTCTCTGTGTGCCTATAAAAAAATGTATCGCCTCATTAATTCAGAAAATGTGCTGCCTCTGATCATAATCCTGCAATTACAATTTCTACTAAACATGTGTGCCTTTGCAGTTTAGCTCTATATAAACATAAATTGTAGGGGGGGACAGAGTCACTCCCTGCAGCTCTGTTTAAGCATTTTGGTTTTTCAAACTCCAACATCACAGTTTTGGTTTATTATATTAGTTTTGGTTTTAGCTTTTTGTTACATTTTGAATCGTTTATTTTCGTCCCTCTAGAATTGACTCATGCAGCCACAGGCTTTAAACACCTACATCTTATATTGGTATTGTATATTGTTTTTCATCTGATTTATCCCATTTATTTTATTTATCTTGAATTTCTTTTCGCTGCTCCCCGTTGTGGTGCTGTGTCAATCACTGTTTCTCCTTTCGGTTCCGTATCCCATTGTGTCATGTGTTATCACTCGAAATAATATGTATCTCGAAATAAATCCTTCAAATCATTAAGAATTCATTACAAAAATGTGACACCCTCTGAAAGCAATAATAATTTCTTTACGATAAGTAAATTTTTCTGGGACACAATACTACATGACACAATCTTCAGAGGTGATCCTAGAGTATGTCGGGGCCCTAAGCAAAAATTCCCAGGGGGCCCTTCCAACCAGTGTTATGTTATAAATAATCTAACACCAATGAAAAATGCATGAGTTCACAATATTGACAATATTTTTTTCAAAATGAATGAAATAACATGGAAAAACCCTGTAATTAAAAAGTATGTGAAAATATAAATGTAAAGAACAATAAAATACTGTAAATGGCTTTTAAAAAACTATATCAACTTAGTAAGAAATACATTACACTGTAAAGAACCCACATTATAAAACAATATAAATATATAGAAAAACATATGTAAACTGAGTAAAAAAAGATATGCATTACACATATGTAATGCAAATAATATGACAGATATGCAAAGAATCCTCTTCATTTTCCAACTTGCAGAACGATAACTTCACAGAGGTTAAAGTGAGGTGGGGCCCATTTAGGGAGGTTTCCTACTGAGATGTCATTGCAAATCGCCCATTGTTGTTTAAGGGGGACGGGGAGGCGGCTGCTGTGTGAAGTTTCAGACTGACATGCAATTTTTCTTCAATGAAGCTGCATTTAAAGACAAAATCAGTGGCCTCTAAACACCCAGTTGGTGATTATCCTTCACTTTTGAGAGAAGAATCATAGTTAGAATGTGAAGTCAGCATTGGTTTTTACGTTATTTCACTTTCTGGAAGAGCTTTGTAACTAGATTAGAATTGACAGAAAAATGTGTTATTACATGTTCTACATTTTCACAGACAAATTATGTTTCTCGGACGATTTCTCTTTCCGAAGAAGTTGTTCGGTGAAAAAGTTGTTTTGTCATTAAATTTGTTATTTATTGGTGCAAGGCAAAACAAGCAGACCAATTTGTGTAAGCTTCATTCGACTGAACTGTGATCTCTGACCTTCATCATAATTAATTCTAATGAGGTTTGACATTTTCCAGCGGATAAACATAGAAACTTCTCCACAGCTTCCAAACAAACAAGCGATTACTGACTTTGTTCTTCTTTGTCTTCTATAAATCATTCAACGCAGATACTATGAGAGAGCAGGTGAATACTCAAAATAAACAAACAGGGAATAGTTTCAGCGTTTGTCAATAATGACAATTACGTTGGAGATAACTTTCAAATTCTGGCCAGCATCTCTTGTATTTGAAATCTTGTTTTCTGTCATCAGACAAAATTAAATGTGCTACTGCAGCCGAAGCTGAACTGTACCATTTAATTTTCATGAGAAAGAAAAATTATGAAAATGACTCGGGAGTAAATCATACTCTCTACCTAAGGTAAATTAAACTGTATATTTCTGGTTTGAGAGCCCCCTCAGGAGTCAATGGAGCGGAGAGAGAGGACAAGACAGACTAAACAGCTTCAACGTCTGTTTGACGACTGAGATTACAGCTAAAACAACATTAAATCAGATCATGGTTGGATGATTTTGCATTTACTGAGTGTACTGCAGCTTCATGGAGGCTGTTTGCTTTTGCTATTAGCAGTCGTATTGTATTTGATTTATCTAGTCCTGCACAAACATATTGTGGGTGGAACAGCTGAGTTTCATTATGAAATTAGAGGAGAATTTCAGACCAAACTCTTAGCAGCATGGGATTGACAGCAGCAGCAGAAGGGTAGGAAAGAAGCTCTGACATTTTGGTCAGACTAATGAAATACAAAGAAGGGGAATTGTCTCGTCTGTAATCTGTTTATCCAGCATCATAAGAGCCGACCACTGCTATAGCGCTTGTTGAAGGAGGAAAGTGAAACATTTGTATAGTGTAAATCCAATTTGTCGTTAGCCTTGCAACATGAGGAACTCTGTATTAAATCCGTAGTACATATCTTCTAAATTTAAACAAATGGTGTTACATTCATCTCATTGTGTAATAAGTTCACACAATGCCGATGAAGCCAATCAGCTCAACACAACTCCCTCTGTGTTTCTCAATGTCTTGTTGCCCGGCAACAGTCCTACCCTGCAAACAGGGGAGAGATTTGTTTATGTTGAGATAGACATCAGCAACATTGCAGTAGCTTGAGAGTATGAGCTATTTAAACCACTTCCTTTTCCTGCCCTACCCCTACACTGCCGGTCTGATAGTACTGCTCCACAGAGCTCCTTTTCAGATGAGGGTGGCAGCATACAGATAATGTTTCTGTTCACACAGGTTTTTTGGAAAGAGGAAAACCACACATTATGCACCTGGAGTACAAACCTCCACCCATTCAGTTCCATTGTGAGAAGACAAGAGGGTTTTTAGATCAAGATCATCCTTATCATGGCTCCATTTCAACACAGGACACTGCAGAGAGGGGAGGGAGAAAATAGGTGTTGTGATTTAATAGCACTTACATATGAGTCACGACTGCACATGTGTGAGTGAATGAAGGGATATGATATCACATATCACTGCTGGAAACTGTGAAGAATTTCATTTCAATGTACCACTTAACTTTATGGCAGTGGTGTGGCAAAAGCAGGTGATTGGTCAGTTAGAGTAACAATGCAGGAAGCTGCTGGTGTCATGCCTATTCAAGGATCAGGGCTTGCACACCATTTATTTAATACTGTTATTTACATAATTACATGTTAATATATTTTTATATAATTCATATTCCTCTTACGCATTATGTATAAGGTCATAGAGCACACTGAAAAAAAAATAGTTCCAGGCTCACTAGTACCAGACTGACTTAGTGGTCGTCTCTCAATCTGGTTTTTAGCCATCGGCGTGACTTGTGATTTCCTCCTAGTTAATGTTGGTGGAGAAGAGTTGTGCATTTGTCTTAAGGTCGTGAACTAAACAAAACTTTGTTATAACAGCTGTTACATTCACATCAAAGTGCTCCAAGCCCTATTACTCAGGAAGGGTGATCGTGTTAAAGGTAGGTTATCTTAGGTGACGTTCAAAGTGATTCAATATTGTCCTTTATTAAAATGTGTAGATTTAATTATTGTTGTTGTCTCTGTAGTACTATTAGTGTGTGTGTGGGTGTGGTTACAGGATATACACTTGTTTTTATTATGTTTATTAGACACTAATGCAGACACAGTCTCATCTTTGCCTATATGTCACTTTATGTGCATTGTGTTTGAAAATAGAAGCAGCTATAATGATCAACAATTTTTGAAACACCAGCCTGTGTGGCACCAACAACTATATGCTTCCTTCAAAGTCCCTTCAATTACCATTTTTTTCACCATTCTGATGCTCGATTTGTGCTTCAGCATGTCATCTTAACCAAGTGCCAAGTGTAATTGTGTGTGTGTGTTCGCCAAATAATGTGCTTTGAGGACATTCAATTTCAATTGCAATTTTATTTGTATAGTGGCAAATCACAGCATACATTATCTCAAGGCACTGTACATAGTAAGGCAAAAACCTTTACATATATTATAGAGAGAAGAGAAACCCAACAGTTCACACAATGAGCAAGCACTCGGCGAGAGAAAAAAAAACTCCCATTTAACAGAGAGTAATTGTTGACAGAACTAGACTCAAAGACGACCGGTTAGGGTGAGAGGAGAGATGGGGAAGAGAAAGTGAAAGAGAAATGTGAGGTAGAGACAGACAAAAGAGACCAGAGGCATTTCTGAATCAGTTATGACATGTTTATAGTACTAGAATTCTAATTATGTCACTTGTACTAATAATCATAGCAATGAAACTGGATCCTGCAGCCTGCAAGATGAGGACACACAGAGAGAAGGGGTGTTTTGTATGTGAGGAGGAGGATTTGAAATTGAATTCTAAACTGCAGAGAAGCGAACACTTGGAGTGATATGGTCTCTCTTTTTAGTTCCTCTCGTACTGCGATATTTTGAATCAACCAGAGGTTTTTTAGGTGACATTCAGCTTTTTTGTAAGAGTGAGTCATTTACATTAGTCATCACTGGACAAGGCAAGGCAAGTTTATTTGTATAGCACATTTCAACAATAAGGCAATTCAAAGTGTTCTACATAAAACATCAAAAAGCATAGAAAAAAACTTCACAAATAACCAACCTTTAAACTTTTTTTTTCATTTTTATTTCATGAATGTATCGTTATATAAAGTTAAAGAGATTTGTGAATTTTTGTTTTTCCATTGTTTTGTTGTTATATTTTCTTTTTTTCAGTGGAAGGATCCAATGCCCTCCATTTTAAATTTCTCTAATATTCCCTGTGCCGATATTGACATTTTATCTGGTGAATACAACTGTGTGTGAATAAAATGAGTTTTTCTTCTGTGGGGTCAGAACAGTCAATAATTGCTCAGCGTGACACATACTCATATTTGAGTAATGTGTGTATTGATCAAAGGTGTGTGAATGTGTAAATGGCTACACAATGTCCCTGCATATCAGAGCTTATTGATTCTTGAGAGATTCAGGGAAAGATACTTTTCACATCAGTGTTTCTCAAACAATGTGTCTGGGAAGCTGCCTCTATTACTGACAACTGCAGTATTGATTCAGCTAATTCAAACACACGCTCCTCTGTTAGAGTTCATAGACAGAGAATAGGTTTCTCTGCCGAATGCACCAAATCTATAACGTTAATTGATTGTTACAGTAGGTTGAATACTGGTGATGTCATTCCCAACTCACTTTGGACTTTCACTACTCACTGACTACACATAAATATTAAGTGAAACACTTTGATCTTAATTACTTAAAGGTACATTATGTAATAAATTTAAATTTACTTACATATGGCACCTTTAACACAGGTGATAACACTCTAGTTGAAGTCATGCTTTTCTGAAGCTATAGGGGACAGTGACAACAGAAAATGTATCTCTGTGATTTACTTTCTGCAAACACTGAATCACATCTTGAGAAAAAACATTTTCAAACGTGCCCAAATACAGCTTTGATCCCTGAACTCTAACGTTCTCCCTGCCCTTGTCAAACTTTTTTGATGAGCTCTGTGCCAAATTCCCAAACGATAAATAATAAATAAAATAAAAGAGAGTCTGTCCCCTGCATTGAGATGGATTACCTGTCATCTAGGTTTCTCGCTGTGTGTTTGTGTTTGTCTTTGAGTGTGTCTGATACTGGTGTTGCTGCTGTGCTTGGTGTAAATGAGCTTGGAGGGCGATTCTGAGTTATTTCTTTGAACCTGTCGTTCGCCAACGCAGCAGATTTTTTTTTCCCCACAGTAAGCACACCTCTCTGAGCTCGCACTGGTCAGAGATGACAGGTGAAGAGAGGGGCAGGAATAAACAAGACATGGAGGCTAAAATATTCAGGACAATGTGAGTGCTGTGCAAGAGTATGTCAGTGACTGCTGAAATTTGACAAGAACAATATTAATCAATTAGTTAGACAGAAATTCAGATGATTATGATTGTAAATCATAATGGTTGAAATGATACCAGATCGTGTTTAAGGTTCTGAAGATTTTTATTTCCCTCAACTATTAGAAAATGGGATAAGTAGACATTTTACAGCCAACACTTGGTCATCATCATTTAAGTAACTGGAAATAAATACTCGGTTCAGATAATACCACAGCATTAACATTGTCTGGAGTCAGTTTGGGTTTTGTGCAACATGGTGAGTTCACCTGAATTGCCATTTCCCCATTGCCATGTTCCTGTTATTGACAAGGTAGGTCTTACTGCATCCATAACCATAACACTGCAGCTGTGTGGTCATTATATCCATCAGCAGAGTTGGTGAAAGTGTTAGTGCCAATGTTCCTTCCCTGTCCCTCTGTCTTATTTGTCTTCAATGGGCCAACCTTTAAAAGTTGTACTTTCTTCTGCTGGAAAACTTTGTGAAAAAAACACTGATACAGGAACTGTCGGAGAACGAATACATTTTTAACACCAAATAACCAAAGAGGAATGTAGCCTTGGCTTTTGTACAAAAATGTCATCCTATATTAAACCTTGTTTTTCCCATCACCTGGACTAAAAGGAGTCTAAATCTGTGGTTCAAATATAACTCTCAGAAGACATCCAACTGGTTAGGTAGGAAACCATTGCTACAAATTGGGTGACCACAAATGGCTTGATGGATATCACTAAGGCAGAGAGTTTTATAATGAACTGCTGGAGGGACTGGTCAGCCTGTGCATCTCTTACATTTCAAGTCTACAGAGACGATATTCGCCCATTACTGCCACTGTCAAAGCCACTTTGTTCAGAACTGTAGCACAGATACAAGACAGATACAAATACCAATGAATTCATCAAGTATATTCAGAATCCTTACAGTACGTGCATCAAATAATAATGTGTGCTTGTTTTTTTAAAGAATATGCTGTTAAACTCAGTATAATGAAATTGTATAATATTGCTGCTGAACAAGCGCTGTGATTCTGTAACTAAAATAAGCCTCAGCTTTAACCAAGAAATTAGACTCCTGGTTGAAAATGTCAATTGAATGAAAAAACTGAATGAAACAGTGGGTTTCATTCAGTTTTCATAGAACTTGGGTCACACTTAGGGCCAGGTCTCTGTGATCCATGTCTGTAGAGAACCCCTACGTATTTCTACAAAGGCATACATGCCCGCAGTTCCCTTCATTCTAAATTAGGGTCCATTAGGGTCCAAGTCTAGTGCCCCATTATCTTCCACTTGCAATACAATAATCAATATGCCAGGGCAAATATCCTTCCATCCATCCATCTTCTACCACTTTATCCTTCACATGAGGGTGTTGTGCCATTCTCAGCTGACAAAGGGCAAGGTGGGGTACACCCTGGACAGGTCACCAGTCCATCACAGGGCTACATACAACAAACAACAATGCAGAAAGGCCCTTGGTCTTCTTGTCCGGGTCTCCTTGATGAAAAGGCAAGAGTGCAAACCACTGCACCAACCATGTGGCCCACCAGGGCAAATATAGATATTTTAATTAATCTAATAATAAATCAGGCACTCTAAAGTAAACAGTCCCTTCCAGTTTCACTCGCTGGGTGTCACTGCTACATGTCTCCTCACAGTGTCGCTGCTCAAGTTACAGGAAGTTACCGAGCTGAAGAAAAGGGTGTTTACGGTGGGATAATTGCAAATAAAGCTATGCTAAGAGATGCCCATCCATGTTCTCACAGTCCATTCCAGTAGACCCTATTTCTGACCAGAAGTTTGTGCTCTCTTGTACGTCTTTGTATTCTTAGACTGGTGGACTTCCACATAAGTATCCATGGTTCCTCTCTTCTACATTGTCTCGTTTGAGTAAGACAAGAGCACAAGAGTGCACCATCACCTGGAGCGGAAAGTGTTGTACGACAGTGGACCTTGTGGACCCCTGTGGACATGGAAACTATCCTGTTGTCCTTATAAGGGTCGCAGGGGGAGTGTACGGGAGTACACAAGTACGATCTCTTCAATTGAAACAGTAGCGTACTTCCTTGTTTTACTATTTGAATAGTGAGTGGCACCAAGTGCTTAAGCCTCATTACCGCCACCTACAGTGTTGATAAATTAACATATAAAATAATTTTAATAAATGCATATATATTGTTATTATTTTTACATTTTAAATATTTAGCTTAATTTATTTGTATTCAAATATACAATACATTTCCACAACGTGGAAAATGGATATATTATAGCTCACCTCACAGTTCATCACTACAAAAACTGTAGCTCTCACCCAGCATAACATAGACGGGCATCTCCCAAAGATGAATCGTGTTACAGGGAGAAAGTATTGTACAACAACTTGAAATAAGTCATTCTGTCAACCACCCAGCCTCAACTGTCAACAAAACAAAACAGCTTGTTCTGACTTGTAGAGACAGAAAACAGCAGTGCAGCTTCTGAAAAGATTTACTGTTTTTTGGTTCCAGCGCTGACAAACTAGTGAAAGCCTTAAATGGATTACAAACATATTTTTCTCAATGTGTGCACTTCATCATTGTCACTGTCAACGACTTTTCTCTGGATTATATTCAGTGGTCACAACGTGTGCCCAGCTTTGATTGTTTGTTTACAATTACTCATAAAATCTGCTTGGCACATCTAAAAGTACAAAATACCCCAGGTGCAGAAGTTTTTGGCAAAATCCATCACATACTGTATAGAGTCAGAATGTGGAAGCAGCCTCTGGTTCAACAAGTTTTTTTTTCCACTCACACAATGAACAATATCCTCAATGTCTCTTTCAAATGATGCAGCAGTTGCAACAATTTATCTACCTGTTATCATTATTTTCACTCCATGTCTGACAACACACACTTCGGCCATTATTTAAGAATGACAGATTGCTTATAAGCTTTCCAACTTTTACTTTTTCACTTAAACCTGCCATTTGCACTGTTGCTGGACATTTCCTACATGTGTAGCTTGAAGTTCACATACTTACCTTTCACACTTCAACAAACCACATACTTTCTCCTGCAGTGTTCACTCTTGGAGTCTACAAGAATTGCTGATGCAGATCCCAGCAGCAGCAAAATGCTCCAACTGTGAATTGTTCTTTGCAATTATTGATAACTGCCTCACCAAGAAAATTACATCTCTAATGGCTAAAAGGGCCACTTTTGCTCCAAGATGACTGTTAGGAACAGAACAGAAAGATGTTGTTATTGCTGTGAAGCTTTGCTGAGGGGAGGTTGAGTTTTTTGAATGGTGGTAGAGATGTGAGGAGGGGTTATTTGTTCATTTATTTGTTGTGTTTAAGCATACCCTAGGTGACCCACCATGGGGTTATGATGAGCCGCCTGGAAAATTGTTTCCCAATGGATTTTCGGGACTAACAACTGGGTGAGCTGTTCCCCTGTCCGAGCATCACAACTCACTCTGTTTTTAATGACAACAAAGTAGGGGTGAGTGAGTGCTGTGTTAGGGTGAACCTGGCAACCATCAATTTTCATCACTTGATAAAAGGTAAAGTCTTGAGGTCTCATCCCTCAAGTGGAAAATTGAGGGATGAGTGGAAAATGTTAAATCTTCCGTGGGGCTAACTGCGGGGCCCCCGGAGCCAGCTGTGCTGGCCCCTCAGTCCCTGTGACCCCCCCCACCACCATCGGGATGCGGCACCTCCACCTCACCACTATGGGCAGCACACCACTCACATTTCCCTGACGTATGTGACCGCACCCTCATAGTTTCCCCCGCTAAGGTTGTAATCTCCAGCCAATTTGTGCCCAAAATTAGAGGGTATGTGAGTTGAGTACTAACTCCAGCCTTTACTCTATGTTTTTTCCCTTTAAAATAGATTTCCAGAACCACCAAGGGATAATCGTGAATATCTCCATGCACACACCTCACCCTCACCCACGATGCCTCCAACCAAGCGCTGATGTATCATGGTCTGTTCACAACCAGAATCCAGCAGAGCTTGGTGTGTACCCCCCTATACATACCGCTATACTGTACGTCCCTAACAAACTGGGAGAGGGTCCCTGTGGTCCAGCAACCCGAACCACTTGCCCCACCTCCATGAGCAGGTAGTCTGCCCGGATATAGCCAGGCTGCCCATACCACCAGCACACCTGCCCTGGCATCTGAAGAGCCCCCGCAGTGTCGGTTGATCAGACCCCACGGCTGGGCCCTGTGGAATGGAAGGCAGAGTGTTATCTGAGCACCGGAGTGGTACATGCTCTGGGTGTGTGTGATGCAGGGGGCGATGCAGCAGCCACTGGGACTCTCCTCCTCCGGCCACCCACGCGCCTCCACCATGCCCTGGAAGATGTCCAGATATGCTTCCGGATCATCCTCCGCGGTCTTGCTTTGTAGGAGCGACAGGTGGAGACCACGTGATTTAAGGACCTTGGAGATAATACTGAAAAGGAGTGACACACACGGTGGATTCGAAGCAGAGGGTGCTTTTAGAGAACAATGTAGACATTAATTTAGAGTCTAAACCCAAATTTGAAGATGAGATTGACATAAAAGGAGACATTTCCTCTCTGCTTGTTTTATTATACCAGGGCATAGGAAAGTAAACTAATACTTCACCTGAGGTGACACAGTCACCATTTGTAACAATGAGAGTATTGATTTAAGAAAGTAAGCACTACCCTGTATCAAGAAGTGAGGTTAAATCGCTTTTGTTTTTTAGGGAAGATTGATGGTATTTCATGGAAAAGTAGTCAGTAGAAGGAAATGTGTCAGATGAAGAAATAAAGCTTCCCATTTATCACCCTGACTGCTCTGTTTAAAGAATAAAGGCAACCGGGCTTTTTGAGTAGTAAAATTAGTAAAATTCACTTCTGAAACTTTTCCTCTGATCTTCATTGTTTCAGTCATACTCCAACCAGTTTGAAGCTGTCTCACTTAACTAGCCCAATGCTGCTGTTGCCTTAATCTGTCTTGACATAAAACAAATCACTTCCCGTGTGTGGCATGCAAATGTTGCCCGGCGAGTCATGTAGAGCTGATCAGCATTGTGTGATGTAATTTGTTGTCCCATTTGGTCTAAATCCAGCAGACATTTTTTTACATTTAAAATTTAGTCAGTTAGTCTTACATCATACATCATTATGTCATAAAACCATATCTAACTTTAACAAACACAGACATGCTGCATACCCACAGAAAGGTCAGAAACTCAAATAAAAGCTCATATAAACCATTCTTATGTTCACGAAACACAGTTAAAACACCGATGGATCAAACCAGCAGGAGCGAAAACAGTTACAGCGCACACATTGAATAGCTGCACCGGAGCGTCAGCTTGATTATGTAAAAAAAACTAAAACACGTGTCGACTGGACATTCCAGTGGTATCCTTTGTATCACTCCATGACCAAGATTAACGGATCCAGCCCCAAAATAAGAGCAAAACAACAACTGACTTTCAAGAAATATAAGCAGAAATTTTGTCTTACCTTTGCTGTTTATCAAAACAATTTATTTCCACCGGAACAAAACCACTTCTAATGAAAAACCAGCATGCATTTGGCACTATTCAAGGTCTGATTGATCATTACAAAGCGACATTAGATCGTTCTGATTAGAGAAGGGCAAATGTCCGCACAAATGCATCATATGCATTTATGTCCTTTTGACTGGCTAATGAAGTGATTCACACGCATTTGGGTCTAAATCGACCAGTTTAGAGGTTTAAAACTAGCTGTCAATCACCCAAAGTGACCAAGGTAAGCCAGAGCTATGGCGAATATTAAACAAGGTTTCTGTGTGTTTTTGCATTGAGAGAAGACATTTGTGGAGACAGATCTCTCAGCTATAGCTAGCAAACCAAAGGCAGTAGTGTAGGAACAGGTCCAGGTGCTCATGAATGAATGGCTAAACTGCAGATTAAGGGACTGATTTACTAAGATCCCAAATAGAGAGTGCTAAATTGCATGCGCAAGCTGAAAGATTGCGCCTGATGCTGATTTGCGTTTTGCGGGTGACTTACTCAGATTGCCGCCTCAATTGACAACAGTGCAGAACTGGACCGCCCTATTTAAATGAGGATTTTGCGCTAGTCAAGGCTTGTCAACATGGAGAAAGAGAAAAAGCAGTTACAAAAAGTATTTTTGTTTATGGATTTCTCAGAGGATTATGCTTCAGCAGAAGTGCAGAAGTATGTGCGTAACCGCAGCCATTTGTGCGCACGGCTGTGCCGGTTAAGACCTGGCTTTCAAATTAATTATTATAGACGCAAAAATAAGCACCACAGTCAGTTTCAGGTTTGATAAATTGCGTGTGCTAAAATTACATATTTACATTTTCTCCTCCCAGCACACGCAAAATTGTGTGTAAACGCCCCTCATTGCATATTCATTAAGGCAAGACCGCTAAATGGATTACAAGTGCTATTTTGCGCGTCTGAGAGACGCAATCCTCGTTGTGGCCTTTTAGTAGATCAGCATCAATGCACATTTTCTGTGTTTTTTGCACATGCAAGGCTTTAGTAAATCAGGCCCTAAATGCACTGAAGGTTTTAATACTGTTACAGATTGAAGAGCTAATTCGGCCATATTTTATACACATTTAAAAGATCCAGAGCAGAAGACTGTGGTCAGTCTTTACTCCTAACTCATAACTACTTTCTACACAGTTGTTCATACATTCACACATGTTCACAACCACTATTTTCTCAAATAATATAATGTGGGAAGAAGGAGAAACTCTACATTTGTGGTTTTAAGCAAAGTTGGAGCCTTTTAAAGAGTGAGGGATGCCCATCCCACCAAGCCGTGTAACGTGCTATGGTAATGATGACGATGATCAGAAGGTAAGCATGGTCATATTTCAAAGAAGGTTTGCCATTGTAATCATTTACAGCTAATTTTCTAAATGTGGCTGCCCTGCAGTAGGTAAAATGCTGTGAGAGCATCATAATGCTTATCTGCAAGACTGCAAAACTTTGCAGCTACAGTATAAATGTCAACAAAGCATTTTGCTCACTAGTGTCATTGCACGTTACCGTCTCATATGCCAAGCTTATGCAACTAGATGAAAATATAAAAAAATATATAAAACATTCACCCACAATGCTGCACAACCATCATAAGGCTCTTAAGCATAAGTCTGCAACAGAATAAGTTTAGATTATTTAGAATTTAACTGGAGTACCAAGCATGCACCTCAAAGTTAGGATGGATTATATTTTATTAAATGTAAAAAAAGGAATTGTAAATTAAAAAAAAAAAAAAAAAAGTTCTCTCTCCATAAGTACATATGGTATTATATGCAACCTCACTGTTTAGAGTCATTAACAAAGTTTAACAACAGAGAAGGGACAATGTCACACACAACTGTGTACCTGCTGTTAGTGCACAAACCAAAACACAATTGTCTTTGAACGTGACATGTTGCAGCTGTTCATTTTTGATACAAATACCCCTGTTATTGTTTTTGTCATGCTTTTCTTCCAGTTTTTCTATAGCCATCTGGAGCCACATTGATTTCACATTCCCACCACAACTCAGCCAAGTACAGCTGCACATTTGCCAGATGGTGCCAAAAACTAGCAACTTCATGTTTTAGTCAGACCTTCTTAACCCATATGGCACTGAATTTTAATGACTGCATCTTTCTTTTATTTTTTTTACCATGAAGCCTGTTTTATTATGCAGCATTACCCACACAGTTGATCAAGGCTATGAATCTTAGATCATATTTGTACTGTAAATTGTCAGATGCCTCTTTCCCCCCTCATTGTCTCTCTTTGCGCCACTTCATGCAAGGAAGATGGAATTAAAACAGTCTCTGTGTAAAGCTGAGAGAGGGAGGTTGTTAGGTGAGCCAGCTCCTTAGGGTAGAGCTGAGCTGGATGATCTTCTACTCCTGGGAGGCATGACTGCAGATGAGCTGAAGCTAACTCTGCACATTAAAGGTGAAACCAGGAGTTTTAGGAGAAAGCCATGTTTTAAAGATTAAAGCCCTTGGAAAGGCCAAATGTGGTCACTCTCCAGAGGACAGCCTGACAACTTTGTTTCTAACCACAGAGTTGACTCAGTTTTCAGTTAATGTCAGCGTTTCCCAAAAAATGTTGACTCTTGAATATGTTTGGGTTTGGGTGTCAAAGTTGCAATATATATATATAAATAATATATTCCTCTACTACACTTCCCCATATTCTACCTTCATCTTGACATCTAATTTCATTATTTTGCTCTTACAGAGAAAATAAACAATGTGCATATGATCTATGCCTGTGATTTGTTTCTCTAAATAATTAAAAATAAAAAAAATAATAAAAAATGCCCATTCGTTTGTATGTATGAGTGTATGACTCATGGACTTAAGGAAACATAACTCACACAATATGCATTATACGCGTGTGCACACTTGGAAATCAAAGCATTCATTTGCATCTGACCAGCCTCATGTTTAAATTGTATCAATGATTAAAACTCAGTCTACATTATTCATAAACGACGGACTAAAGCTTGTTAATAAGAAAGATTAATGATTGTAAATTGTTGTACACCACAGTACAAAAGCATATTAGCGTCTTTGTGAATAGTTACTGTTATTCAGTAAAGCAGATGGTGCATTCTGAGGAATTTGATTAAAGATTAAATGTTAAGCAGCTTGTAAATTCCACCCTCTCCTCCAACAGACACATATTTATTTATTTTTTAAAAGACTATTCTGTGTGCTGGCAGCAGGGGTTAAACTGGAAACCTCTGAGTCTCAAGCCAGTGCATCCTCCCATCTTATCAGCACACACAAATGTCCCAGTCTATTGCCGTCCTAATGGTTTTTAAATGACAATCTGTATAAACACAAACATACTTGAATAACTGGGTTATTATCATTACTGATGTGTGACAGATAATCAATATTTAACAGGCCACAACAAAAAGTTTTGTTCGAGTCTCAGGTCAGCAGGTCATGACTGTGCGAGAAAGCTCTCCTCACCAAACAACAGCGTAACAGCATGAGGGAACAGCACTGCTAACTGCAGATGTGGCAGCTTTTCTCTTGTCTCTCAGACAAAATCAAGCAGTTGCGTTACTACAAAACACACTAACATGTTATTACCAGACTACATTTTTTATTATTAAAAAATATTTATATTAGATTTCTATGTTTTATGTGTCTATTATATTCCTATTTTTTAATAAAGAAAAACTACAACTAAGGTGAGATCTGTGCGCATGTGCATGTTTGCCTGCATGAAAGAAACAGTGAATAAATCAGGTGCAGGATCAATCACATAAGAAGATGCTACATTATTGAAACATATTATCTATTCCCATTGTTTTGTTTTTTCAATGACAATGCCGCAACTTTAACGTCACTGTAACCATGGCAACAACAATACAGTAATCTTACATCTAGTTTATGGATCTAAACATAAGCAAACCATGACTGTCCTATAAGATAAACTGTTTATTATTCTAACCATGGTGACGGAGGTGCAGTAAACTGCTCATCATTGGAGTCAAGAGACATATGAGCACAGGGATATTCAGGTTGTAGGAATTCTCAGAATGTCCTCTTTTGCTCTTTATAAGACATTTGCATGCAAAAAAAAGCATGTTTTTAATGATGCAGCATGAACATTCTTAGGCTTTATTGTTGTTATTCTGCCTTTGTTTGGTCTTTGTGAACAGAGTCGATATAATATAATTAATATGGTATATTCTTCTTCCAAATGTTCGGTCAAGCAATACTATCAGACCTGACTGAGAAGGCATTTATATTCACCAGCAGTAGAATTAACATCCAAAAATTGTTGTGAACCCTTCTTCTTGTTTTTAGTCATACACAGAAATATACATGTGAAGCTGATAGGCTTAATTAGCATTATGTGAACTCATTTGACAATGATTTGAATGTAGTGAGCATTTGTACTTCAGTTTTAAATGACTGTGTTAATTGGGGCATTATTTAAAAGCTGTCCCGAATGACTGACAGGAAATAAAGAAAGAGAGTGCGTCAAACTGTGGACCGGCTGCTTGGTGAGTCAATGTTATGCACATCCTCTCTGTTTGTCCATCAGCTCGCTCACAGGAGCATAATTATTTTCAGATAAAATACAAGATGAGCTCTAAAAGTCTGTGATGTGTAAATTACAATTCACCTAATACGGGAGCACATTATTTCTCAGTTGGTTAATGTTTTCATTGTTCGTTTTTTCTGGAGAATTACTAAAGATTAGGCAGGTATGTGTTTAAAATGATGTGAGCACAATGAGCATTAGTCATATTAAATGGAGCTGTCAGTCACTGAGTCAATAAGTTGTATTTTATGATTTAGGGCTATGGAAAGCTTAGTCTATTTTATCTTTTGTTTGTCTGCCTACTAGTCCTTTTTCCTCTTTGAATTCCATCAGCCGTAACAATTTGTCTGGTGCTTTCTCCCACCTACACCCCCTACTTCTGGCTCTCTCTGTCTGTCTCACCTACTCGTTCAATCACACATTCATTCAGGATTAGTATTATTAGGAGTTGGCAGTCACTATAATAAACTTTATCTATAAACAAATAAAAACCTTCTGCTAACCAAAAGGGTTGAGCTGTGTTAAAGTTTTGTGCTTTGTGAATGTAAGTGTTGCATGTTGGCAACTGCATGAGTACGTATCCAACTCCAGGGGTTGTTTTTAGTGTCTGAATTATTTTTAGGTGTGTTTTTTGGAGAACATCAGTTAAGCCAATCACAGTTTTGCTTGCCATTCCCTTAAAAAGCCAGGTGTACCTGTATCTGGTGAATTGCTGTTTATACGGCAAATTCAGGAAATTGCAGAAGTGAAAGATTCTCTGCTGAAGAGATGGATCTGCTCGAGGTGAAGGAATGCAAGTAGATAATCTGTGGTTGCTGCAAAAGCACTTCACTGAGGGATACAGTATGAGTTCCTTGAATGGTGGACCCTCTGCCTCTGCTGCATACTGTCAACATCAACAACTCCATTAGGCTGCACAAGATGAGGAATAGCACCGACATTCAATGTGCATTTAAGGAAGGAGAGGATTGTGAAGTGTGTCCCTGTGTGAAGAACAAGCAGAGTGTACATATGTGCACTGTGAGCCCGCCACTGTAGATGCATCTTAAATTAGCATGACAATACAGTGTCATGGACTTTAGGCTCACATGTCCATTTTGCTTGGGGCCCCCAAATTCCTTCAAACGGCCCTGAGTCTCTTGTGCAGTGGTGTACGATATATAAGCAATGCACCACATTTTAAGACCAACAAACCCACAGGCGCACTGATGGGAACAAGAGCATTTGCTGCCTACACAACGTGGGCACTGGGCGTGAAAATGACAACTGTGTTGGTTGGGAAATAGTAATGACACCTGCATTGTGCTGTGTGCTGCTAGTGCTGGATGTAAGATAGAGCCCCTTTTTCGCAAAACAACCTTGAATTCCTCTTCTCCTCCCAAATAAGTGTTGACAGACACTCAGTTCATATGATTAGAGGCAACCTTTCCATTTCTGAAATGCTCCAGTCATATATGCAATCAATATAACGGTTATGTTTTCAGACTCTTTCTCTTTTCAGTGCTGGAATAGCAACCTTCCCCCTAAGGACCTTGAACACACATACAGTATGCATTGTAGACCAGCCGCGAAGACTGTCCTCTCTCTCAATGTGATTGGTCATTTTTTCCCATAATTGAGCCCAGTTTTTTTGTTCAACCTTCTCAACAATATATATTGAACCATAATATATGTTGCGACGTTGTGTTTTCAAATGTCCATTTCTGACACAGCTGATTTAGCATTCCAAACTACAGAACACAGACACAGACCTCCGGGGAGAAATGGTTAAAAGCACTTCAAGGACATGGACCTCCAGCTCCTCGCAATCTCATGAAAGAGTCACGAGTTATCTCTTGTCAGCTCTTTGAATCTCCTCCTCATCACCACCAATGTGCATCTCTTCTGCTTTTGGTTTATGTGCCTGTTTCAAAACCCTGCTCTCATCTAATTAAAATAAACATGTTAAAAGGAGTTCATCAGATGCCAAACATGAGTAATTCATCCTATGAGGTTACAGAGCCATGCTTTAATTCAATTGTTTGAAAGAAGAAGAGATGCTTCTTGAGAATGCTTAAGAATTTGGATTTGCGAAAGACTGGCTCTGAATCTTCCAAGTTTTGTAAGGAACCTGAAAAGAAATTCAGCTTTTCAAAGATTCATGATTAAACGTGTTTTTCATGGCACCAACGCAATGCTTTCTGCCTTACAGGCTGTTTTAGTGACTCTCTTTCTATTCTATGATATTTCTCTTTAAAAATTGTTCTGAGATCAAAGAAAGTTGTCACTTGCCATTTTTAATTAGCATGATCACCCACCAACCATGATGAAAATACCACCAAATGCCATCGATAATTGCTTGACTGTTGGAGGAGCTACACTGCTGAATCTAACCAAGTCAAGAAACACACTCCCCGTTTGACTTCCATCAGCTTACTAAAAGCACAAGCATTGCAGTGCACGATACTGTATGTCCTGAGGCCAGACCTGAGACAGCTATAATAAATCACCAAGGCAAAAAAAACACACAATTTACAACTCAGATTTGCAGTTAGCTGTTCTTCTGAGGACACTGCACTGACTTCCTTTCATTTGGCCGCATAAATAAAACCTTTTTCTTAACCTTAAAGAGCCCATATTATACGCTATTACCCCAAGTTAAACTAGTTCCTGATGCCCTAATGAACATGTCTGTGTCATGCTTTAGTCAAAATATCATAAGGATGAGGCAGAATAGCAGTTCAATAACCCTGCCAAAACAGCCCTTTTCAGAACGCTCGGTTTTGTGCCTGGTCATTTACATGTGAATGAGACCCAGGTAAACACACACCCACTGCTTCCAGGGGAGTGTCGATCTAACTTACTATCCACAGCCATACTGTCGCCACTTATCATCTATTGTCATGCAGCGTCGTCCCAACCCCCGCTCTGTATACCCCATAGTAATGTCTGTTTACCCGTTGTTACTGCGTTTCACCGCAATGCATAGAGTGACCATGATTTTGGCTTCTCGCGATCATAAAAACATTAGAAGTGAAGAAAAACGATTAATGCGCCGCGCGGCGTGTATGTAAATTGCTATGCTAGAAAAACACCTTGAATGCACCAGTGTTACTGCAGCTGCAAGTGACGTGTGTGGATCAATAATATGAGGAGAGAACGTGGAAACACGACAGAAAGGAAGCCTTTGGTTGAGAAGAAATGTAGGACAACATCTACATCTTTCTGCAGTGCTTTCAAACGCGTGCTCTTCATATTATTGATCCACACATGTCATTCGCTAAAGGCCACATTACTGCAGCGGCACGTAACTGGTGCGTTCAAGGTGTTTTTCTAGCATAGGAATTTATATACACGATCAACAACAAAGGGCTTGTGAAGCTTTTTTTCATAAATATAATATATCCACTGGACACACAGGGTGGAAGTTTGTGTAAAACACCGCTGTGCAGCCACTCTTCCTCCCTCGCCTGCACTATCATATTTCACAGGGACAAGGAGGAGCTACGGTGGAGCTGTGAAGTACTCTGCCTGGCGGGGTGCCAACATTCACGGTGAAATGCTCGCTATGTTGTAATTCCGCAGGAGGTTAAAACATTGCGTGTTTTATCGCCTATACTTACACTAACTGGAACCACTAAAACATGACTGAGTCTTGTTTTTTCACATTTTGGGGACTGGTATGTCCCCCTGAGTCCCAAATATAAGTACTATAATGATTAAAAAGTTGATTTTGCACAATATGGGCCCTATAATATTAACCAGTTAATGCCAAACCCTCACATAAACCGAACCATCATTTAAATATTAGCCCTAAATGTAAACCAGTTCTTCAGAAATGAGGCTCTGGTCCTGACAAGGTCGGTGTTTATGCCAGAAAAACTGTTAAAAGGGAACAAATACAGGAACGCACTCATGCTTTCCATGTCCATGCACAGTAACACAGCAACACACGATTGCTCCGTCCATGATTATATCTGTAGGTGATAAAGACGACAAATGGTGCCTGTATCCTGAGGATGGAGCACACATTCTGTACTGTATATGGCCATGTGTCTATGTGTGTGTTCTTGTATTGATATCTTTGTGAGGTCCCAAAAAATGTAAAAGTATTCCTTTGGAGGTCATTTTGACCTTGTGGGGACATTTTTTGTATGGGTCCCACAACTTTAAAATACTTTTTTCAGGGTTAAGACCTGGTTTTAGGGTTAGGGTAAGTCACTCTTTATTATCTAAAATACAGAATTTAATCAGCATTATTCAATAATTATATGGTTTAAAAACAGCTGGTCATCAAATCAGGGACAATGGTCCTAAAATAATTACCTCTATAGTGCATTTTCGGATCAGATATTTGGATTGAGTTTGTGTGGCTGACATGCAGCTCTGTCCACCATGGAGCTTCACCTTAAGCCAAATTATAATGTATAAGCTTATGTATAGCTAACAAACAGACAATTCTCCCCCTCAATCCTCCCTTTGCTAAGCATGTCAGGGAACTAGAGTGGTCTTTTCATATTTGGAAGGATGTTTATCTGTGGAATAAGTTTCTGCATAAAAATGCTAAATGCATGTTGGTTTAGGCTGTTGTCAAAATAAGGCAACACAAGAAAGACGGTGGCCTCTAAGAAAGGTACTAGAATTAAGTGCATATAAAAGGGCTTATTCCAAGGTTAAGAAAACCAAAATATCTTTCAATTTCAGTTCCTGCTAAAAAAAACAAAACACACACACTGGATGCATAAGACTATACAGGAAAAGCTATTTTGTAAACTAAAATATTTTAAACTCAGCAGAGAGGTACTGTACTCCCTGCCGCATATAATCTACTGCAAAAGGCCACATTCCCTACAGTGTGTGTATTAGGCTGATTCAGTAAGTCTCACTTTATGGCAAAGTTCCTCTATCTCAGTAGTGACTCTATTTTTGAGCACAGTCATATGCATTGACATTTTCACTCAACCAAAGCGCTCTCTCTTCAATTTCCCTCTCAGCTTCCTCCTCCTCCTTCTTTCTCTCTCTTGCTGGCACATTCAAAGCAAGAGTGGCACTCGAGAAACAGCCAGAGTCATCCTGTGTTTAATCATGACTATTTCATAGCATGGGGGGATTTTGTTTTTTCTCAATTTCTGAACCTTGTGGTACATGGGGAAAAGAGATTAAATACAGTTTTACAATGATAAAAATACAGAAGGGCTTATTTTTATTTAAATTATTTTGGTGCTTTCCTCTCTGTATTTAACCCAGTGCTCTGAGACAATGCTTGTGTAATGCAGGTGGGTGAGTGTGTGGAAGGTTAATTACGGAATTCTGATATTATTTGACAGTTTAATTGCCTAAACACCATTAAAACATGAATCTATGGCCAGTTCTAAAATGTAATCGATTTTGTATTTCCTCCTCTTGTAAAGTCTTGATTTAACATCTAGTTTTTTGGCTTTGTGATTTCACTCTGTGAAAGAGGCGTTCATTGTAAGTCTTTGATGCGTATGATTGCGACATTTGATCAGGGAATAGTGAGGAGGAGAGTTTGTAATTTAAAATCCACAGTGGGGCTATATTTGATATGCTGCACTTGCAAATTAATTTCCAGATTCACATGAGTAAATACAACACCCTCAAAGGATATTGCAGGAATTACAAGATATGACAAAGGATAAAAGGCAGTAAAAAGAGTGTGACATGCACAGTGTCTCATGGGGAAGACACTCACACACATGCATGCACAATGAGCTTTTTGTTGAGCTGACAAAACAAGGCAGGGTTGATTGCTGTAAATGAGCTGAGAATGAAAGGCATTCAATTAATTTTGCATCTTCTACAGGGAACTGAATGAGAAGGTTGGTAACTGACGGGAAATTTGTTTGTCGGAGGAGAGGCAGCACTGGCAAATGTCTCCATGCCACATTTTTCCCCCCTCATATTTGCTTTTTTCCATCCTGAATCCATTTAGAAGTTCCCCCACATTCTTCCATCCATCTCAAAAATTCATCTAATTTTGCAGTTATTTCCATTTTCACGCTCCATGATCTCAGTGCCACATTTTGATGTATACTCTCACATGCACACACACAGAAACACACACGCACGCACACTGCAGCATACACTTTCTGTGTACTCAGCAAAAGTTTAGTTCAGTTCATGACCAAGGAGAGTGGAAGAAGAGAAGTCAAAGAAGAGCTGAGAAATCTACGATAGGCAAACTGCAGCACACATTTAATTATGTTAAAATATACAAACGCATGTTTAAGTGTATGATGTTGAATATTTATTGCCTTTCTTATCTTTCACTGCAATCTTTACACATACCAGGTCTAAATCAGGTTTAATTTTGAGATTTTAGTCTGGAATGTCAATTATAGTGTTACAAATGGATTTGTTTATTCTTAAGAAACACAATGTAGGATTTGCTCTCGGGTTCCACTCACAGTTGTGGTAGGGAAGAAGGAGCTTTACATGAACCATGCAATATACAAGCTGAGTAAGTTTTTCAGAAATACATCATGCACCGGCGCATGTGACACGCCATCAACCCCAAGTTAAAGCAGCCAACACTACCAGTTGACCAGTGCACACTGCATATTATCACTTTTTTTTCCCTCAGTTCGTAATCTGTTCCCACAGTTTAGTAAACCGTGCCCTCGGTTTTGTATGTGACTCCTAAACTGAGGGAACGGATTACTCAACTGAGGGAACGGTTTACTAAATGGGAACGGATTACAAAAACTGAAGGAACGGTTTACTAAACTAAGGTAATGGATTAGTAAACTGTGGGAACGGATTACCAAACTGAGGGAACGGATTACTAAACTAAGGTAACGGATTAGTTGAGGGAAAGTATTACGAAACTGAGGGAACGCAGGTCAATATATTGTGGTCTGATGTGGTGAGTGGTGAATCTTTCAAAATGTCATGGTTTCCTTTGGTTAGAATTCAATTGAAATTGGATTTTTGATTCCAAAAAAGTTGCTAATTTGACGGTTTCCTGTGCTGCTGTGTGTGGAGAACAACGGTGTCATCATAAAATCAGAGTAAAGTGCAAGATTCTGTACTTTTTATACTGAGGGAACGGATTACTAAACTGAGGGAACGGATTACTAAACTGAGGGCACGGATTACTAAACCGAGGGTTTTTTTCTACACCTGACCCTAGCAGGGCTCGGTAGAAGCTGATTTAAATTCATTTGAAAAAAACAGTTAGTTAAAATCAAAGTTAAATGCTCACCAAAGCATGTTTTTGTGGATGTGTGTGTTTCTAGCCAGGTAACGTGTTGAGCTGGCAAGCACAGATCTGGATGCTGTGTTCTACCTTTATGGACATGAGAAAGTAAACAGCAGGTACAGATGGCCAGTAGGAGTACATGGCATCATGCTGCTAATGCACACACATCAAATATAAAAGCTGCAAGAACCAAAATAGCCAGTCACATACAGTCATAATCCACAAATCCCAGCCCTATAATTAGATTATGCACAACAATATACTAAGCAAGAGGCAATAAATATGAAAATCGTGGTACGTTTACCATTATACTGTAAAGCACTGACTGTGACAGTGCATCTACTTGTTTTATATTTACAGGCCCTAATCCTCTAATTTGCTGGTGTAAAATGTGCAATATGCACATAAGGACGTGGCAGAAAATATAAACTGCTGAGCCACAATTTATAACATACTGTATGTGCTGTAAACATCCCATCCATCCATTATCTACCGCTTTATCCTCCACTCGCAGGGGTGCTGTGCCTATCTCAGCTGACATAGGGCGATAGGCGGGGTACACCCTAGTTCGCCAGTCCATCGCAGGGCCACATAGAGACAAACAACCAAATGTTAAGACCGAGCCTTTTCACATCTTAAAAATCACTCTCAAGGACGTCTTAAGGATTAATTGAAGGAGGCGGCATCAACAAACCACAGAAGAATCAAATAAAGTCGCCTGTGTCTCGTCTCCACTTGAGGCTACATCACTGTATATAACAGAGTAGTTATGAATCTGTCAGCTGTGGAGTTGCATTGTCACACTCTGACAAAGGAAGCATTATCAATGGTTCTGCTTGATTGATTTTCGTACTTTATGTTCATAAATTGTACATGATGAGATTGACAGTATTATTCAAGCTGTAATTAATTATTTGAACTATTCTCGTTTAAATGTTTTTGTTAATTTGAAGATTGGAATTTAACTGATTAAGGGACCCAATACACTTATATAGGTTCAAGATAATTTTACACTAATAGCCGTCAATCTGACCTAACCCTCTGATCCGGGTCCAGTAGCTTGGCTCACAGTATAGCCGACGTTTACGCCTCCAAAGTCTCTACAAATTATTGTGCAGACCTGCACAAATGCAAGGTGATTGATTGATTGATTGATTTTGTCTGGACAACATTTCCAAAAATAAAAATAACCTATAAAAACTAATAATAAAATAAACAAACCCATAAACATATCAAAGGGTATTATATACACACCCTGGTCCGCAGTATCACATCAATCAGATCTCAATCTTAAGACGTAATATTAGCAACCAGCTGTGTATGTTTGAGAGATGTAGATAGATTTTTTTTTTTTGAGATTGCTCGAGGCTAAAACTCTGAGCCTATTGTGTATGCAAAGAGTCCTTAATTACCATATTTATCAATTATTTTCAATTATTTCCTCCTGTCACCATTAAACCATTGAATCATGTTCCAGCACTGAGTGAATTCTCACTGGTGTTACTGTGCGTGTAGTAATTGGACATGATTGTTTTGCAAAGTGAGCTGCCATTCGATTCTGTTCTATTATTTAAGCTTGTTACGATGTTAATGAGGTCTCATTTTGTCAGATGCCGTGACCAGGCAACTTTAATCTGCTTTCCTTTGATCACTGAGAGAGAATCTGAATCAGGTAGACTCATTATTAGGTGCAGTGGTTATTTAACAGTCTGTGTGTCACACTCATTTATTCAACATCAACAACAGGACGATGATACAATCAAATGCATACCACTGTAAATACTAAATTATATAAAACATATATGCCTATGTGTTTTCAAATGTATCGAAGGAGAGTAAAGCACTGGAAATGGAGCTGTTTGACCTATCCTCTTTTCTGTGGCAATTTGTCAGATGTGTATGAGCAAAACAGCAAATGAACAATTTTTTAAGGCAAACATAATAATAATGATTTTGTTTTAATATAAATTAACCTTATAACTCAAAAGCTGTCTGACATCAGTGTTGCATGCCCTATCCTTTTTATTCTGTTCACCACTTGCCTCTTTCTGTTTATTACACTGTCATCTTGCATATGAGCCAAGGATGGTTCTGTATTATATAATAGGTGTGAACATAATGAACATAAAGATAATGAGGTGGTGCATCAGTGTCTACCTTAATATTAAGCCGAAAGTGTTCCTATACATTTGCTTTAACTCTAAGCCAAGTCTATAAACCTCTTCCTCCAATGCAGCATAAAAACACACTTAGTGTTTATTGAAAAGAGACACACGTTAAATTTGAAAATATGGCAAAATACATTACACTGTGTGCCTAATGTGTGTCATGTTCATTACATTTTATGTATCCATTCGCAAAACTAAGTATAGGTGCTAAAGACAGAAGATTTACCGATTCAAAAAATCACAGTATTGTGGGTCTTAAAACCATAAACTTTGTATTTGAATTAGGGTTGATCGCTGTGAATCGATTCCTAGTGAGGGTGTGGTGATATGGTCATAAAGAAAACACATGGCTACTTAATATGCAGCCGCGGCAGCAGCAGTTTCCTCACTGCTACTGTGGAGCTGTGTGTGAAGATGGACAAGGAAAAACGCAGAACGAAATAACGGACTTCATGCTAACACTGCTCCCACTCCTCCCAACTGCTGTCTCCTGGTGCCTCCCACTCGCTCATCATGAGGATTTACCTGACTGTGAGGTTTGTTCTCCTCTGGTCTATCATGTCCATCATATTAAATCCATCGTCAGCCTTACTCCAATACACCGCTGCTGAGCTCCTCGAGCTTCAGTTTCATCCACCTGATCCCCCACCGATACTACACTTCTGTCCGGACATCGCTCCCCCGCCATATCGGAAATACACCCACCGTGGCTCCCGACGAAGCTGCCACATTGATGACTCCACTGCCATAAACTCAATCTGGTCCACGAAACGCCGCCGACCGAGAAACTCTGCCCGCAAAGTGGACCACAGTGTGTTAGCTCACATACCCAGAGCGGCGGCTAACGTTAGCTCATCCAATGATCATTGCAACATCAAAGTAGGATTACTTAACATCCGTTCTCTTACAAGCAATGGACATCTGCTGCGTGACCTCCTCCTCGACCGCAAGTATGACTTCTTATGGCTAATCGAGACGTGGCAACAACCTAATGATTTTTCCCAGCTCAATGAAGCTATTCCACCTGGGTTTGTTTCCTCCAGTCAGCCCTGTCTCACCAGAAGAGGAGGAGGAGGTCTCGCAATTATCTATCGCAAGTGTTTTGATCACTGTCTATCATCCACCTAAGCCAAATAAGGATTTCATTGATGACTTTTCTGCTCTTTTCGCTCATCTTACCTCACTCTCCTCCAATATAATTCTGCTTGGTAATTTTAACATCGACAATCTCAACCAAACCCCTCTCAAGTCGTTTCTGATCGTGGCATTGTTTCAAATCAAAGCCAAAAAAGGGGCTGTTCCTTAGAAAGGATAATATTTTTAATCACTCAGGTGGATGAAAGTGCCGGTAGACGTGTCAATAATTGCACTTGATATTATTCATGGCTCACGAAGTCATGGACACAAATGTATGAATGACCAAAAGGCAGTTTGCTGGTTGGTCGACATTTATTTAATTCCCTCCATGCATGTCTTTGTTCCGTACCCTGGAGAAACCACTTGTCTGCCACATGACAGATGTACTTGTCTGCACCTTCAGAAAGGTCACTCATGACTTTACATTTTGTCTTTCATTTCCCTTTACTGTTGTTATTTGTCTTTCTCTGTTTCTATCTCTGTCTCTTTGAAACACTGCTTTCAGTGATGGCCTTGCTCCGCATGAATTAATAGTCTCCTTTTTAGTCTCCTCACTCGCTCTTTAACATCCACAAACATTTAAGATACCCACGTATATTCCCACTGGAACATATTCAATACAAATTAAATTTTCTCTACACCTTAGCCTCTAAGTAACAATGTTCTCCACCGCTGCCAGTACATGTTACATAGATTGTTTGTGATGTTCACTCAATCTGTATCTATAAGAATTAAATTGGTTAACTGAATATTGTGAGCTGTTTGCCATTAAAGCAGCATGCATACATGATCACATCAAAGCAATGTGGTTTTACATCTTTAAATATGTTCTCTTTACATTAGACTAACTTAAAAAAGACAATTTGCTCTTTGTCACTCTTTCTTTGTCTTTTAACTTTGCTTTTGCGCTCTCCCTGCAGAGACATAGATGTCTTATCACTGCTGAGATTACAACTCAATGACACCTGTAATGATATAGAGAAAGAAAAGTGAATTATCAGTCACTTCCTCATCTATCCATCTAAAATTGTTAATAATACAATACTTTTTCCACCTAATGACTGTGTTGAATTGGCAGTACTGGCAGTAAATAATGCTCATAGATCCCACCTTCTTTGGCTCTCATTGACAGACTCCCCAGAGAAAAACCTCAAAGCAACAGCACCTCAGTGTTCTGTTTATTCGGCACCTGGCAGCTCCCAGAGTTTTCATTATATATTCTCCTCCATTTGAATCCCAAGGGCAGGTGAATGGTAGATCCTCCTTCATTCATATGCATGGCATGAGTAAACAGAATCAAATGAGATATATGGTTTGTTATGATACCTGAAGATTTGCTAGCAGAAAAATGTATGGATGTGCAGAAGGTGCCATGCTGGGATCATGTCACAACAATGAATCAAATGCTGTAGGTCTGATACATGCATTTGTTTTCCGCAAGAGTGTTCATTTATATAACAAAAGCAGCAATTAAAATACCAGGGGTTTATTCAAATCTCTGTCTCTATATTTCACATTGAAGTAGAATTGATCTCCGAGCAATTTTACACCCACACTCACTGTAACATATGCTTCACTTTGCTTTGTTTTTGAAGTCTTAACTTTAAAGCACATACAAAAATATCACATTGCAGTGTCTATAACTGCTGTCTGTTGTATTTTTAAGGTATAGTGTCCTTTCTATTTGTCTTATATCTTATCTGAGGGCACAGCATTTAAACTCCATGTATG
Organism: Microchirus variegatus; assembly: GCF_963457635.1. NCBI lineage: Eukaryota > Metazoa > Chordata > Actinopteri > Pleuronectiformes > Soleidae > Microchirus > Microchirus variegatus. The sequence goes on from NC_139824.1 coordinate 4,974,426, forward strand.
TAAAACCTCTATTTGGAAGTGATTAGACTTCTGAAGGTAAAAAAAAAAATATTGGTCAACAAAATACTAGTTATTACCTAGTAGTACACGTCATAGACATTATGTATTTCCGAGCCTGTTATCCTAACCTGAACCATCACAACTAAGTGCCTAACCCTAACCTAAACCCAGTTCTAACCCTAACCCTAAAACCCAAATTAACCATGAAAAAGACAGACAACAATGTCCCCACACGTTCAAAATGTCCTCACAAAGATAGGTTTGCATGCTTTTTGGACCACAACTATACATACACTCACTCACACACATGCAGATACAGTTTTTACCTCTTGTTAGACATACAATTGTTCTCCCTAAGGTGCCTTTGTAAGCTTTATTGTATATCTGTCTTTTAACATATTTGGTGCAGTGAACAGCAGCAGTTGTGCTGTGTTTGGCATAATGGAGGAAGTTGCTTAAGAATCATTTCATTTGCTCTGCGTTCTGTTGGCAGAGCACACATTTTCCCTTGATCAAAGCCAAAAGTTGTGATTGGGATTAAAATACAATTGTTAAGAACTACATAATGTCCAGGTTTATTTTTAGCAGTAGAATCCACTTCTAAAACTTTCCGTTGCTTCTTGATGTTTTCAGTCATAGTACAATTGTATGAAGTTGTCTCGTATTACCAGTGCTGTGTGCTTCTTCCACCTTATTCATGCTGAGTTACACAAAAACAAAACATTTCTACACTGAGAAACACACAGAGAAAAGTCTGGAGCTGATATATTTTGTCTGTATGCATTACTAAACCAATGCCATGTCAATTTGAAAGATTGCATCTTGAAAGACTTCTCCCTATACTGGTTTATTCAGTGGTAGTATTTATCACATAGTTGCCTTATAGATTACAGCTAATCTATTTGATTTTATGGCAGTATATTCCTTACAACAGTGTATCTGCACCATGCAGAAACACACTGAGCAGAAGCAAACCCTAGTTGTCCATGATGGTTTTTGTTCAACACAAGCAGCAGGTTATGTGAGGTAACAAGGGAAACCTGATTTTTACTGTTGGGTCCGTGGAGTCAGCCTTAGGTATCAGCTGGCCTTTGAGAAATAGATTTCTGGAGACAATGATGCTCTTTTAGAGGAAAAGGTCTCACAGTGTTTGTATGTTCCTGCTTCCTTCATTATGTCAGGTCTGAATACAGCACAGTTGTCAATGTGACTCAGTTCAAACCAAATCTTGGCTTTTCATCAAGAGCCAAGAGCAAAGGAAACATTAAGGATGCTAACCACTGTACAACACACAACAACAAAAAAACTAATTTGCAGGGCAGTGCCCTCCTTTACTCTGACCATTTTGTGTGACAAAGGACGAGCGATGTAAAAATCTTGTCAACAAAGTACTCATATCATTCTGTCAGTAAACAGCTTTCTGACAGCTGTTGACACTGTATTGTTATTGTTTGGATTTGGTTGATTTTCAGCCTGAAAATACAGCAGTGCAGACAACAGTTTTCATTCAATAGCTCATTTGAAGCTCCAGTGTGTGACATTTAGGAGGGTTTGTTGGCAGAAATTCGATATACTGCCCATAAGTATGTTTGTATAACTGTATAATTGCTCTAAAATCAGATGCATTTTCTTTTTGTATCCTAAAACTTGCACCTTTTATTTATACTTGCTTTACAGTGCAATGATTCACCACAATTTGTCTACAGCTGAAATGGACAAACTAGCCATAGCATGCAATTTGGAACCTCCCTATGCAAATAGAGATCAGCTCTGCTCACATAAACCCAATGCATAAGCCAACCTAGAAAAAGGAGGCAAGGAGACAGAGAGAGTGGTAAATGTCTCCCTGACTTGTTTTTGGAGAATGGTATGAAAGAAAAAGTCCTTCTTGTGTTACAATCTCCAAAATCACCATTATATGTCACTTATTTATACACCCCGGACCTTTAAGAAATGTTATCGTGCATGTTTTACAGTTTAAATTAGGTCAAAAGATTAAACATTTTAATCAGATCATTACCATTTGTAAATATGCCAGAAAATTCTTGTTTTAGGAACGGAAAAAGATAAATGACAGAATGCAGATGTACACATTTAACATTTGTTGTTTATTTGTGGAAACTAAATAAAACAACAACCAGCTTGGAAAGGCTCGGGGCAAAGGTCACAGGCAGCTCCGACCATCTGCTTTCCAGGGACGCACCCGCTCGGACCTCGCCGCTTCCTGGGGCCGCGGACACATGTACTCGCTGCATCCTCCGTGCGCCCCAACCGCATTGCGTCGCCAGGATGGAGAGCAGCCCACATAAAACGGTGATTACACTCCTACAACTGTGTGATGCGCTATCCAACTGCGTAACCACAGAGACCCCTCGAGCCCTCATTGTTCTCCGTACTGGTGCTAGATACGCAATGCAATTTGTCTGTAGGGGTTGCTACGCAAGACTGACCAATCACAGCCTTTGCGGTCTCAGTTGTCCCTTGACGGAGTGACGGACGCTTAAAAAATATTTCATGCAGCCAGAGATGACGGAGAGGCTCTCACTTAACTGATACAGCACATTTAAAAACAACACAGTTGCCCAAAGTGCTGTACAATAACATTACATAACATAATAACGAAATGACCTCAAACACAGGTAAATATAAATAAATTATATAAATATATCTCAAGTGGAAAAACACAACATCTCACATTCACAAACAACAGTTCTGCACAACACCAACAGCTCACACTGCGTCAAAGGCCAAGGAGAAGAAGTGCGTCTTAAGATGAGCTTTAAAAACAGGTGAAGGGGCCTGTCTAATATTAAGGCAACTTATTCCAGAGTTTGGGAGCCAAGGCTGTGAAAGACCGGTCCCCTCTGAGGTTCAGCCTGGTTTTGGGTGCAGTAGGAAGCAAGAAGCAGCTGATCGGCAGAACTGTGAGACCGCGATGGAGCGTAGCACTGGAGCAAGTCAAGAGAGAGAGGTAGCGTAGAGCAAGGCCAGGTAGACATTTAAAAGCAAACAAAAGGATTTTGAAATTGATCCTGTAATGCGCCAGGAGCCAGTGAAGTGAGGCCAGAACGGGTGTAATGTCCTTGTGTCTGTGAGCTCTAGTCAACAGGCGAGCAGGAGCAGTCAGGGACAACTGCAGGCGGGAGAGTGAAGCCTGGCTAACCCCAGCATATAGAGTTTTGCAGTAATAAAGGTGAATTGTGATGAATGCATGAATCACTCTCTCCAAATCCTGCCGCACCAAAATAAGTTTAATTTCTGCTAACTGCCTCAATTGGAAGAAACTTTTCAATAATTTATGTGACGGTCACAAATTACAACTGTCCATTTGAGGATCTCTTTGTCTTCCACTATCTTCTCTTTAGTGGAAAAAAATTGCATGGAATAACATTTGAGTGCTAATTATAACTATTTATTCTCCCACTCCCACAAAATTAAAGGTTTAAAAACAATGCTGCAAAGAACAGCTTATTTAACTACACCCATTGTCTTTTTTTCCTCCCCCAAGTATTGTGTCATCTATCTCCTACCAGCTGATCTATATCATCCCTCTTCGCTCCGCTCCTCTATTTGTACACAAAGCAGTGCCTCCAGGGAATAAATCTGTAAGTGAAGGTTTGCTTTGAAAATTAAAGTCTCTTATTGAATCAAATGAAGCACGGACTTAGTGAGGGAGGAGGGAAAAGGTCAGCAGACTGAGAACATTTAATGAATATTGAATCCACCACCACTTTCTTGCTCTCTCTAGCACACACACACACACACACACACACACACACAAATGGTTCATTCAGAGGGTATTTTCCATATGTATATGCAAATATTAAGATTTCCAGTGGGACCAAATATATGAGGTTGGTAAGTTGATCCTTGTAACCATAATCCTTTTCGATGAAAATAAACAGATATAAAGATATATATATATATAAAATATATATTATTGATTTCAGAACGTTCAGAGCATGCAAATCACAGTCCTGGAGACAGAATGGGAAACGAAAATGTGAATCTGCCTTGATCCACTAATTATTCACTACTCAAAAGTTATCCATTTATATATGTATGTACTATATAGTTGCTGTTCTCACACTCATCTGGCACTCATCTATTTGTTTACAGTTTTACAAAAGAGAGAAAAATAAAAAATAAATAAAAAAAACTAGTACCTGATGGATAGTGGAGTATTTCAGAGCTGAGACAAAATAGATATTTCCCTCAGGATGTGCAGCAGACCAAACCAGATCTTAACAAAAAGAAATAACACTGGCCCTCTTTTCATCAGATGGACAGAAACACACATGGATGAATGCTAATGTCATTAAGTACCAGTGCATGTGTTCTTTTGTGAACTTATTCGCCCTGTCGGTTTAAAGGGTGAAAATCTACTTAATTCGCATTTATCCACACAGCATGATAGCTCACTGAAGAACTGCACATGTCACTTTCATTTACCTTATTTCTTAAATGTCCCAAGATTACTCGAGTCATCCATACCTAAAGCACTGGCACAACTCACCAGAACTGCCGCTGCAGAAAAATAACAAGGTCTAGGCTATAAATAGTATAATTTGTCTATAAAATTGTTATAACTACACCTCTGTATAACATGTTATGCTTATTAACATTAAAGAAAACAAAATATAGATCAACTTACAACAAAGAATAATTTTATTAACATTGTTTTTTAGTCTGTAACAGAAAATATCTAAAGAAGTTCTCCGGGGTCATACGCACAGCCGGCTGATGATGATGATGACATAAAGGTCTTATTATCCCTTAATGACAGACATCTCTGATCATATTCCATTTCATCCCAGGCTACAGCTTTTCCGACTGTGGTCGGACATCAATCAGATCTTGATGTGGACACCAGAGACGCATGTCCAGGTGTAAATGTATGTCGTGCGGCGCTATCTGATCGCTATGCGCATTCTATATGCGTTTTCTGTGACCGGAGAAAAGGCATCGGCCCGACCCGCCCAGCGGATATTTAACGCCACTATCCTCGGGCCAGGCCGGGTGGGGCCCTTGATCAAGCATTTGTGTTTGTTCTCCCTCGTTGTGTCATGATATAGCACATTGTATTGTGTGTGGGCGTTAAAACCTGCGGACGTGAACGCATCGTTTAAAAAACGTCATTAGCAACATATGCGTTCATGGAAGCGGATCTCAGCGACTCTGTTATTGTTGTAAATTAGACCGTGGCAGCAGGTACAACAACCTCCCGCTGTGGGGAGGTCGTGGCGTACGTATTAAAAAAACTGTTGGGTTTAAATCGGTCTAGGGCTCGTAATTACAGTGTCAGACCGGGCCGGGCTCGGACACAACGTGCACAGGGTCGGGTCGGGCTTGATTTTTTGGGACCGATCTAAGCTCTACCACGTGGTGCAGTAGTGGCTCACTGTTGTCACCAGTTCAAGATCCTGTGCGACTGTAAGAGTGTGTCACATGACTGAAATCAAGCCAAACTTTGACATTTAAATAGCAGACTAAAACATAAGGCCAATGTGACCTTGTGGTTGTTCGCCATTCAAATCCAATTCACCTCACTTATATATATAACCTTGCGACGACCTTTACCAAATAATTCGATGCACAATAACCTGAAGTTTTGCTTTTGTAAACCTCCCTCTTCTATGATCTATGACTGCAAACTTGTGAATTGTAATGGCCACATGTTTATAGAATGCATTACTTCATAGATATGTGTACATAAATATATATATTTTATCTCTTGCGGTTCTGCTGCCACCAGCGAACGGAATGAGGCCAGGACAGAAACGAGGACTCCATCATCTCCAAGTCTCTGACCAGAACAGCCTTCAAACTATGACAAACCGTGATCCAGATGGATCCTGGCATTTAAACATTTTTTACTCCTGATTTTATGTAATTGTGTATTGTATGTTTTGGGTAACATCTACATCTACGTCTGTCCGTGCAGGGAGTGGATCCCTCACCTGTGGTTCTCACTAAGGTTTCTACCTTTTTTCCCTGTTATAAGTATTTTTTCACTGGTGGTTTTTCCTTACCCTAGCCGAGGGTCCAAGGACGGAGGATGAAGTCCTGTGAGACAAACTGTGTTTTGTAATTGTGGGCTATATAAATAAATTTGATTTGATTTGATTTCATATTTCCTTACTGTGCCAATATTATGTCCTCACAAAACATCTTACACAAACAAGTCACAATTTTTACTTACTGGAAAGACTGAGTAATATAAGAACTGCAGCCACAGTAAACATAGCTACAGTAAATGTGGAGCTACATGTGTTGATTGTGAATGGACCAACTGCTTCACTGTAGAGGACTCTTCAGCAGAAGGACATATTACTTGCACTGGTGCACATGATATTACACACCCTGTTACGGGCACTTCAGCCATATCCTTTTCATGTTAGAATGTGTATCCTTTCCATGCCAGTAAGGTTTAAAATAGAAATGTTACAGAAAGTCAGGAACATTGATTTTCAAGAGCAGAATTACTTCTAGTGTTTTTAGATTCTGCTTGACCAGTTTATTACAAACACAAATTATACATTTTGCACTTATTATCAACTGTTATGATTCATTATTCTTGTTCATAGTAGCACAATACTAAGGTATTGTAGTGGAACATGTCAAGTTTTAGCTTTTAGCTGTGCCTTTTAGCAAAAAATAAATAAGTAAATGTTTCATTTTAAAAATGTATTTCACAGTGGCATTCCGTGTTAGAGCTTACATCAAAGATGTCGAAAGTTGAAGGTCCCTGTTGCCCACTGACTAATTAATGCGAGAAAGTGATTTTCACTGCTTAAAATGTGGAAAAGTTAACTTTTTTGTTCACTCAGTGGACATCACTCAAAACCTTGTTGCAGGGGTGAAAAAATACGCACTGTGTAATGGGAGACTGTAGTGTAAGGGGAATGATTGTTTAGAACATAACATTGCTAGGATATTGAATGTAGGCTACTGAAACAATATACACTCTACTAGGGACATTTTCAACTGCATGTTAACACAAATATCAGCCAATTGCATGGCAGCAACTGTGTTTAGGCATGGAAACATGATCAAGACCAGTGTTTCCCAACCCTGGTCCTCATGGAACACTGCCCTGCATGTTTTAGACGTATGAACATTTGAATCAGGTGAAGTTCAAGGTGAGCATCAGAATGAAGAAGAAAGGAGATTTAAGTGACTTTGAGCGTTGCATGTTTGTTGGTGAGTATTTCAGGACCTGATCTGATGGGTTTCTCATACACAACCATCTTGAGTTTATGAATAATATTTATAGAGCAGCAGTTCTCTGGGTGAAAACGTCTTGGCCAGACTTGTATAAAATGATAGAGCGACAACAATAACTTGCAACGGTCATTCAAATAACCACTTATTATAACCAAGGTATAAGAATGAACAACACGTTGAACCTTGAAGCAGAAGGAGCTACAGATGCACTTACTTGGGTGTCCTTTACACCTAATAATCCACCTTTTGCTTCAATAAAAGAAGCAAAAGATCATAATATCTGGAAAGAAATGTAAAGGGTGAAGAAATATTGTGGAGCAGAAGTGTTATAACATGTACAGGAACCCTGGTATAATATATTATGGTCCCTACCAGTAGCAGCTGTCACCCATGAGGACTCTGGCCCTTGTTGAACTGTACTGATGAAGCAGGGACATTCAGTCCAAGACCATGTGTCCTGCTCAGAGGAGAAATCCTCATCAGTACATGGATATCTGGCACATTTGGTCAGGATGTGGCAGTTGAGAGACCAGCCCCAGCCAATTTCATACAAAGTTGAATTGTTTGTATTGTCTGTATAGGATTGGTTGGTACAGAGGTACTGGGTAAGGGAAGCTTATAGGTATGTTAAAACGGACCTTGACCGGAAGTTCCAATTAACGCTGTTTTTTAGTGTGTATCTGCGTCATTACCTTGTTTAAGAAGCCCTGGTGGGTTCTAAACAAACATTTCAGCCACAGCTGTGGACGCTGTGTTTTATTGTAATCTCGGGCTCAGCGAGATCTCTGAAAAAACCCGGTCCGGTTACGTAAACACCGGTTCTCCAGAGCAGCAGATCGTCCTGCTCCGGGCACTAGTCCGGGCACATCTGGTTGCGTACATTGAACTGCAGAAGAAGAATAACGTCCGTTGTGGAGGTGTTTGTCAAAGTCATTTAAAGGGACTGCGGCGGGGAGTCGTGAAGAAGCTATTTTTTAAACATTGTTAAAACAATGTTTGATAATGAGTAGCAGTGCATCCACTGTTCCAGAGGGGGGAGCTGTGCTTCTGAGAGCTGGTGTGCTGAATATACTGGCCAATCACAAGACTATGTCTTCTTGATGAGAGAGTTGAGTCTCAAATCTCGCGTCTGGGAAACACCGTCGGAAAAGAGGATTTCTATCGGCTCGTTTACAGCAATTAGGACGTTTTTGACCATAAAAACAAGTTAATGTATGTAAGAAGATGTCCATAACTAACATATATGTGCAACAGGACCACTCTATGTCCGCTTTAAGTAATGACAAAAAACATTTAACTTTAATAATTGCAACTGAGCAGAATTTCAAAGAATTCTCTGTTAAATTCAGATAACAACACATAATAATTACAAATATATATATCAGATGAAAATAAAAATCTTATTATCCTTTTTAACAATGTACTGTGTGCGATCATTAAACGTCCTTAAACCCTTTAAATACATTTTTGCTCACTGAGTTACTGAACTGCAGAGCGTATGACCTGTTGATTCTATTCCTACTTCTACTGAAATGACCCTGAAATACTGTGCCTATTATTGGTGCATTTTCCATTAGTGAAGAGCTAATTCAAGCAGAGCAGGACTCCAGGTTAATGTGATGTCTGCTCCTGTTGTTCCATGTAGTTAAATTAGCAGTAATGAGATAATCAATGCCTGTTTATTGCCATCACTTGGTCATAATGACTGTGTTTGTTTATGGTCAGTGATCGAATATATGCTTTATTTTATTAAGACTCTCCCTAACACCCACAAGACAATACAAGCTACATGTTATGTCCGTTTCTGTTTCTTTCCCTTTTTTGTTTTCTTTATTTAACATCATTTTTCTTTGTTTCGCTCTGTATTTCTTCAGAGTGTCACAGGTCTCATACCTCCCTGCATCCAATTACTCTCTGTCCACCTAATGGAAGCCAGGGGGAGGCAAAACGAAGCTGTCATCAAACGTGGTTTATGTAACAGACATAGTGCTGTGAGCTGTTTTATGTGCAGTAGACTTCCTCTGGCCTAATCTCTCTCTTTCCTGACTTCCAACATCAGAGACTCGGTGACAGGCAGAGATATGTGCAAGCTCACACACCCAACCATTACCAAAACAATACCCAACACACATCTACCATTTGATCCCTCTGTGCTCTATTAAGCCCACTGATGTTTATCCAGGGCAATGCAAGGGTATCTATAATAAGACTCCAGCAAAACATGTAGATTAGTGTCCAATATCATAGAAACACATCACACAGATTTGATAAAGCTGCTTTAGATCACACAAGGGTGTGAACATGCAAGGCACATTATGGTTTGAATTCAAATGTATTTGCAATCTGATGACAGGGACTGATGATACACTGTGCATCAGAATGTTCATTAAGTGTAACTCTAACAGCGGTGAATGTTATCAGTTGACATTGTTGTCAGCTGAATTCAAGACCTAACATATGCTGCAGGGTGTAAATAAATAACACAAAAAACTGTTGTAAATGTGGTGTCACAAAATTGGTAACACTAAACACAGTAACTCTTTTGAATTAATACTTTATATCTTACTACCTCGCTATTACTATGAATATCATATTTTACATTCATATATTTAAAGGTATTGAAAGAAAACGTTCCTATAATTCTGCATGTTCCATTTCTGAAGAGTAAATAGGCGAAAAGTATAGTGGATTGCATTTTGTATTGATTTTTCATTACACCAAGTAACATTCCCTACAGCACATATTGGAATAAATGTATACAAGCAATCATCCCACCTTGTCCATGTAAATCCAGAACTTCACATGAATAATTGTCCATTGAAGTGCTTGTCCAACGAAGCATTACAGAAGGGGTATATACAATTTAGCACAAAGTTTCAAAATAAGTGTGTAACAGTACTGTAAAGAAATGAGTGGAAGACAAGAAGAGGGGAACAAAATAATAATAACAGCAAAAAATAAGATTATAGTCTACTATCTTTATAAATAAAGTAACTTCTGCCTTAAAGAGACCAATGTTTCTTTTCAAAACTCTTGATGAAATCATTTTTTAAAAGTATTAGTTCAAGCCACATATAAAAGACAAATGAAAGATTACAGATATGCAGCCACTGCACTTGTATAACTGTTATGTAATGTGTTTTTGTCTCTGTCATTTGTTGTCTTTCTTTCTCTCTCAATTCAATTCAGTATAACTTTCAGCAGAATGAGATTTATTGAGAATAAAGTCCTCAAACAACATTATTGAGTTGGAGGAGAACCTTATAATATTGTTCTGGCTGATTGTCCATCTCTCTTCTTTCCTCTCGCTTTCTTCTCAGTTTCATATAGTTTAAGTGGATTTAGTTCAGTTATTGTGGACGATTGCCACAAATGCTGTATAAACATTTTTTTTTCCCAATTTAGACCAATTCAGAGGATTAATAATACAAAGACATCAATCTGTCTCCTATTTAATTTAATTCAATAAGCTTGGCTGGCATAAAGTCACATTTTTAAGAAATGTGTGTGTGTGTGTGTTATGCCCAGTCTTCAGCGTGGTCCCCACAATATGGTACAGGCATGTATGTGTGTGTCTGTGTAAGTGTATGCTCTTGTCTTTCTATACTTGTGTGGACCATCCCCTGGAAAAACACCCTTTTTTGGGAACATTTTTCATTCTGGAGACATTATGCCCGGTCTCGAACGTGGTCCCCACAATGTGGTACATACATGTAGATGTGCACACTTTGATACATCTGAATTTGTTTATGCTTACGACAGTTTCTGGGTTTTGGCGTACGCCAAGTTTCAGTAGGAAATCCACACAAGTCTTTGTACATGAGGCCCCTGGTCCTGACAGTCTTGATGCTGCTCTGTGGACCTGCAGGACTTCACTCTGTCACTGATCATCTCAGGTTAAACTTCATGTTCTGTTCCAGCTGCTGGAGGAGAACATCATCTGCTTTGTGAAGAACGAGCTGAAGAAGATCCAGAAGGTTCTGGGTACAGATCAAACAGAAGTCTCAGAGAGTCAGAGGGAGGATGAGGAGGTGTTGGATGGTGAAGATGAGGAGCAGAGGAGGAGCAGAGAGGCCTTTCTGAAGATCACAGAGAACTTCTTGAGGAGGATGAAGCAGGAGAAGCTCGCTGACTGTCTGCAGAGCAGTAAGAGGACTTTTAATGTGAAAAGAAGAACATCTTATTTTCTCAATGATCCACTCACGGGTTTATTTTCTTGTGTTCTTTCAGAAACCAGAGCTCCAATTTGTCGACGTGAACTCAAATCAAACCTGAAGAAGAAGTCCCAGTGTTTGTTTGAGGGCGTGGCTAAAGCAGGAAACCCCGCCCTTCTGAATCAGATCTTCACAGACCTCTACATCACAGCGGGAGGGACTGGAGAGGTCAATGAAGAACATGAGGTCAGACAGATTGAAAGAGCTTCCTGGAAACCAGACTGAGCAGAAACAATCATCAGACCAGAAGACATCTTAAAAGCCTCAGCTGTAAGAGACAGACCAATCAGAAGAGTGATGACAAAGGGAGTGGCTGGCATTGGGAAACAGTCTTAACACACAAGTTCACTTTGGACTGGGCTGAAGACAAAAGCAACCAGGACATAGAGTTCACATTTCCCTTCACCTTCAGAGAGCTGAATGTGCTGAAAGAGAGGAAGTACAGTTTGGTGGAACTCATCCATCACTTCTTCACTGAAACCAAAGAAGAGGGAATCTGCAGATTTGAAGACTTTAAGGTGGTCTTCATCTTTGATGGTCTGGACGAGTGTCGACTTCCTCTGGACTTCCACAACACTGAGATCCTGACTGGTGTCACAGTGTCCACCTCAGTGGACGTGCTGCTGACAAACCTCATCAGGGGGAAACTGCTTCCCTCTGCTCACCTCTGGATAACCACATGACCTGCAGCAGCCAATCAGATCCCTCCTGACTGTGTTGACCTGGTGACAGAGATCACAGGGTTCACAGACCCACAGAAGGAAGACTACTTCAGGAAGAGGTTCAGAGATGAGGAGCAGGCCAGGAGGATCATCTCCCACATCCAGACATCACAAAGCCTCCACATCATGTGTCACATCCCAGTCTTCTGCTGGATCACTGCAACAGTTCTGGAGAACATGTTGAAAACCAGAGATGGAGGAGAACTGCCAAAGACCCTGACTGAGATGTACATCCACTTCCTGGTGGTTCAGTCCAAAGTGAAGAAGGTCAAATATGATGGAGGAGCTGAGACAGATCCACACTGGAGTTCAGAGAACATGAAGATGATTGAGTCTCTGGGGAAACAGGCTTTTTGAGCAGTTGCAAAAAGGAAACCCGATCTTCTATGAATCAGACCTGACAGAGTGTGGCATCAATATCACAGCAGCTTCAGTTTACTCAGGAGTCTTCACTCAGATCTTTAAAGAGGAGCGAGGCCTGTACCAGGACAAGGTCTTCTGCTTTGTCCATCTGAGTGTTCAGGAGTTTCTGGCTGCTCTCCATGTTCATCTGACCTTCATCACCTCTGGAACAAATATGTTGTCAGAAGAACCAACAACGAGCCTGTGTTCCAGACTGTTTAGACACAAACCTGAACTGAATCATTTGCACCAGGGTGTTGTGGACGAGGCCCTACTGAGTCCAAATGGACACCTGGACTTGTTCCTCCGCTTCCTTCTGGGTCTTTCACTGAAGACCAATCAGAAGCTCTTAAGAGGTCTAGTGACACAAACAGGAAGTGGTTCACAGACCAATCAGAAAACAGTCGAGTACATCAAGAAGAAGATCAGTAAAAAGTTGTCAGCCGAGAGAAGCATCAACCTGTTCCACTGTCTGAACGAACTGAACCATCGTTCTCTTGTGGAGGAGATCCAAGAGTCCCTCACATCAGGACATCTGTCCACAGAGACACTGTCTCCTGCTCAGTGGTCAGCTCTGGTCTTCATCTTACTGTCAACAGGAAAAGATCTGGAAGAGTTTGACCTGAAAAAATACTCTGCTTCAGAGAAGGCTCTGCTGAAGCTGCTGCCGGTGGTCAAAGCTCTGTACGTGGATCAATATATAAATATTAATAAGACATATTCTAAAGACCACAAGATAAACATGTTAAACTTTTGTTCGTCACTGTTTTCTACCTCAGACTGAGTGACTGTAAACTCTCAGAGAGAAGCTGTGAAGTTCTGTCCTCAGTCCTCAGCTCTGTGTCCTCTAGTCTGAGACACCTGGACCTGAGTAACAATGACCTGCAGGATTCAGGAGTGAAGCTGCTGTGTGATGGACTGAAGAGTCCTCACTGTTCTCTGGAGACTCTAAGGTCAGGACTCCTGATTTTGCTTCTTTAGGTTCTTGTTGATGAAGATGTTCATCATCTGAATCACTGAGTTCATCATATCTTCTTAACTCCAGCCTGTCAGGTTGTCTGGTCACAGAGGAAGGATGTTCTTCTCTGATCTCAGCTCTGAACTCCAACCCCTCCCATCTGAGAGAACTGGACCTGAGCTTCAATCATCCAGGAAACTCAGGAAAGAAGCAGCTGTCTGCTGGACTGAAGAATCCACACTGGAGACTGGACACTCTCAGGTATTCTCCTCCTCCTCTTCCTCTGCTGCTTCATGTTCAACAGCATGATTCAAACTTGTAAGCATGTTCAGGTTGAAGATTTTCCGTTATTCTGCTGTCGTCTATGAGACAAATGTGACAAGAAGTCAGTGAATTTAACCTTTAACATTAGTGAAACATTTTAAACACCTGTTCTTCTTGTTTTTCTTTTGGCTCCTCCCTTTAGGGGGCGCCACAGCGGATCATCTGCCTGATAGAAATTGTTGTTGTTTGACAATAAAAACTAGAAACAAACACTAGACTCTCATCAGAAAAATGTATATATAGGAGTTATCCTCTGTGTTGTCCACGTGGTGGCGCTGTTAAGAAAATGCGTAGACTTTGGTCTCTGCATATACCGTCTTCTCTTTGAAACACCTGTCCTTCACCTGACACCAGGGTGTCCTTCATCATTGTGTCAACCAGAGTGCATCATTAAGACAACAGTTTGGGATAACATTGGACACAAACTCATTCAGATGGTTTCTTCCTCCAGGATGGACCATGCTGGAGACCAGAGGCTAAAACCTGGTGTCAGGAAGTGTAAGTATGGATTTACAGGAAATAACAACATATCACCTGATCATCAATAAACTGCAGCTGTGTCTTGTTGTCTTCATCAGATTCGTGTGAACTGGAACTGGACACAGACACAATGAACAGAGAACTCAAACTGTCTGAAGACAACAGGAAAGTGACCTATGTGACAGAAGATCAGTTGTAACCTGATCATCCAGACAGATTTGAGGTCTTACCTCAGCTGCTGTGTAGACCCGGTCTGACCGGTCTCTGTTACTGGGAGGTCGAGTGGAGAGGAAGAGTTTATATATCACTGAGTTACAGAGGAATCAAAAGGAAAGGATACAGTTCTGACTGTTGGTTTGGAGATAATGATCAGTCCTGGAGACTGACGTGAAACACCCATCAAGTCGTCCTCTGTCTCTCACAGAGTATCAGTGTATGTGGACTGTCCTGCTGGGACTCTGTCCTTCTACAGAGTCTCCTCTGACTCACTGATCCACCTCCACACCTTCAGGACCACATTCACTGAACCGCTTTATCCTGGGTTCCTGGTCTATCCTGATTCCTCAGTGTCTCTGTGTTCTTTGTAGGACATGAAGAGACGGCAGCTTCAGCGGTGGACGAAGTCTCGCTGTTTATAATCTGATGTTAAAGCTCGCCTCAGTAATTCATAGTTGAAAGACATTTGAATTCTCTTGACGTCATGATGACATCAATAAATAAAGACTAAAAACGTGTATGTGTGAAATAAACATTCACAGACGTTCACATCATAAAAAATGATTGTCTGTCATTAACTGAGCCGCCTACCTGTGCTGCTCATTATAATGAGCTATTGACTGTCCTGTGAGCGCCCCCTGCTTTTTTTTTGGCATTGTATTTAAAAAAAAAAAAAAAAAATTAGCAACAGTGTTGGCAATATACATACTTGTACAATATTAATCAGAGCAGACTGTATATTTTAGAAACATTTATTAAAAAGACATCAAAGACTGAAACAACAATATCTACTAAATGTAACTATATACAGTGTGTGTGTGTGTGTGTGTGTGTGTGTGTGTGTGTGTGTGTGTGTGTGTGTGTGTGTGTGTGTGTGTGTGTGTGTGTGTGTGTCAACTGTAAGTATTGCATTATCTTCAGTGGGATTCAAAAGTCTGAGAACATGATAGATAGATAGATAGATAGATAGATAGATAGATAGATAGATAGATAGATAGATAGATAGATAGATGCAGATACATTATTTCTGTGATCAATAACACCTGTTTTATTAACACTAACTGTTACACTGACTCAACTATTACTGTAAACCGACACAGCATCATCACCATCATTATAAACAAACATGCAGGTACGTACACGCGTGGAGCATTTCTATTTGCTCTGGGACTTTGCGGCTGTCGTTGCCAGGAAACGACGCAGCGCTGCGTTACAACGATTGTAGTTCGAAGAAGGTCGTTTCCCTGTTTACACGTATTGTAAATCGATGACAAAAACTACATATCCCATAATGCAAATGTCACATAAGCTGCCTCCCCTTTTGAGCACATGACTTGTGTGGTACTCCAGTTAGCTACAACAACACACACTGTGTTTCCCTGCTAGTATTTGTCCCCTAGCTGCCGCTTTCCTCGTCTATCTTGTTGTTTGTGGTGTAGAATTATTTGTTAAAAATGCAAATGCAGTGTTTATTTGTCGCTTTGTGTCTCAGTGTTTCTGTAATGGCGGGGAAATACTCTCGGGACGCGAACGAGCCTAAGCCGAGCGGTAGTGATGGAGCGACGGTGGAGTTCAGGATAGGAAAGCTGAACCAAGTGTGGGAGAAAGCTAAACGGGTACGTACACAAAACAAACAAATTAAGCACTGATTCTGTGTGGTGAAAGCAACGATGGGCTGCAGCTAGCATACAGCTAGGTTGAGTAGCTACGGCTAGTTGGCCAATAAGTAACAACGAAATGTAGCAACGAAATGTACAGATGTTATTTTTTAGTAGTTCACTGCGAAATGTAAATTTAAAAAAACTGAATACACCAAGAGTGCATCATATACAAATAGACATGTCTATAGATAACTTGCAGTAGTATTAGTGCATTCATAGATGTAGAAAAGCACAGCAGGACACTGAAAATGTCTAGAAATGTATATAAGAAAAACACCAAAAGATAAAAAATAATAATTATAAAGGGCAGGATAAAAACTGTATGTTGTTTACGATAAAAATGAAGTTGTGATCAAGATTAAATCATTGTAGTTAAATAAATACATCAATGTATTTGTGCATTGTCTTTACTTGTTCATTCTATTGCACTACTCATCAGTAACTGATCAAGCTTACCTTATTATTTATAACTTTTACTGAAAAAGTGCTACTTGGGAATCTAGAAAAGTGTAACATCGGGGTGTCTCATGTGTTTTGCTAAAAGGACAAGGGGATATACTCTTAAAGTAGTTGTTTTAAATTAAAGGAACACATGTATTAATGAAAGTGCAATTACAAAATGAAACATAATCCAATGTATAACATTTAGGAGGGTTTATTGATATAAACTGAATATACTATACTAATTGTGTAGTGGTTTAAAAATTCAGAAATGTTAAGAACAAGCTTTATATATGTACTTTATACATGGGCCTTGGGATTATGGAGTCTGACTGTTTGAACATCATGTTTCTACAGTAACACAAAATGGACAAACCAGCCAGAGTGTGTGTTTAGCATTTTGAAGTAGAATCTTGCTACGTGAAGAACAAAATTCCTTCTGGTACGCAAAGGTCACCGTAGTAGAAACGATTCATTAATGAGTCACCACGCTTTAGTCAACCTAAGTTTCTAGCCTTTACTATAAGAGTTTCCTAACTCAGAGCTGACTCACGCTTCATAGTGACCTGCCCTATTTTCAGACCAGTGAGGACTGTGGTTTTGTCTGTCATCAAGGTCTGAAAGGGATCAGAATTAAGTTTAAAAAAAATCTCTGCTTGATTGAAGGTCTCTCAAAGAGCTAAGCTTTTTCAATTCTATTTATCAAATATCCTACAGTATAATTACTTACTTCCCTACATAATTTGTAGCTGTCACTCACAGTGTTTTTGTTTTGTCATTAATTTTGTCTGTTTATCTCATTATCCCCGACTCTGTGCTCATATGTTTTCCCTCCTTCTGTCTTGCTAATGTTTTTTCTCGCTGTGGTTCTGATAGATGCAGTTGTCCCCGGTGCGGCAGGCTGAGCTGCATAGTGATCTAAAGATCCAGGAAAAAGATGAGCTGCAGTGGAAGAAGATAAAGATGGAGGGGCTGGATGAAAACGGAGAGAAAGAGGCCCAGCTCAGACGCAACTTCAATGGTAAGTCTACTCACAAGTGCCCTCAAGAAAGGGCTGAATTGCGTCCTCGCTTAAACCTTAATTCCTGTTTTTTCTCAGAATTTAATCACAAATCCACCCACTGTGGTGATTTTTTTTATGAATTCGACAAGTAATTAATTCCACTAGCACTAATGAATGCAATATTTTTTACATGGGGGCTTATGTGATAAACTCTTGCATTTGGCTGTTAGGATAATAAATGTTCTCTCTCCAATGCCAACACTGTCAAGGTTGGACTGCTGCTCATGGATGTTTACAGAGTCACTGTTTGAAATATTAAATAAAGCTGTATACCAATACTTGACGATTTCATTAAGTGTAATTTTACTAGAAATTAAAAATGGAAGGTATAAATATTTCATAAAACAAGAAATATGCATTTCATTATGGACCTCATTGTCCTCTAGAAAGCAATCTTGGCACATCTCAAATGAAAGTGTTAATCCTGTGGATATTTTTTTTGAAGAAATTAAAGTGTCTGCACTTATTGTACCTTAAATTATTCATCACAGGCCTTGATCATTTTGACATGGTTAGTGTCCTTGCAGTTTCCTTTGATAATAAAGGGTAAGGGCAGGCACAACGAGATGGTGCTAAATCAAATCATGATTAAACCCTAGAGCAGGTCTATGAGTGTATGTAGAGATCTTTCCCTCAGCACCAGGAGGCAGACACTGAGCCAACTGTACACCAGACTATTTAGCATTCTGGTGCCAGCAGCCAGTGGTCTTTTGTCCCTTTGTCTGTCCACCTAAGATGGACTGAATCTTGGTGGAGGAATGACCTTCCAACTCTAATAAGAGCAGCAGAGTTACTTTCTTCTTCATAGGCTAGATATAAATCTCAATGCAAGACCTCAACTCACCATCTTTCTCTGAAACACTCTCTGTCAAATTGGCTCAAATTTGGTTTCTCTTTGTGTCTCTCTTTTCTTTAAGATGACACCTCATTAGCTTTAGATTGGTTGATCTGGGAATGTAAACTTTTCTTAATATTTTTGCACAGTCTGGGAATAATAGAGTCATGAACTGAATGAACTGAATGAATGAAATAGAATATCAAGAATACAAGCCCAGCAATACCACAGAGACTCTCGTCAAGTTTTTGCACCCGGTTTATGAGGATTTTTAATAGGACGCCCGCACATGGACGCTCTCCTAATGAAGGACGAGTAGTTAATAAGTGACACTGATGGGTTATTACAGTGTTGAGATGATGCTGAATCAGCTGCTGCAATAACGGTTTACTGGAGCAGAATAATGATGAGTATGGAGCTTCTTCAGCACAAAGTCCAACTTTGTGTTGCGTTCACACTCATAATATATTGGCTGCATTTCATAAATGGAAGTTAATATTTAAACATTTAGTTACACCAATGCTAAATATGCACAGTCAATTTTCTGTCATGGAAAAATTTGTGTCCGGGCAGTTTTTGGATGCATTCACATTAGTTTTTTTGTGTCTCCTTTGTCTTCTTTTATTACCTGTATTGGAATTGTGTTGACAAGATATGTCAGTGTGTCACCCACTCACCTCATTACATGGGCTAAATGGAAAATACTGTATGTAAAACCTTAAGCCAAAAGCGTTCATATTGTCCACTGCAATTCAATTTTTTTGGGTTGCCAGTTTCTGGAAGACCGAAACATCTGTCCAACCATCTGGTTTTTTTTCCAAACATTGAACCTATTTCATAATTATGTGTCGGCAAGAGGTAGAGATTGTAAGGGAAAGTGTGTCTGCTCTGAGTAAACACTACATTATTATCAGTTGCTTACCTGTCCAAAGGAAAATTATCCACAACCTCATCTCTCTTTAAATTCCTCTCCACTTTCAGCCATCTACATTATTTAATGAAGCAAGTAATGTAGCAAGTATTTCAGAGTAATGTGTTTTCTCATTCTGTTGACCCATCATGGCCATTTATGGCTTAACACAAAAAAATACTTACACAATGGACATTTAAATCTACAAATAGTCACCTGTGCTACATATGTTGAAAATAATAATAATATAAATGATGAAGTCTTTAGAGGATAGTATGTTTTAATAAGCTCTCACCAGCTTCCCAACTCTAAACCTTATTTGCTGGCCTGCTTTGCCCGTTCTCAGCAGCTAATTCGCTTGGGACTGTGGAAATAATGAGCTCCTGTCAAAGATGTGTGCCTCTGGGTAATTTTAATGTTAACTCTTTTAGAGTTCCATGTTTTAAATGATGAATGTACAGTGTTCCTTGTAGTCGCTGTATGTTCTCTTGAGTATCATACAGCTTCCTCTCATGCCAGATTCAGCTCCTCGCAGACTCATGTCAGCCTCATTATTAACGGTGCAAGTAAAAAGTGAAAATGTGTTTTGCAGTGATCTTGGCTAAGTATGGGATGGATGGGAAAAGGGACACTCGACCAATGGAAAGTAACTCACTGAAGGACCATGACACCAAAGAGGGGGACGTGTTTGATGATCCCAGGCTGAACAAACTCTGGAACAAGGTGTGTGTTTGAAACAGTTTACAAAGGAAGGAGAAAGTCAAATTGTTTCTTCCATGTTTGGGAATGTCTCGATTTCATCCCTTTTTTTCCACAGTTTAAGTTTCTCAGTTTGAGATGTTTATTCCTTTTTTCTTTTGCAAGTTGCAATGGGTGGAGGGAAATTTTACCACAACGGTTACATAAATTCACCAAATAATTTGCAGGCTGAAAAGCTTTTGAGGTTTCATCTCTGAATCTTTTGCTCCAGTAGTCTTTGACTCAAAGTGCCACGCAATGTTTTGTTTCAAAGCATAAAGTGTTTTATGTTGGAAAAACTCATCTCATTTTCAAAGGCCTGTGCTTTGACGATATGTAAGAAGTCAGGAAAATAAAAGTTTTATCCACATAGTCTTCCAAATGATGCAATGCAAAGTCTTGAGTTGCAAAACACGAGTTGAGTAACAGCTAGGGGAGGATGTGGTATGTTTTCATTTTGTCTATCCAGACATAAGTACACACCATTCTAACACTTTATCACAGAGACGACTCAAGGGAATTTATTCAGATTTGGCAAAAACTTTGGTCAAAGAAAACTTTTTTTAGTTCATATGTCATAATCAAAATACACTTCAAAAATAAATCCACACTATACATGCAATTTGCTATTGCTATTATTACATTACTTTTACATTACCTAATTGTGTGTCCTGACTGACATAAACTACTATACGTGTTGACTGAGGCTCTGTTTTTGCCTGATACTGTATTTTTAGATGCCGTAAAAATATTTTCTACATGCCATGTGATGCCAAGCTATGCCTTTTTACTCTGCTACCTTTAATTCTGTCTGTCTCTGATGACTTTATCTGCCCCAGGCTCAGGGCTCAGGTAAATTCTCCAGTGAGGAGATGCTGAGCCTTAAGAGGGAGTTCCAGCACCATAAAGACAAGCTCCATGAGTACAACATCCTCATGGATACCATCAGCAGGACTGAGGGTAAGCTGCCTGAATAAATCATCACCCATTTGCTGTCAGTGATTAACACATCAAATTTAAATACATATAGAAACAAATGTCTGTTACATTCAAACCATTGTCAGAGGAGTTCACACAATGCTTATTAAGCTCCACACAACTCTCTGTGGGACTGTCTCGCTATAGCAGTGATCCAGTTTTCATGTACGGCTGCCTGATTATGTTAAAGTAGCAGTAAGTGATGCTACTTTAAAAGACTGATATATAACAGAAAAAATATCAAAGTACCATAATAGAGACAATATCAGAAGACATTACAGCTTCTCTCACTCTCTCTCACACACTCTCTCTCTCGCTTGCTTTCCCAGGAGAGAAAACTTGATCATTGAGTGCACTGTATTGGTAATTACTCAGAAGTCCACGGGGGCAGTTGTTGTTGTTCTGTACTGGAGCTTTACATTTTGCAGATATTGCAGAGGGCAAAGTGAGAAATACTTTCCGTTTTGTGTTATATCTTCTGGTGATGTATGTAATTGGCAGGTATAACACCCCCAGCCGCCTCCGTGCTCCATCACTGCTTGTCACATTGTGTCAAGTGAGGGAGTTTCAAGTCAAGCTGGCAGGTCTCACTGTGTGTGAGAGACACATGGGGAGACAGGGACGTCTCTTTTGGATATGATTGACACCTTGCAGACGTTTCGTGCCAGAGTTTTTTCTTTAGTGCTCCACAGTGCCAATGTTTCTGCCAAACAAGCCAAGTGTATTTTTCTGCCCGATGCATTTAAACATTTAGCCAATCACTCATTGCCTGGAGGGGAGTGTGTATCACCACCTCCTCCACCGACTACCTGTGTGTACACACTCTTCACTTTATTTTGTTTTCTTTTGATTCCAGTCAAAAGAACAGTCCATGTTGTGCTGTCCAGTTGGCCTTTGTTTGCATTTTACCTCCTTCACATTTTTTGAGGGTTAGAAGGATGTTTTTGAAATCAGATGGCTGATGTTTTGCCAGTTGTCCTTTTTTTTAGGGAGGGTTATATGTTTGGCAGTTTAAGAATATATTAATAATAACAAATGATTAACAAAATTGCACAACTTAAACATTTAGAATAGAGAGATGGCAGGAGCACTGCTGATGTCCATTCAACCACAGGTGCTATTATCCCCCCAAAAAAAATCGACTCCTAATCCAGAGAAAGGCAAATTAAAAGGCTTTTAATTTTGGTGTGTGTGTGTTTTTAATGCTTTTAAAATACCATAAGCACTGAAACATTAAGGCCTTTTAACTTTAAAGTTTGTGAGTGCCTTTTTGACAAAGAGTCTATCTCCACTACAGTGCATTTACATATTCTAAATAAAATAATGCATAAACTAAATATTAAATACTATATATATATACACACAATTGTCTTGATTAATTAGCAATACTGATTGATCGGTCTACCTCTACTCGTAACCTCACTGATGACTCAGCTTATGCACTCCCCAAAACTCCCATGAAAAAAAAAATCTGATACCAAAAAAGAGTGCCATAAAATAGCTTTTATCGACCTGTTTTTGCTCCTTCTCCTGTGTGATCCCACTGTCCTCATCCCTGTATTTACCTCCACCCGATTGTCTCAACAGAAATCCATAAGAACGTGATCGCTCCCCTGGAGGGTGAAGCCAAGGAGCACGTGCTGCACCAGAAGCACACAGACCTGAAGCACAAGATGAGAGACCTGAACCAGGGCTTCGAGCGCCTCCGTAAACTCAGCCATGAGGGCTTCACTGAAGACAGTGGTGAGGGAGACAAAATACACACTTTCTCTCTTTCTGCATCTTTGCCATAATAAAAGTGTCCACTTTTTATATTGGTAGAATATGTCTCACCAGGAAGTAAAGATTTACTGAATAACCACCAGGGAGCGATACTGCTGATTGCAAAAATACATATTTGATTAAAGGTTTATGGGGAAAATGTTTCTGACATGTATATGGACCAAACCTTTTTCTTTTTTTACCAGGATAATCCCATTGAGATTGCAAATCTCTTTTCCAGGTTGTCCTGGCCAAGAGGCAGCAGCATCAAACACACACATCAACAAGGACAATTATAATAAAATAGTAACAGACATTAGAAAAGAGAACAATTGCTGTATGAAAGAGAGCTATTTAATTTAGCCCACTGTGCTGCATCCACCCTCTTGCAACTTGTCCTCATGCTATCAAAACATCCAGGACTTTTGATTGCGTGCACTGCATTGGTTTTGAGGTTTAAGCGGTGAGATCTCAGCTGTGCAGGTTTCAGTCTGTCATAGAGTTCAGACAAAGGCAGCGTAACATCTGCTGATTCATACTGACTGATTTACATCCTGCTCACTCCTCCTCCAGGTTGTTTTTCACCCAAGCACAAATTAAATCACCCTCTCTCTCTGTTTTCTTTGCCTGGTTCTGTTATTGGTGCAGATTGAAGGAGTGGCAGCAACTTTAGCTCAGATGTTCACTCTGCTTCTGCTTCGTATTGACTGTGAAGACCAAATGATTGAACAACCAGGTTAATTTATCTCACAAAACACCTGTGTCACTGCTGTGACGCCTTATGAAGCCACCTCCCTGCAGGGCAACTATTGATAAGGCTTGGAGCTGTCTCCACAGATTGTTTATCTCATGTTTCTCTCTGTTCCTCCTTTGTAGAGTTTCGGGAGCCTCGTGTGATTGAACTATGGGAGGCTGCCAAAAGAGCCAACCTCACTGAAGACGAGCTGGACTCTCTTAAGGTTCCCTTTATATTTCAATCTTTTCTTTTCATCAGACTGCATGTCATAGAATACAACCTTAGAAACTTTTGGTAACAGAAAAATGGTTGGTAATCCAAAAAGCAGATCTTGATTATGATCACTTTTTTATACATTATTCATTTGAAATGCACTTAAAATATTCCACTCTCCTATCTCTGCCTGTACTCTAGTCACCTTTTTGTCCCATGGGTAGATTAATGCAGCGAACTGAATTTAAATTTCAACTTTTTAAAGATGCTTGGCTCCAAGATCAGCTGTATCACAGGAAAATATTCAGCTACAATTTTTCTGTGTGACATTCCCCCTCTAGTTGCTACTTAAGATGCATATCAGATCCCCTGTGCAGCTGTGCATGTAATAGATGGTGAGCTTAACTTGCACCTAGATGTGTTCACTGACCTCTTTTCCTTGGTCATTTAGGAAGAGCTGCATCACTTTGAGA
Source organism: Microchirus variegatus (assembly GCF_963457635.1). Classification (NCBI taxonomy): domain Eukaryota; kingdom Metazoa; phylum Chordata; class Actinopteri; order Pleuronectiformes; family Soleidae; genus Microchirus; species Microchirus variegatus. Next base: position 4,998,778 of record NC_139824.1, read on the forward strand.
CCAAGGTAGAGAAGCACAGTCATTACCAGGAGCAGCTGGAGCTGTCCCACCAGAAGCTGCAACATGTGGAGGCGTTAGGAGATAAAGATCACATTAAGAGAAACAAGGAGAAGTACAACTCCCTCGCTGAGAAGACCAGGGAGATGGGCTACAAGGTAAGGAGGAATATTTAAGTTGTTATTTTTTGCATTCATAAAATCCTGCAAAATGTCAAGGAAAAATGAATCAAAATGCTGTTTTTAGTGCTGAGAAAATGCAGTCGCAAAGAAATGGGGGCAAGCAAGGTTTACAACTTATTTTATATAGTTCCTATTGTAGACTAGGATATTTAGAATTTACAACACAGTGGTATTTTGTAATCAAACCTCACAAAGAATTTTTTTAGGCTGTTATAATTTATGTATGTATATATATAGGGCTCCATCAGGCAGAAAAGGTGCCACAAAAGTACACACAAATGAAAAAAATATGTCTTATATGATGTTTGCCAAGGTCGATTTGCTCCAACTATCTAATACACAACACACAATCAACAACAGAGCTACAGGAATTTACTAATTTATGTGAGGATCTTTGATGCTGACTGTTGATTCTTTGTCTTAATTTCAGATGAAGAAACACTTGCAGGATTTATCCAATAAGATCTTTCGTGAGGGACTCGAGCACAATGAGCTCTGAGCAGCTCAGCTCCTGGTCATTATTGTACATCAGCGAAGGTTGAATGAAGAAGATGAAGATTTTCTACTTTTCTATAGTGTTATTTGTTGCTGATTTTACAAATCACTGAATGAATGAACGTGTTTGTACATATTGCGCATATGAGAGATTTCTTATAAATCATCTGGACTTATTGTACTTGTCATATTTTCACTCGAGGCACTGATAAAATAAATATGTTTACGAACAAGTCTGGTTCTGTGTAGTGACAGATAGGTGTATTATAAATGTTTTGTGGGTTTTTTTTTTATGGAAAGCAGCAGATGAGTCAGACTTAACCAGACAATGCAGCTGCAGATGGTTCAGATCCTGGGTAGCATCTGATGTAATACTGCAATTCAACTGTTAGTTTCCTTTGTAGAAAAAGAAGCTTCAGAACCCGAGAGAGTATAACAGCAATCTTTAATATTCAGTGAGATACAGACGCAAACAACATACAAACAATATTATTTTAAAAAATATAGTTTATCATCATTCATATTATCTTGGCTTAAATAAAAGCAGTCACTATTTACACATACATTTTTTGTGACAATAACAGACAGTTTCTGGTTTAAAAAAAAAAAAATCTCATCCTTGTTGTTTCCTCATCATCATCATCTCCTCCTCAGAGGCACTGGTGGAGAACCGCAACCATAAATATAAATTACCTTCAAATATTGAACAATTTGTCCTGATGATATCCAGAGAGAGGTGAGAAATTGGAACACACACTGTGCTCCTTCATTCATCAGTTCCTACCTTCTCACAAACCAGAAGCAGAGACATTGATTACTGTGATGAATAATGTTACTGGCTGCCTGATTTACTCACCCATGTCCTGCTCGGGCCACATGGGCCTGGATTAATGTAATTTGCACCCGAAATGCTATAACTCTAAGCTTCTTATTTCAATCGAATGCTTTTAAGCCCATATGTGGAATGATTGCAGAGCTAGCAGGGACTCTTAGCAGGTGATTGGAAGGTGTCGTGAAATGAGCAGACCTTGATCTCATTATGTGATCCAAACCTGTGATAGAATTTCAACTTTGGTAGCTGGTGGCAAGTAAGAGTAAGATAGGAAACAACGGAAACAGCCTCAACCAAACTGAAGGAAGAAGATAAATCTTGTCAGAATGTCAAAGAATCTCCAAAAGCAGCTGTCGAATCTTCAGTTTTTGCCACTGATTTCCTGAATCCATTTGATGCTGATTCCCAAATAGTCTGATTTCCATCTTGATTTAATTGTTACCATACCCATTTTGCTTGGTTATGAAAGAGATTTTCACAAAACTATTTATAAATTATAAATATTAATGTTGAAATTATAAATTCACCCCAAAGTAGTAACATTAATGCACATTTTATTTAAAATGGTCACACAATGCAACTGTGTAGCACAGTAGTCAGTGATCAGTCATTCACTCATCTGCCACTTTATCCTCCACATGCGGGTTGCTGGTGCCAATGCCACCTCACAGGGTAAAAGGCGGTGTACACCCTGGACAGGTCGCCAGTCCATCACAGGGCCACGTAGAGACAAACAAGCATTTACTCTCACACTCACGGTCAATTTAGAGTGTCAAATTTGCCTAATCCCCAAATCTGGATGTCCTAGAACTGTGGGAGGCAACCGGAGAACCCAGGGAAAACCCCCCCACACACAGGGAGAACATACAAACTCCATGCAGAAAGGCCCTTGTTCTGACCCTCGAGTGCAACACACTACACCAACCCACGTGGCCCAACTTAAAAACCCATTCAGTTCAAAATATACAGCCTAGAAGCACAACATACAGTTTGAAGGAATTACCAAGTCGCCCAGCAGAGGGCGATGTGAGCAGTCACAGTAGATGACACAAATGAGAACTGAAATGTCCTCCTGAGTGGACCTGTCTCGACACCAAAGCATCAAAAACAGTGTTTTTTCTGGTTCTGAACCAGCTCAGCTTGCAATAGCACAAGATTTCAGCACAGTCGTCTGGTGGGATTTTAGTATTTAAAGATCGATCTGAGGATGAATAAATGTTGGATCTTTGTTCTGTTCTGTGTAATACAGTAGGTAGGAATAGTACCAAAATATCCAGCTCCAACTGCTACGTACTTTGGCAGCCTTCACTCGTATGGTTAAGCTCCACCCATGACAGTCAGTTGATTGGGAGGCAGAAAAACATCACTTATATCAGTGTAAATATCTCATAGCAGTCGAGCCCACAGCCTATGCTCTCACACCCCACCTACCAAGTAAAGGTGCCGTTCTCAGTCGAAAAATAACCCTGACCCAGGGCTTTACCTTCTACAATTCTTTCTAAACCACACCGTACTCTCGCAAACTGAACCATAACATGATGGAAACACAGCACATGATTCAGAAAATCAATGTATTGTATTGAGCACAGATGTGTCATCAGTGGTAAACATTTGTGGTGTTCAGTGATCCTGAGAGAATCTTAAAAGAGTCACATAGATAAAAAAAAGTTGCCTCAGCATCTACATTCAGTGCCATGCAGCCAGCAAAAAAGAAACGTCTAGTATAAAAGTCTAAGTATATCAGAAATTACAATATATAAATAAATATTCATGAAACACATCCATGATGGCAGCTGTATAAAAGACCACCCTGACATTTCCTGTTTTCTTCTTTATATGGAATGGATTGTTTGCAGGAATTTCTGTTCACTGGCATGACTGTGTGTGTCATGTTTGTGCATGTGTGTGTGTGTGTGTGAGAGAGAGAGAGCTTATTCAGAGAATCAGTAATAAAGACTATTTCGTTAAAGTGTCATCAAGCTGGACACTGCATTTGGTTTGGTGACCTTGCTGCCTGTCCTCCAGTTGAGTCAGCCTGTCCTCCCTGTCATGGACATGCTCCGCCCCCACTCTCTGAGCTGTTTCCATGGCAGCAAAGTTGTGGTACCTGATAAAGCCCTCATCTGGATGGGGGGATGAAAAAAAACAAAAACTTTTTTTTAGTCTTTCTGCAGTTTGTGCATGAAACACCTGTTGTCTATTATAATGTTTAGTTACTTTGAACAACTGTGACAGCTTTTTCATAAATGTTGCTGATATTTCTATGAAGCACCGTCTTTGATTTTTCAAGAGCCTATGAAATAATTTTTATGACAGGATGTTATTTTTATTATGTCTGTTCATGCCAGAAAGATTTTAATGCATATTTATGCCATGTCACTCTCATAAACTGCTTCATTTCACCATTCAAAAATGTCTGATTATGCCCCATCAATCAACAGCAATAACATGTAAATTCATGTCAGTTCTCCATGAATAAATTTCCTCTACTAATTCATATCTGTCTCTAACAATCTTCATTATCAGACACTTTCTGTAAAACTGGGAAATAAGCAGCTGTTGCAGGACAATATCAGGGAAACCTATAAATGTTTGTAGATATTATATATAATATAGTTTTCCATTTGACCGATGGAGCCAGAGAGCTGAGATGTAAAAGCTGATGTTATTGCCCATTATCACAGAACAAAGAGAGAAAGGAGAGATCTGAAGCCATTTAAGGCTCTGTGTTTTTACTGCAGAGTCAGCAGAGTGTTACCTGTGACAGCATGGTGTGGCTCCTGCAGTAGCTCCCTGTTAGTTGTAGCCAGCAGTGGCCTAATAGGGATGTTGACATAATTAATAGCACTGTTGCTATGGAGACCAGCATCCAGGGACCCAGACGGAGCAGCTTCAGGAGAAAATTGGAACGTATCTAAAGGAAAAAAACAAACAAACAAAAGGAAAGCAGCACAGATCATCCTGGGCCAATAAAATGAACTATCAATTTACACTCACTGGCAACTTAATGTGGTTAAACTGCTTGTTAAGGCAAATATCTCAGCCAATCAAATGGCAGCAACTCAATGCATTTAGGCATGTAGACGTGGCCAAAACGACCTACTGAAGTTCAAATGGAATGGAACGTGTTAATGTAGGTTACCAGCCAGTGTGTACATAACCCTGTGCCTCTGTGGTCAATCCACTGCAGTGCAGAAACGATGCAGAAAGGCAGGCATCCATAAGCTCTCCAATAATACAGACTCACACATAAAAACAAACAATAAAAGATGATTAAAAAAAAAAGTATTATTCATGACTGTTAACTACTCAGAAACAGCATAAGCCTCTTACCGCAGGCTGGTGTTGGCCTGTACATGGTCAGGGTGATGGGTGGAGGTGGAGGACCAGGCGGAGGCAGAGAGGACAATGACTCCACACTGTCATCATGTTCCTCTCTCACATACAGAGGAGGATCTGACAACAAAGTTGTTTTGAACACATCACTATTTGACACAGACACAGTTTTAGTCTTAAATTCACACACTGTGACAGTCTCACAATGAATATAAATTTGACATGTGAAGCCCCATTTTGTCACGTCTGTCCAATCAAGTTTCCTTGGTTATGGTCATGTCCCTTTTCTTATACGAGCTCGCTCATTTTTTTAAAATTTTTTATGTTGAAATGTAGATGTTTTCATATTGTTTCAGGTGTCTTTCACTTCCTGTCTTCCCGTTCCACCTGTCTCTAAGTGTCCTCCCTCACCTCGTGTGTATTTACCTGCCCTTCCTTAGACTTCTTTGCCAGTTTGTCTTTGTCCTTTGAGTCTAGAACTCCAGCGTTTCTTTCTTCTGTGAGCTTTTTATACCCCTAGTCTGACCACTAACTACAATTTATCCTGCTGTTTTCTCAGACACTTCTGCTGTTGATTATATTCTTAAACCTTGAGGGTTTTTTCCTACTATGTTGTGCGTGTTTGGGTTCAACCTGTTCCTGCTTTTTAGAAGTTTAGACACTTATATATTTGCGACATCTTAACAGATCAGGATGACATTTGGCCATAAAGTCATCTAGCTCCAGTGGATAAAAATATGAAAAATGAATGTGCTGGTAGTGGTCTTGTTCTATTTCATCCTTACTGACCGCCAGAGGCGGTGCTTTAGCACTGAATATCTCCATCTCGCGCATGCGCAGGTCGAGTGTTTATACCAACAAAGTCACCCATGACCCCTGATGACGCCGGCTAGCCTATATCTTCCGGTGACATCAGAGGATCTGTTCCTTTTTTCTTCTCGCTTTCGCAGGTAGACGCATGTCAGCGAAATTCTAGCTGAACTAAAATCGTCCATTGCCGCTCCGTCGCTGGTAGCCTTGTGACAATCTGTCGGAGCTGCGAGCTGCTCGCCCTCCAAGGGCTGCGACGAGCGAAGACGGGAAGTTCGTCACGGTTCGCCGTGAACACCCCGAAATAGAAGTTGGATCAGCCGACGCTACAACTGGCTGAGTATACCAGGCGTCTTTCGCCTCCTTTGAGAATATGTCTGATCTGTAAAATTAAGTCGGTGAAGGCGTTGTGCTCGCTCTCTCCCGACATTTCTGTGTGTTACGGGCGCTAGCGGTTAGCATTGCCTGCTCGACCTAGCGTCTGTATAATCGGTACACAGCTGATCGTAAGCCCGCTTCGTTGCGGTCATATGTTGGTGAAGAAAGTGTACTCGCTTCCTCTCCCCACGTCTGTACTTCTCCTATATCTGTGAGTAATTGTACAACTTGTACCGCTTTTTATCTGTACTTTACCATGTTATGAAGACAGCGTGTGCGCTCTCTCGACATTTGCGTTTCTTGTTAAGGGCGCCTGCTTGACCAAGCGTCTGTGTAATCGCTACACCCGCCGGTTGTACCCACCTACAGTTGTAATCCTATGTTGGTGAAGAAAGTGTACCTGCTTCCTCTCCCCACGTCTGTACTTCTCCTATATCTGTGAGTAATTGTACAACTTGTACCGTTTTTTATCCGTACTTTTCGCATGTTATGAAGACAGCGACATTGTCGTCTCTAGCTAGCGGTCAGCATTGCTTTAATCGCTACACCGCCGGTTGTACCCACCTTCGGTTGTACTTTATATGTCGGTGAAGCCAGCGTACTCGCTCCCTCTCCCGAAATCTGTACTTATACTATATATGTGAGTAATTGTACAGCTTGTACCGTTTTTTATCTGTACTTTTCCATGTTATGAAGACAGCGTGTGCGCTCTCTCGACATTTGCGTTTCTTGTTAAGGGCGCCTGCTTGACCAAGCGTCTGTGTAATCGCTACACCCGCCGGTTGTACCCACCTACAGTTGTAATCCTATGTCGGTGATGAAAGTGTACTTGCTTCCTCTCCCGACATCTGTACTTATGCTATATATGTGAGTAATTGTACAACTTGTACCGTTTTTTATCCGTACTTTTCGCATGTTATGAAGACAGCGACATTGGCGTCTCTAGCTAGCGGTCAGCATTGCTTTAATCGCTACACCGCCGGTTGTACCCACCTTCGGTTGTACTTTATATGTCGGTGAAGCCAGCGTACTCGCTCCCTCTCCCGAAATCTGTACTTATACTATATATGTGAGTAATTGTACAGCTTGTACCGTTTTTTATCTGTACTTTTCCATGTTATGAAGACAGCGTGTGCGCTCTCTCCCGACATTGGCGTCTCTAGCTAGCGGTCAGCACTGCTTTAATCGCTACACCGCCGGTTGTACCCACCTTCGGTTGTACTCTATATGTCGGTGAAGCCAGCGTACTCGCTCCCTCTCCCAACATCTGTACCTGCTATACCTGCAGAGGCTTGACACAAAGTTTGTGTAATCGCCACACAATGGGTTGTACCCGCCTTTCGTTGTAGTTGTATGTTGGTGAAGCCTGTGTACTCGCTCCCTCTCCCGACATCCGTACTTATGCTGTATCTATGAGTAACAGTACAACGTGTACTGCCTCTCTCCTTTTTACTGTCATGTGTCGGCGCAGACAGCGTGTGCGCTCTCTCTTCGACATTTGTGTTTTTTAATTATAGGCACTAGTGTCAGCACTGCTGCTTAACTTAGCGTCTGCGTAATCTGTACATTATACATGTCAGTGAAGCCAGTGTACTCGCTCCCTCTCCTGACATCTGTACTACTGTTATCTGTGAGTAACTGTACAGTGAGTACTGTTTTGCGCTTTGTTTTTTTCTTTCATGTGTTGGTAAAGACAGCGTGTCCGCTCTCTCTCCCGACATTTTGGTTGTTGCGCTGGCGGTCAACATTGCTTGCTTGACCTAGCGTCTGCGTAATCGCTACACCGCTGTTTGTACCCACCTCCAGTTGTAGCCTCAAGTGAAGCCAGCGTACTCGCTCCCTCTCCTGACATCTGTATTTCTGCTATATCCGTAGGAGCTTGACCTAGAGTCTGTGTAATCGGTACACAGCTGGTTGTACCCGGCCCACCTCTCGTTGTGGTGGTATGTTTGTGAAGCCAGTGTACTCGCTCCCTCTTCCAACTTCGTACTTCTGCTGTATGTATGAGTAACTGTACGATGTGTACTGTCTCTCTTTTTTACTCTCCTGTGTCGGTGAAGACAGTGTGTGCGCTCCCTCTCCCCTGACATCTGTGGTTCTTAGTTACGGGCGCTAGTGTCAGCACTGCTTGCTTGACCTTGTGTATGTGTAATCGGTACATTATACATATGTCGGTGAAGCCAGTGTATTCGTTCCCTCTCCTGTCATCTGTACTACAGTTATCTGGGAGTAACTGTACAGTGAGTACCGCTTTTGCTTTGGGTTTTTACTGTGTTGATGATGATGATACACCGTTGGTTGTACTCTTCATTCTAGTCCCCTGTAGTTAGCGGACGTGTTCCACTAAGGCTAACTGTATTAGATACCTGTTGTGAAGGCGGTGTGTTTCACTCCCTTTCCCATCGCAGGTGTATACTACTACCTCTAGTAACAGCCACATCTTGAGCTGTGTTGCTAGGCGGGGATGGTTTGTATTCGGCGCAGCAAGCCGACCTTTTGCTGGTGAGGGCAGTGCTCTCGCTCCCACTCCCAGCATAGGCGGGTGCTGTTGCCCTCCAGGTAGCAGAAGTGTCCACTAATCCTAACTGTATTCGGCTGTGCGACACCTGTTGGTGAAGGCAGTGTGCTCGCTCCCTCTCCCATCACAGGTGTATACTACTTACCGTCAGTAACAGCCACATCGAGCTGCGTCTGCTCAGTGGTGACAGTCCGTATTGGCGCAGCAAGCTGACCTATGCTGGCGAAGGCAGTGCTCTCGCTCCCTCTCCCAGCATCTGTTGTTTTTTCCACTCTACAAACGCCGACTGTCACCATGCTTGGTGACCACTCCTACACGACCTGTATGGCCTCTCTGCAGGAAGACCCTCTTCATAGCCGTCCAGTTCTGGGACCGGTGCAGTGGACGAGGATTTTTCCGCTTCCCCGCTGCTACGGTCGAACCGGAGGAAGATGTGCTCTCCGTGGCGGCTTCAGCCACCGAGTTCACCAACTATGGGGCCAATGTGGTTCCCCAAGATGCTGCCTCGCACATCTCTGGGGTGAGCTCCCGCTCCCCAGCCAGCAGTGGCGGGTATAACTCCACGGGTGCCACCATTCGCATGGCCCCGCAGGCTCAGCCGGCTCCCGCCAGTGCCTCTTCAGGCGTGAACCAGCCCAGATCCCCCACTGTTTAGACTCGCCGCCAGTGGCAGGGCATGAAGATCCTCAGAGTGATTTTCACAATGAGCTGCTTGGTACCCTCTCAGAGTACACTTTTCTAGGGGGTTGACTCTGGATGCCGTTGCCACGAAGTCCTGTCCGTCACCTCGGCTTGTGGACGACATCCTCAGCCTCCTTCTCCTCTTCAGAAGGGCCGCTGCTTGCGCTACGCCCAGTATATGCGCCTCTTAGGCAAGCTAACAGCTTGTGGCTCCCTTAGGTCCACTGTCACTACGCCCCCTTCAGAGGTGGCCGAACAGTTTTCCACTTGTATGCCAAGTGGCACCAGCACAGGAAGCTTAAGGCATCGCAACGCTGCCTCCTTGGACTCCTGCCACCTCGGCCTGCTCTGGTCCCACGGAGGGTGAGATTGTTTCTTTTTCAGGGCACGCCCATGGGCTCCATTACATCCCTTCAGGAGACTGTCACACATGTATTCCTCACAGCTACGGGCAGTGCACATGGCACTGCAGCTTTTTCTTCAGTTCCTTCAGTAGAGGCATGTGCTAGTACGGTCAGACAATGTCTCAACCGTCTCTCTGACATAATTGCACACACTCTGATGTAGAGATGGTATTTAATATCTGGGATGTTTTCGGCAGGGCAGAGGTGGATCTCTTTGCCACAGAGGAGTCGACCCATTGCCCCCCTCTGGTTCTCCTTGACAGAGAAGGACAGCCCTTCTCAACCGCGAGGATGCTCTCGCCCACGATCGCCCAGAAGCTCTTATCTATGCCTTCACACAGAGCCGCTGATTCCTCAAACACTGCAGAGGGTCCTCCAGCAGGGCCACAACCTGCTACTGGTGCCCCCCCCCCTTTTCTGGCCAGGGATGACATGTTTTTCCTCTGCTGCACAGGCTCTGCTGCAGCTCACCGCGGTGTCTCCCTGACAGGTTGGATCTCCTGTCTCAGTTAGGGGGCCAGGTCTGGCATCCTGACCCTCATTGCCTCCAGCTCTGGGTCGGCCACTGCAGGGCACGACCTCTTGGCAGAGTGTTCAGACACAGCCCAATGTACCACGCTGAAAACTATGGAGCTTTCTACCCAAATGCAGTATGTGAACAGGTGTAAACCGTCTGCCTGGTGTTCCGACAGGGGCGAGGACCCCGTCTACTATACAACTACAACAATTCTGTAGTTCCTACAGCCACTCCCGAATGGCGGACGGGAGGGCTTATGTGGCGGTCTTTTCCTCTTGACACACTCAGGTCGATGACAACACCGTGGAGTGCCACAGACTCGTGTCCCTTTCCTTAAAGGAAGCCTCAAGGCTACAACTACCAAGGGTACAGAGAATTCTGGCTTGGGGTCTGCCCCCGGTGCTGCAACCCCCCCCCCCTTGAGGCCCTGAGTTGAAGACTGCCTTTCTCCTCACCATCACTGTAGTAAGGAGTGTTGAGGAGCTACATGCTCTCTCTGTGAGGGACTCATGTCTGAGGTCGAACTGATGGCTCAGGGGTCACTCTGTGGCCGAATACGGGCTTTTCTTCCCCAGGTTCTGTCATCGTCAAACCTGGCACAGTTTATCCTCCCAGCAGGGGAGAAAAGGTCAGGACGGCAGTGCCCTGTCCAGGCCTTAAGAGTCTATATAACTTCGACCGCGAGCCTGAGACGGTCAGAACAGCTGTTTCTCTACTACGGCGTCCTAATAAAGGCCGCGCTCCCTCCAAACAGCGACTCTCACACAGAATTATGGACGGCATCACTCAGGTGTACAAACACGGTGGTTATCCCCTGCCATCCGGGGGAGGTGCCACTCTATTAGGGCTGTCGCTACATCATGGGCGGCTCTGCACGGCGTGCCCCTGGTGGGCATCACCAGCTACCCTCTCCAGATTCTATAGGGTGAATGTGGCCACCCCCACCCACTGGGTGCGGCCCCGTTGCCGCCTCTACCCTTTACTCTCACTGAGGTATGTACTGGTATTCCTCGTGACTTTGTTGTTATGGTCATCCAGTGCTAAAGCACCGCCTCTGGCGCTCAGTAAGGATGAAATAGAACGAAAGTTACGTATGTAACTACGGTTCTATGAATCCTGGATGACCGCCAGAGCGTTCTGTCACTCAGAATCCTCGTGGTTTCTCGAGAAGATTCTGCAGGAACAGATCCTCTGATGTCACCGGAAGATATAGGCTAGCCGGCGTCATCAGGGGTCATGGGTGACTTTGTTGGTATAAACACTCGACCTGCGCATGCGCGAGATGGAGATATTCAGTGCTAAAGCACCGCCTCTGGCGGTCATCCAGGATTCATAGAACCGTAGTTACATACGTAACTTTCGTTTTATGTTGTATACCTCTGGTCCATTATCAGCTAATTGTTTTTTACATGTCAAAAATAAATGCCTCACTATGCTGTCAGTCTTTGCTGATACTTGATCGTTATCGCTCATACTTACACATGAGGACAGCACAGATCATTTCCACCATTTTTGACACTGTGTGACAGTTTAATCTGTAATAATTCATCATATTTTATAAAGAAAAATAATCCATGATGGGGAAATGTATACATGTTTTTGTTAAAGGCTTTAAAAGGAGCACAACGTACAGGGTTTTATTGCACTGTGATGTGGTGAAGGAATAGAAAGTGAGATAAACCGACCTTGTGTCTCCACACAAGAAGATAATCCTGATGATGTTGAGCAGGCAACCTAGAAAATAAATGATATTAAAATTACTGAAAGGGATTCATCATTTTTCTTCAGTAGCATGTTGTTAAAAATTATAGTTATCATTTTTAGGGAGGGGAAAAAATTTAAAATTATTCAGTCCTAATGAGTTCCAGCTTTTCGTTTTTTTTCAGAGGAAGACTGTGCTTTGAAAAACACAATAGCTGTTTTATAAGGCTCCTCTTTGACACTATCTAAAATAACATAGGCAGATTAATCCAGATAAATCTCACCTGTGTCAAGCATCGATTCCTCACTGAGCGCCACTGCTCTGGTGTAATGTAGTTGTCTGTAGCATGATTGCACTGGGGAGAGACACAGAAGAGGTTATCAGGTTTTCCACTGCAGCACTCAGTGTCGTTAGTGGCTAAAAGGGAAAAAAGGCAAGTCTTCAAAGTGGTGAAAAATGTGATAGTGAGAAGAGAAGAAAGTTAGAAAGTTTCTGTGGAGAGGAACTGAGAGGAGATTATGATGTAGCGCTGAGCGGATGGAGCTGTCACTTTTTAGAGGTGGCAGACAGGAGACAAAAGGGCAACTGTTCCAGTTTACCATTTTCTCCAGCACACAGCAGATAATTGCACATCAGGCTGGAACTTCAGGAGTTTTATCTGAAGTCCTGTGGTCTGTGAAAACTGTCAGAATGTAACCTCGGTAACAAAACCTGCATAGTGAAGTTACACAACATGATGGATAGGAGATTTTGGGGTTCATTTGTTGTTTTCCACCTACCCTCCATCCGTTGTGATGTACTGTCATTGCAGATAGACTCAAGTAGCCACCTCTTTTAGGACATCGACGAATGGAATACAGAACCTGTCGATCTAAAAACCTGTTTCCATACTCACATACTCACTCTCAGGACTTTAAGTTTCAATATCTGGCGATCTTTCAATATTACTGTGTGTTTTGACTGTGCAATAACACTCAAAGGACTGAGTTGAGTGAGTGGTGAGATTAAGGGTTAGTAAGGGTTATAGTAAGGCGCCTCACAAAGATCTAAAAACCAGTTTGTGTGTTTGTGTGCTGTGTAGATTATTGTCTGTTCACCTGCTCTGGGACTACACATGGAAGTTATCTAATAGAGAATTCTGGTACAAAAGCATCGTTTCTCTTCATGAGAGTAATGTATTTTTGTTAAACAAAGCAAACTTGACTAAACTCATTAATTTCCCCCCTTCACACCAGCTACACACACACACACACACACACATCACACCTACACATGCTGCCAGCTATCACAAGATGTGCTGCTTCCCCTCTTGCTCTCATAATACTCTGCTCGCTACAAGGAGCAAATAGATTTTCACAGCCCACCAGGAAATTAATTACATACAACGTGTTGAAGTGACTTTTTAGAGCCTTTGTGTTTTCAGACTCAAGTATCAAAGGAAAGCAACAATGGCTCTGAACAGGTTTGTGATGGAAACCTACACAGCTCTCCCTTTTTTTGTTGTTTTCACTGGTGGACGTGGACCAGAGCAAGTGTTTCTGTGAGACGAGACCTCCCGTCACGTTTCCACGCCCTGTGGTTTTTAAACCAAAGACGTTCAAGGTCACATAAGCCTGAGACAAAACTGCACCATATGGAAGAGTATGAGGAAACATGCTGTGTTGGCAAAGAGGAGCCTCAGCCCCACACAGCGATTCTGAAAACATGACACTGAAAATTAGATTTCAAATAATGACCAGTCATTGCAACTAACTAATTATTGAGATAATCAATTAATCTGTCAATTATAATATGATATATAATTATTAAAATTCTTGATTAATTAGGCCATAAAATGTCAAAGAATGTTGAAAAATGTTAATCTCTGTTTCCCTGTTGATGTTCTCAAATGTCTTGTTATTATTAATCTACCGATCATTGCAGTCTCAGCTGCCGAGCAAACACTGGTTGCCAGGTACGTCTGAGCTACAATGGCAGAGAAAACGGAACCTAAAAGACCTCGGTATGAATGTCAAAAAACGCCAAGACAAAGTTTGCGGCAAAGCAAGGGTCTATATAGGACAGGCTTTTGAATGGTGGAGAGAGTTGAAAGCTGAGAGGAATTTCAAAACGGATGCAGAATTGGCTACTCCTTCTTATATTTTGAACTGTCGAGTTCTGTTTTGAACTGTTCCCTCGGTTTTGGAGGTCCGTGTTCTCGGATTCGGGACTGTTTGCCTGGCACGGAGCACCAGGTGCTCTTACCGGTGTCATCTGAACCGCCGGTAAGAGCACACTCGGCTCCCCGGCGTGGGGACAACAGCGGTGATGGTTGTACAGGACGCCGCTACACGCTCCGGGCAGCTCGGTGGCGGTTCAGATGACACAAACCGGCGTGTGGTTTGTATTGGTCGAGCAGTTTACAAACCCGAGAGCGCGGATGTGGCAATTATTGTAAAACATTGTAATGAGTTCTTTGTTATATGCAGCAAAACAATCAGGAAATATTCAAAAAGAAGCTCTAATACTGACCTGCACCCTCTATATAGTGAACAGAGGTGAATTTTTATTGATATATAACGACTTATATATAAAGACTTTGTTTCATTTCACTACAGTGCTGAACTCCAAGGAAAATATTAAGAGTTAATGAATAATAACTAATGAGGAAAATATGTTTACATTTTATTGATTTATATCATTTAACTATTTAACCAAATCTCATCAAAATGATTAGAATCAGAAATATATATATATATATATATTTTTTTTTTTCTTTTTCTCTCCTTCTCTTTAAGAATGTAGCGAGAAGCAACTTCAAATGTTCATAGACAGATATTTCCTCTTATCATTAAACAACACTGAGTTAAAAATATATTTTTAGTTTCACAGAAGGCTAAAAAGAAAACATTATATATCCAGTGATGCTTCCTTTAATGTGCTACATGCTGCTTGGTGACTGGTTGAATAGTTTAAATACCTGTGCTTCCTCACAAAGCGGGTGTGCTGACAGGGATCTGGGTGTAGACCTTCCTTCGCTGTCCACAGAGGGCGCTTTCTCGCTGGCCCTGGGCTTTGATTGCTGCAACATGTCCTGAGGCTGAGCCCTAACACCTGCCCTGCAGCTGCTGCTGCTGCTCAATCCCTGACCACCACCTTCATCTCCACTGCTCCTGCTGTCCTTCCTCGGCTCAGGTGTGGCTCCCTGGGCTGAGTTTTCTTTCAGGGACAGAGTCTGTAGGAGACTCCTGGGCGTGTCATACCACGCCCTGAGCAGGTTGGGGATCTGGTAATCATCGCTATGCCGAACAGATGCACGTGAGCTTGATCTGGAGGCATTAGAGCGAGACGAGGTGCAGCAGTTAGCAGCAATGTGTTCTGGGGTAAGTGTGGACTGAAACGGAGATGCAGGAGGAGAAAGAGGTGAGGCTGGAGGTGAAGCAGGACGAGGGGCGGGTGGGCAGGTAGCTGCAGGGTCAACCTCCTCCCCTCCTCCCTGACTGGCTGCATCCAGGCTCCCTGTACATGAGGAGCAGCTTCCAGAGTAAGACGACTGACTGCCCGTTGCTATGCCAATCCCAGAGTCTAATGAGCTCTGTCGCCCACTGTCATGGAGACCACGAGAATGGAGCTGAGCAGAGGACGGACGAGTCCCAGCTCCTGCCATCATGGCACCGTAAAGTCTATCATCCGAAGTGGTCAAAGCCTTCACTGTGGAGGAGCTGGACACAGTCTCGCTGGACAGGTGCAGTCTAGCTAATGGTTCGGCCCAAAATGGAAGTCTTTTTCCATAGCTTGCATCAGATTGGCTGGAGGAGGAGCTGGAGATGCTGCTGCGGTCGTCCCCGGCAGCAGATGTGGTGGAGCTGTAAGTTGAGCCTAAAGAAGGAAGAGAAGGTCATCAGATTCTGAAGATGTGATGCTTTTTTATTGTTATAAGTGAGATACATACATTTTTTTACACCTGCTTTACACACATCATGTAATCAGTGGGAAATAAATCATGTCTTTTATTTGGCTCGGTACAAATTTTTATGATGCCATAAATCAATTTTCAATTAAGTGTTCTCATTTGCAAAAGTTCAGGTCAACTGCAGTCATTTTTATGCAGCAAGGACAAAAATGAGCTTTTGGCTTTAAAGAAAGGCTGCAGGCCAGAGTTCACTGTGCGACACACATATGTCTTATATTCTCACATACTGTAATAATGGCCAAAACCCACTGACGAAGCCTTTGTGTGAAAAGTCAAATTAAATCAAATATATTGTTTTTGTAAAATGCCAAATCATAAGATGCATTATCTCTAAGTACTTTTAACAGTGAAGCCAAAAACATAACAACATTGTAGAAAGATACATTTCTTCACCTTTATCATTTAGTAACTTCCGTAACTGGGTGAATTCCAATTCCTTGCTTAACCCTCAATCTTAACCCTCAATCTCAAAAATGTGCGCTCCCACAAGTGCAAGTGTAGTCCCGATTCTCAGAAAAATTAAGTTGAGGGGCAAGTTTAAGCACTTGGTGTTGTTTATGCTGTGTTCCATCTGCATTTACACCACTGGTGGAATCTCACAAGTGTTATCTTTAATGTAATCCACATAGAGCTTGTAACTGCAGGGATTTACTCTATTTAGTTTGGACATGTCATTTTCGAGCAGTGACTCCAAAAACAGGGAAGAAGAGGTTAATTTCCTTATTTGTGTTAGTTTAGTCTTTTTTTGGTGAGGTCCATTGTATAAGCCTAATGCTTCTTCCTAATATTAATATTATTCCCCCTCCACCCACCCCCTCTGTATTTTATGCCATAAAACTAAACTAAACTAAACATGTCATCTGGCATCAATGGGTGTTAAGAGATACTCCAAGGTTTCTTACGATCTAAATGGAGGCCAATGTAATTCCATTTAAAGTGACTATAGGGTAAGAAGTTACAGTTTATGCAGGTCTTAAATTCTCTGAGGCATTTGTGAAGTTTATCAACCTGATTTGTTTCCTCCACCTACAGAGATAAATAGAGCAGCGTGTCATCCACATAGCAATGGAAATTTATGTTGTGCTTTGAAAAAATAATGCCAGCAGGCTCGAGCATCTTCAGAGCAATGATGAGTAAGATATCCATAACTTATATCATATACATCATCAACATCTCAGGGGCCAAACAAATAATAAGTCATGGTGTGGCTGGCACCCATTCATTACAGAATTCTCATGTGTTACGTTGATTATGCGTGTATATAAACCCTGAGGTGCATAAAATAATGTACCTGTGCTGCTCGCGAGGCTGCACTGAGACAACATGCTGAGTCTTTTCTCCAACGCTGACGCCTCCTGGTTGAGTCGTTCCTCTGCTGAAGCCGGGTCTGCACTGAGATCTGCAGTAAACACACACAGTGTCATATGAGTGTCAGGATCTTACAGACAGTACGGCAGGTTACATGCTTTTATTTCCCTATATTAAACCACAATTATTTACTTTAATAGTAAAACATTAGCTAGATTATTGCATTATATATTAAATTTAACACTAAAGCTGAGATAGGCACAGCACCCCCGCGACCCTCCGGTGGAGGATAAACCGTATTAGCCTGTGTCTATCATCTTTTCACATAATGCTTTGCCTTGTGCATGGGTGCAATATCAGACATTTTTATATGTTGTACCCATGAATTCAACATCACATGATTTATCATCACAGTAGCTAAAATTATTCAGACGCCTGACCATTTCAGAAACATAATCATATTCATACATTATACAGGACTTTAATATGGAGTTATATGGAGCTATAACAGCTTCCACACTTCTTGGAAGATATTACTCAAGATTTTGAAGTGTTTCTATGGGAATGTGTGTCCATTCGTTCTGTAGAAGCATTTATGAGGTCAGACACTGAGAAGGTCTGACTCGCAATCTCTGTTCCATTTCATCCCAAAGGTGCTCGATGGGGCTGAGGTCAGGGCTCTGTGCAGGCCAGTCAAGTTCTTTCACAACAAACTCATCGAACTATGTCTTTATAATCCTTGCTTTGTGCACATCATGTTGGAATAGAAAAGGGTCTTATAAGTTGGAAGCATAACATTGTCCAAAATATCTTGGTATGCTGAATCTTGATAAGGGGCTTAGAGCCCAAAGCCTGTTTGAAACACCCTAAGAATTCAATACTTAACAGTTGTGGCCATATAGCGTATATTTATGATGTTTTCTTGTCATATTTTTGGGGCTCCGCTTGTGTCTGAGTGGTGGTTTATGTTTGTTTTATGCACTTGCTCTCAGAAATGAAATGGAGACTGCCTACAGTCTCTGGCGTCTTTTATTCATCAAAACACCGGGTGTGAGAATCCAAATGTTACACGAGAAAACCTTTTAGTCCTTAAAAGGGAAATAAGCACATATAGCCTGGTGGCTATTTTATACCTTAGTACTAAATGTGAAAGTGAGGTTATACATGCCACTGTGAACCACCTCTTTAAGACGTCTGTGTCACCTCATGTGTGACTGAGGCCTTGTAAATTTAGCATCTCCCAAAGGCACCTTTTCTGTAAAATCCTGTCAATTACACACTTAACGTTTTGCTATATAGACAAACTTTAAAGGTGGGTGTGAGGTAAGAAACATTGCCTTGAGCACAAGTTTTTGCCAGTGTGTGCACATCGAAGTGGGTCAGGGTGTTTGTGTGTACTGGTGTCAACAACCTAATCCTTGGATTTCTGCCTCTGGATTGCAGCACAGCTAATGCAGAAGCCAAGTTTCTTCACTATGCTATGTAAGGTGTCAGCTAACATTTGCTAACGTTGCTAGTCTATACTATTTATAGCTGTTCACAGCACTGAATGTCGTGGGGTTACAGTAGGCCAGAGTAACTGATAGTAGAATACATGTGGCAAACGTTTAAAGTGTGTATAAAGCAAATGTTTCTCCTTTTTACATATTATACAGGTGTAAAGACTAAAAACTGATTTTTTAACATATCTAAAATATGGCTCAATGATGCACAGGAGGCATAGTTGGTATAACGCTTCCTCAATAAAATATATAAAACTCCCCAGTGTGCTTTATCAGTGGTTTATCATTCACTCGTACAGGAGAAAAGAAATGGCACTTTTCCACTATACAGTTCTGACTCAGCTCGAATCAGTCACCTCGTTTTCCATTACTATAGTACTGTCTCAATGTGGGTATGGTATAACATGCCCTGCACAAAACTGCTGTGAGGTTGTTTTATAATGACTGTATGACTGTATTTGTTGTTGTTTTGTTAACAATAGAAAAGTTTGTCTAGCATTAGCCTATTATTATTATTAGCCTATTATTATTATGATTAACATTATTATTATTAGTATTATTATTATTGGTTGAATCATGACTCAACCAGCTCGAATTCATTCATTCTGGAGCTAAACCAGCTCTGTGTTTGTTGTTAAACTGCTACCAAAATGGTTAAAATGCCTCTCTACATGATTGTTAAACAATGATACAGGCATGTTAATGAGCTGAGAAACAGCAATGTACACAGGCTTTGGTCTCCCACTAAAATAAACCAGTGTGTGTGTGGCAGTGGACAGAACGGACATCCTTTCGGTGAACGTTGCCTCTGCATTTTTATTGAATGGAAGGTTTGATACTGGGACATTTACAATGCACACACTGACAAACAGTGACATTTGCAGACTTTGATCCCCACTAAAGCATTAAAGTCAGTATGTGTTCAGTTGCTTCAATTGACCCAATGTCTGGGAGCAGAGAATGTTGCTAAATTTTACATGATTTGGAAACAGTGACATTTTTAAATAATTCAAATATGGTAAGGTGGGAACCCATTTCCCAGACTGATATCAGTCCAATACAGTCTTTCAAAATTACACTCATCAGTTTACCTTTTTTCTTCTTTTAAGTCCTCATAGCTCACATGATCACTGTATCCCTCACTCACATATATACAATATACATTCAGAGAGCTCTAATGGAGTTAGATTATTATAATCTAAGTTTATATAGCAGAACAAGGAAAGAGCTAAATGCCTAAAAAGTTCATCTGTAGTTTATAACTGCTTGAAACTTTTTATTTGAGTAGATTCTTGCTTTCTAAGCACACAAATCCATGCACACATTTCAACATAATCGGTTTTACTGATGGAGATTTGCGTAATAGCCTTGTGCAGCTCTCTATGTATGAGTGGCTGTTTGTGTAATTTTGTTTGCAGGTGCGCAAGGACACACACAGACAATGCACTACACATTCTAATGCTTTCTCTCTATTCCCCTGCCAATATACAGTACACGCTGTAAAGCACCGAAAACAACAGCGATATGCCAACCAAACAGTGAGGAAAACAGAACAATAATAAACACACTTGAACAACACAAGGATTAAATTGTTGAAATAAACTGGCTGTGCAGATGTTTATTTATTTTTTTTATGGGGGAATGTGTCATTCAGAATACTGAATGATAGAAGTGAATCAATACCTCAATCAAATATAATTATACTTTTTCATAATGATTGGCAATCATTTGGTTTCTTCTGTATTAAAAAAAAGATAAAGGTTTGCATAAGCATTATGCAGCAGATTGTGTAAAATAGATACACCCAAAGTAGAAGGTTCAAAAACAGTTGTAGAAGAACAGAAGTCAAGGAGATTAGGAGTCAATGCAGCCTACTGTTTAAATCATTAGTTCTATTGGGGGAGTGTGTTTGCAATAATTATCCAATAATACATTTTAAGGCCAATATTAGCTGATATCGATATCATGCTGATAATAACATGCATCCCTAATTTCATCCATCTAAATCCTGTTCCATTTTGATTTTAACACATATTTCCAAAACAATCCCACTGTGTTTGTCTATGTGTCTATTCAGAGATATAATGTGCCCTGTCCTAACTTTTCTCTGTCTGACAGTCATGAAACTCATCCACCTCCATGTCTGTGCTCTCAGAAATGCCTGTGAAATTAGCAATACGTTACAATAGCACATGAGTCACGCGCTAAGGCGTGACCCCGTAACCCTCACGGTGACTCTGGGGAATTTGAGCAGGTGCTGTTTCCGTTAGCATGGCGCCTGACACGAAATGCTAAACATGCTAATTTAACAGCTAGTAAACCTTTTCTAACAGAGGTCACCAGCTCACACACAAACTCATCACTTTAGGTTTCAACAATGGATGTATTTTTCAAAAATGGTTGTTACTCATATCATATAGGTGGGCCAGGTTTTGGGAAATTATTTTCCCCACATGAGAAATCTTAAATATTGTTAAGGGTCAGACCAATGGGGTGAACGAAATTCTGCTCAATATTAATTTTACTGTTTCTCTTCATAAAAAGCAGCAATTGTATCATTTTGGTGTAAATTGGACAGCAAACACACAATAAACTCAATTTACGGAAAATCTATTGAAAATATCAAATTAGTATACTATGTAAAGAACACTACTTCACTATACTGTGGCCTAGTGTATTGAGTATATTGTCTGACACCACCCACCACTTATGCACACACACACGCACACACACGAACATGCACAAACACACACACATTAATGTCACAGCTGATGCATTACAAATTTCCGAGCCGAGAGTTTACATACAACAGTGACAACATAATAAGATAAACAGGGAGGTAGATAATGAGTTGATACTGTGCCGTGTCTGGGTTTATCAATAGAGAAGGGCGCTAGCAAGCTAATGCTATCAAATGAACTTAAACTGAGACACACACTAGTGTCTATCTTGTTTTTCTATTTGTACTTTTCTTTCAATTTATCATGCACCAAGTGGGTGACTTCATATGATTTCGATACATGAAACTAAAAGAAGATGAAAGAATGGTTGTTTCATGGCGTAGTGAGTTATTGTTCGTTGCATCTTGAATTTGCAACTGCTTCTGTTTGTAGTGTGTGTTTACAGTGTGTTCACCTGGCAGAGATGGTTGCACGCCATGTGGGGTCCTGCTGGGGGCGACACCTCTGACAATGCAGTCAAACAGGAAACTGATGTGCTCTCCCTCTGAACAGGACAACAAGAAAACACCAGCCCCTGGAGAATAGAGGGATTGATTAATAACTTAATAACAAGATGAAGAAGAACATTTATATACATTTTTTTGAGCAGAACCAAATGCTGCGTCAAGCAAAACTATCAGACCTGACTGAAGGAGAGCAGCAGAATTCCCTTCGGAAACTGGTTTGAATGTAACAGACTATTTCATATTTAGTTCAGCACTACAGTTTTCAGAAGTTGTGGGAAATATAGGGCAAAACTTTATCACATGGATGCGTAACAGAGTAACTATTGGTAATGTTCAGTAAAATGTTGTGCGTTAGGTGGCAGGGGAAGGATACTGTAGTAAAATTTAAAATCGAATGTGAAAGAAAAGCATAAGCAAGTAAGGCCAACCAATGTTCAGTGATGTTGTGAAGGCTGCAGCGAAGGCAAGGATGTTTTTTTGAGTCAGCAGCAACCTTTTCTTCTAAAGGTTACATAAAACATCTTTCAATTCACAACCCTCTCTGCCACTGAGCCCACACTGTGTGGGCGTCTGTGAAAAGGCAAGACAAGCAAGAAAAAGCCATGAAACATCAAAACGTCATCGAATGGAGATATTGAGAAGACATCTGCAACGTAAGTCATTATTCAGGAGTTTTAGAGGGGGGAAAAAAATCACCTTCATTCTTATGAAAGTAGGTCTGCTGCAAATCCAAGTGGAGAGCAGAAAATTCAGGAAGGATTTATTGAATTAAAATAACATCACAGTCATTCTCATACCAGTCAGCAAAGGTTTTATTTCTTTTTTTTTAACATTAAAGCAGTGCATGAAGAAAAGTAACCACCTTTTATTTAAGCACATAAAAGAGCCGTGGTTATTTATTCATTCAATATTTTAGTTTTTTATATATATATATATAATCTTTAAGATAGAATTTTCAAAGGTTTAATGTTTTCACAAACATCAGTGAATATTAGATGTATTCTATTTGTCAAACTAGAACTGTTGCATTAATGAAGTTTTACTCTATTTACATATATATATAAGTTTGTCTTCAGGGCTTTTTGCTTTTAGAAATGTATATTGCATTATTCAGTTAGAGTCGAACATTAAATATAATGGACATTAAACTACTTCATTAACTATTTTGTGTTCCATATTATTTTCAGTTGACAAATTTGACCTGGTATAACTCATAGTGCTAAACTGTAGACTGCATGCATAAATAACAGTATTAAAAGTACAACAACGGATCTGAAGAAATATGTGTACTTGAAAACAGTACTTGTGAGACGTGAATTTCCACTTTGCTTTTTATCTTTTTATTTTAGCATTGCTTGACATAGCTCAGCATTGTCAAGTGTCATCTTTAATGGAGATAAACTCAGCTGTGACCATGACATCTAAATTACAAAGACACTTTCCACCATTATAAAACATATAACATAAGGATCTACTGGGATAAAATAACCTGGCCTTTGTCCGTCCTCGTACTTCAACTTCCATCCTTTCCATCCTGCTTTAACATCAAGTTAAGGAGACTCTTGAAAGGCAACATTCTGCACTTATTATTTCTGTCATGTACAGAAGCAATGAATCACCATGGTGGACAACCATCCATCCATCCATCCATTATCTACCACTTTATCCTCCACCAGAGGGTCGCGGGGGATGCTGTGCTTATCTCAGCGGACATTGGGCGATAGGCGGGGTACACCCTGGACAGTTCGCCGGTCCATTCAGTCTTAAAGGTCAGAGACACTTTAACCTCAGAGTTATTCACACCTTAATACCACTTGAACGTTGCTCAATTTGCACAGACTCTGGATGAATATGCCTGGCATCATAAAGTAGCTGTGAAAAAACACACGTGCATCGACATAGTGAGGTAGCACGACATGAGGTGAGTGTGTCCGTCCGTGTTTATGCACATGCTGGGACATTGAAAGACTGCTGACCCTGCGCGTGTCAGCTTAAAATTGCTTTTATCAAAAGATCACATGTCCTGACAGCCATCCAAACTCTACACAGGATCATTTATTATAACTCTGCTTCTAAGCGTGCGTTTGTGTGTGTGTGTGTGTGTGTGTGCTACAGTGCCCAACATGTGTGGACCTGATAAGACTCTTCGTCTAGCGAAGACAAAGGCTCTGCTCGGAGCAAACATCATCAATCACATGCCACGCAGGCATCATTATCACGTCAGATGGAAGCCGCTGATCTGATATCGCTCTGATACACATGGCTGTCCTCTGTGTGTGTGTGTGTGTGTCTGTGCGTGCGTGCGTGCGTGTGTGACTATACATACTGAACAGCTTGTTATGTCACTGTGCCTGTGCATTTCTTTTAAATCTTCAGCAGAAACTTAACTTTCTGTCTGAAGAGTTGACTTCACCAGTGAAGCTGCAGCACAGAGCACCACAGTCGTTTACAGTAAAACAATGGATATTACATCCACAATAAAGTAGCTGCATTGCTTTTACAGAAAATTCCAGTGTGTATTTTAACATCTACATTTTAGCAGATGCTTTTATCCAAAGCGACTTACAAAAGAGGAATAAGCTTCATAGAAGATGTCTTGGAAAGAAATCCACTAGATAGGAACAGTGGACTGATAGAGGGTGAGAGCGCAGAATTGGATCCAAGTGCAGAAGGAGATTGTGCAGGGATGTTAGGACAGAAGAGCTTTGAAGGTAGACAGCGATGCCCCTGTTCTGGTAGCGCTCCGCAGGTCATTCCACCAGCGTGGAACGACACATGAAAAGTGTCTGGATTGTCTTGTGAGGGGTGTTGGGACCGCCAGACGACAATCCTTTGAAGAACGGAGTAGTCGAGGGGTAACATAAACCTTTATTAGAGCATTTAAGTAGATGGGAGCAGACCCAAGGAGCACTCTGTAGGCTAGCATCAGTGATTTGAATTTGATGCGGGTGGCTACGGACAGCCAGTGGACCTCAATGAACAGAGGGGTGACGTGCCCTTTTAGGCTGATTTAAGACTAGATGCGCTGCAGCATTCTGGACAATCTGTAGTGGTTTCACAGCCTGTACTAGGTGCTGGGCAGCCTGTTGCATTAGATACGACAACGGCCTGATTTTTCTTATCTTGAATAGCGCAAAGCAACATGACAACAGAGGCAACATGATCTGTAAAGGTCAACTGGTCATCACTCATCACACCCAAGGTTCTTGCTATCTTGGAAGGAGCCAGATATAGGGATTCCATATTAATGCAGATTCTTACAGTACATTATTGTGTTTTCAACAAAGTTAACTGTATTATTCAATTCCCTAAATTGTCAGCTGTTAACTATGAAAGTATAGTAACTTGAGCTAAAACCTAATATTTTCATTGTCTGTTTCCTGATTTGGTCACTAAGGCTACGTCCACTAGCTGAATATTTTTATAAACGGATATTTTCTTCCCTCTGTTTTCCAAAATAACTTTGTGCACACATCATCGTTTTCAAAAAGGGTTCCGTTTATATTAACCTGCATAAATATGCTGTCCAGAGTCATCATAACTACGCTGACCTCTCGATGTATGGGCGTAACAATTCAAGTGACAGAGTGACAGCAACGATGATTGCGAAATCCTAAAATTCTTAAATAACCTCATTCTCAAAGTTCGAACGCTGCTGACGGTGACGCGGTCTGGCTCATGACAGAAGAAGTTCTGAAATTGCTGACCTCCAACCCCTAATGTGTCTCTGCTCCTCTACGTAATATAGGAGCTGTATTTGCAAATGCAAACATGTAAAAATTATCATAACCAAATGTAAAAAGGTCACATTTTTTTGAAGCGTGGATTGCTTAAAACTCTGTTTTTCTCTGTTTACTGTTTACATGCAAACGCGAAAACTGAGTTTTCTTAAATCTCCACTTTTGCCGGAGTTTTTAGAAAGAATCGTTTTCAGAGATGAAATCGGCGTTTGTTTTGTGTGTAAACGAAAGGCACAAACGCCTTTCTAAAATATTGAACGGTTGTGTTTACCCACAACGCCTTGCATGTAGTCAACTTAAGGAAGCAGTTTGATTTTATGAGTGAAGCTATAAGACGCTGACCTGAGGACATTATTTTGAATGCATTGGTGAGGATGTGGTCGTGGCCAATAATATTTTAGGTTTTTGTTGAACACATGCTCCACCAAGGACTCTGGACTCTTATTTTGGAGCAGACCTTTATGCTGTTCAGGCTCAACCTGTCACTTTTCACACACCGACTTTTAAACCAGACTCTTGACAAAAATCGTACCACCTACACTGAACATTAGGCAGCTTGTATTCATAAAAGAAAGTGGAAAAAGAAACGTTTTGGACGATCCATGAATTGAAGCTAATATGAAAAAATCCTTTGTTTGAATGCATTTCAGCACAGACGTAAAACAATCTGAAAGCACACAGTAGCAAGTTCTGCTAAATGAGATAAGCGTTGTCCTTTTAATATTGAGAGAAAAGAGAATCAGTGGGAACAGAGAAAAAGTGAACACATGTTTGAAAGTAGCTGTTATCTAACTGAAAGCAGAGAAGTTCTGTTTGTCGGACCCCAAAGGAAATTCATCAGTGGGTGAAACACGAAGTTTGGTGCTCTCATGTGTCACACGTGTTCAACAAATACAAATAAACATGTTAAAGTGTAAACTAACACGCGGCTTTACCTTGCACTCATGCAAGGAATGTCACTTGATGATTTGACTCTCACGTCTCCCTTTCTGTCACTCTCTGCTTCTGCAGCCTCGCCAAGAGGGCCTCGTTCTGATTCCCCAGGGGCTGCTGGGTAATATGTAGATGAGTAGTCCGGGACTGGCCGTGTGACCAGCAGGCACTTAATGATTGGCTGAGTGACCAGTGAAGGGCAGGCTGGTATTTATAGATGTTGCTCTAAAGAAGATTGAAACCAGAGCCGCCGGACCTCATGGTTATTCCTGTTGGAGCCATGAGTGCTGCTGACACACACACACCATAAGTGCAGATGAAAACTGAAAAACGTTCTGTTTAACACTGGAACATCTCTAAGTTATCTCTTTACAAGATTCCAAGTCCATGGGAAATATACTGTGTCAGCATATTTCCCATGGACTTATAGTTATTACATTACCCTATAATGTAAAACAGTGTCCCAGTGAACACTTATCTTGCTGCACTTGTGTCTGCCACGAGAGAGAGAGAGAGAGAACAGACACACATCCACACACACACACTTCCCCACCCCAAAACATTACATACCTCTCATTCTTAACATTCCTATCTATATCAGCTGGACATTCATAAGCTGCCTACACCACGATAACCACACACACACACACACAGTTTGTGCAGCTATTCTTCTTCTAAGAATGGAGTGACTTACATTCGGATCGCCTAAACCAGGCATGTCCAAAGTCCGCCCCGCAGGTCAATCACAGACCTTGGTCAGATATTGTACAGCCCGCAGATTCAGTTTTTATAATGCATTATTTATGACCAGAGACGGACTGGGACAGAAAATCACCCCCAGTCATCACATGTCGTCCACATTAGCTCAATTGATAAGACATTGATACATAGATAAATGCATTCACTCACTCACTCATCTTCTTCCGCTTTATCCTCCACATTTATATTATAGCATCTTATTACCTGACTACAGATGTGAAAGAAAGGCAGAATGTTTTTATGTGTTCACTCCTGCATGGTTTAATTGTGACAATAAAAAATAAAATCATCATAAAACAGTGCATTTGTTTGTAACATTTACAGTTAAATAAGGTCTGAAGGGACCATTGGCCCCCAGGAATCTTCACATTATCAAACCTGGCCCTCGTTTGTTTGGACACCCCTGTCCTAAACATTATCCCTAACCTTAACATAACTAGTTAATACCTGACCAATACCTGACCAGTTACGTTCTGCCTCATTAGAACCAGGTTTTAGTCTCCAGGAGGACTGCTGGTCCTGACAAGGTCAGGGTTTATGACAGAAAGGGTTCTATAGAGATAACAAAAGTACATACAGATAGTGAGAGAGCATTCTTTGGTGGGCATGGCATACAGACATTGAAAGTTATGGAAACTTACTGTACAAACAGCAACGGAGATTATTATATTAATCTGTCATTTTAACTGACAGATACTTGAGTATTTCCATGAATTACTACTTTATACTTGGCATTATTCTACACTGCAATCAGCTACACACATGTTCATATTTGACAGTCACTCTAAAATTAAGATTTTATAGAAGAGATAATACAATAAGGGCCTTTCAGATTTCGTTTCAGATGTTTTCCCTCTCAACCTTGAACACAGATTAATTTTTCTAAATGTTCCAAAGCATCTCACATAAAAACTGAAGAAAAAAAAAAGGAAATCAGTTTGTGTAAATATAAAGATAAAGATATGTTTCCCTTGTAACTTTGCCTCGTCAACTTTCTTCTTCATTTTAGTTTTTTGTGTTTCCTCTCACCTTTCATGATCCCCTGATTGATCCCAGGAGGTGTGTGTAATTTGTCTGCCTCTAATATTCAAACCTTGTTGTCCTCTGTGCCACTTCCTTGTGTGTCTTTGCCTTGGCAACCAGCATATTTATGAGTAGTCTTCCGTGTTCTTGTATGACCAACTGATTTGTGTCTTTTGGGTTCCACCATTAATTTTGTTTTACTGTATTTGTGTAGTTTTGCATTTAGATTTTTTGTCCCTCACACAAGAGCTAAATTATCATTATTTTCACTCATTCTTAATAAAACTTAAAGGTGCCATATGTAAGAATGTGGCCAAAAAGGGTTACTACATTGAAATTCAAAATACCGAGGTCTTTTAGGTTTCGTTTTCTGACGTAACTGGCAACCCGTTATTGCTCGGCAGCTGAGACTCTACTGACTGCAATGATTGGTAGACGGCGGTAGACGGCGGTAGGTGGCGCCACATTCCAAAACATGATTTCAAAACATGATTTGCATTTGCAATATTTTTTTTAATGCAAATATTTTGGCTGTACTTCTATTGATGGTGAGTTCAGTTTGTTATATGAAAATTATTCCTCTGTGACATAATATCATTATTATCATAATAAATATACAGTGTTTCTCTCAACTTGGAAATCGTAGCGACTCGAACAGCAACTGAAATGTCCTAGCAGTAAGAGGGACATCTCAGCTGCTGTTTCTGTGGTTAGGTGTGACCTTCCACTTCAGCCCACATGGTGCACACAAAGTCCTTAATGTGCTAAAAAAGAATGGGTGAAGGTCTACAATTTCACATCCACCGAAGACCCTGACAAAAGCAATCTCTAGTTTAACATTTTATTAGGGATATACTTATACGTATGTATACTTACATAAGCCTACTACAATTAATTCAGGATACAAGCAACCACAATCTAGCTGCTCATGGAAAGAAAATTCTGAATCCAGCATTTTGGATTGCATTTATCAGCCTGTTTATGCCTAATGTAATCTGTTGCTGATGATGAATAGTATAATCACTGTGCGAAATACAGGGGGGTCTGGGGGGGTTAGACCCCCCTGATTAACATTCAAGACCCGCTGAAAGCCTCAAATGCAAACTTTTAGGGGGGTCTAAACATGTTAATTGGAAAGCATGTTTTTTTCCTAAAGATATAATATAATGTAATTTCAGTTTTACATATATGATCTACATACATAATACACTTTGCATGCTTTCTTATCCTTTTTAACCAGACAAAATGTCAATTATTTTATTTCTAATTGTGTATTTTTAATGTTTTAATTATTTGCTTTCCAAATGGCGCTGTGGAAAAAGCCCACATCTGACAGGGAAGAGCCAATACTGCAGCGTGGCACCTGGGGTGGTGAAACAGTATTGTGCAACAAATGGGAGATGGGGACCCCCCGATTGTTAATTGGGTATTTCGTATACTGAGTATAATACAGCAATAAAAGTTATTTAATTCTGAAGTACTGACATTACAATTAAATCCTGGTAGAAATGTGTATGGTCTTACGTCATATAGGTTCAGAAACATCATAAAAACGAACAATACATCACCAGGAAGAAAAAAAAAACAAGTCAGAAATGTGCTATGCTGCATGTTTCAGTGTTAATGTGTTGCCCGTTATGGCTGCAGGCTGTTAGTGTGTCATCACACGACAAGCGTCAGTTACTTACAGTATCCACAGCGACTCCCTCCCTCGAACACAAAGCCATTTGGAACGGCACCATATCGACGCAACGCCGACAACTTCCAGTGGCCAACGACGACGGGAGGGAGGCCCCTGGTGAGGATCAACACGTTGTTGCACAGGTGGAGGGAGGCGGGGCCGCTTTCCACTTTGGTACCCGGTTCTACGTTGACACTGAACCGATGGACTGACGGAGAAGAAATGATGAGTGAGAGTGAAGAGTGTGAAGAGTGTGTGCATTTTCCACATACTTAGCCATCACGACCTAAAGTATCATAGATCAGATTGCACGTGAAAACAAATGAGGTGGAATGTAAACATAAGCCATCGCACAAACACATGGATACACATGCACAGGGTTGACTGATGGCTGTGGTGACAGATAAAAAAGATCTTGAAGCACCACTGGCTGCAATTTTTTCATTTCTCAGTTTGTGTAGATGGCTGTTGTTCAGTATCCCCTCTCAAAGTCTCTCTCATATATACTGTATATACATATTTGCAATTTCACATTGTGGCACAAAAGGTGTTAATCCCCAGCTCCCTCCATTGGTCAACTCAAAATGAGATTTCTGTGTTTAAAAAGCTTTCTTTTGAATTTAGTTAAGTAACATTAATTTAACAAATGAGGCCTCGGTCAAACAGATGGTTAACACATTTCTAGCTATCTGGGCTGTCGAACCGTGAGATAAAGTGGCAGACCAATTCTTAAGATATCATAAATTTGAGCAGGTGCCGATTTTAAATGTTGAGCCTTTTGTTAGTAGCCAAAATCTGGGGGCAGATTTATGCTTTCAAATAAAACAATTGTCAGGGTGCCAGGCAGCTTCAAGTCAGTGTTATAATAACACATAATCTGAATGAGGCCTGTAACATGCATATGATCATGTTCAGGCTTTAGTGTTCCAGAGGATGTAAAATGAAGACTGTACATAAAAATGTCTGGCTCTCCAAACTTAATTTTCCAGTTAAGGGTGCATTATGTAATAAATCTAAAGCAACTGGCCATAAAATCCTCCTAATATGTCACAGAGACTCAGGAATAATGTTCATATAACAAACTGAACTCACCAACAACAACAGTACAGCCAAAATATTTGCATTAAAAAATATATTTTGCAGACTGCAAATCATGTTTATGTTTTGAAATTATGTTTTGACATGTGGCGCCACCTACCGCTGTCTTCCAATCATTGCAGTCAGTAGAGTCTCAGCTGCCGAGCAACCACGGGTTGCCAGTTACGTCAGAAAACGGAACCTAAAAGACCTCTGTATTTTGAATTTGAATGTAGTAACCATTTTTGGCCACATTCTTACATATGGCACCTTTAAGTATATACTGTAATACTGAAAGTCTATATATCCATTTCACATTTATAACTGCTCATATTTCAAAAAAACAGACCAGACTCAGTAAAGGGACACGTTGTGGAAGCTTCTACTTGGCCAACAACAAAACTTCTTTTTGATGTGTGGTGTCCAACTGCAGCTTAGTGAACCAGCACATGAATCATTTCCTCATCGCATTCCTCGAGCAAATGCTTTTTTTTTTTCTACAATTCAAGCAAGATCAAAGCACTGACCTTCTCCCAGGCTGTAGCGGACACGGGCATCCCAGGCCAGCAGGGCCTCATGACTGCTGAAGCCAAGCACCAGAGTGTATGCCGAGCACAGGATGGTGAGAGTGTAGGACACACCATCATATCCTGACGCTGGCTCCACACCACAGATCCCCTGCAAGAACAACATTTAATTTTACAAGAAACATATCATGTCAGACAATAAGGTCAGGTGGATTTGACACCACAGTAGTCTCCCACAAAAAATACAAAGGCACATAAGTATGTCAAGGTATCTGTGTCTATCTGTGTCGAAAGAATGTTGGACTGCAGCAGATCTTGTTTGGCTCATTTGGTCTTACACAGTTTAGGGTAATCAAATCAAATCCAGATGGACTGGGTTGAATTCCCAGACTGCTCTATCAATTACTACATGCCTGGACAAGATACTTAAGAACAGTTTATACTTTCTGCATCCACATGTCAGCAGAGGATTCCATGTGATGTAAATTTTGTCATCCACCCATTTCTGTGATAGTCCAAGTTGAATTGACTAAGGACCACATGTACAACCCCCACCTAATGAATAGAAAGACATATTTTATTTGGCAAACCCCTGGTGAGAAATCTACAATGGAACATGAGCTCTTGTATGTACTGTATTTATGGACCACTAGACTGACACAGAACCTTGTTTTTAGTCTGATGTGAAACATGCATGCAGAAATGCAAAATATGATGTGACCCTTAACCCTAAATTGCTCCTCCAGGCATCTGTGCTGACAGTGTGTGAATGGCTATGAATGTCATGATAGAAAAAGCACTACATAATACAGATAATGTATGGGTGTGAATGGTTACATGACAAAACTGTAAAATCCTATGTGTGGGCACATATAAATACAGAACATCTACCATTCCCATCATATGTAGGCATGTGTTTTTTCAGATATTTGAGCAGATCCTGCATTTTTTTTCTTGTTTTATCCCAATGGATTATCAACTTATTCTCTCAAGTAAATGGGTCCTGGTGAAGATGGTCTACATTGACTCAAACTGAAGTAAACTAGTTTCATTGGGCCAAGTAGAGGGGTTTCAAACCACTGTGTCTCTGTGGACTCCTGTAAATAGCCAGTCATAAAATAAAATATGTTTTGCCTTGGACTTCTGTTGTTGACATGAGAATATCATACGCTCATCACCTCTTTTCTTTGAAGGTGCCAGCACTGCCAGTACTTTTACATCATACCACAGTAAACTTTATTTTAAGACAACATTTAAATCCAGCACGGATGGAATGGTTTCCACTCATATATCTATTTACCATAGATATCAAAACAATAATTATATGATGTTTAAAAATTTAAAGTGGTAGCTGACCATTAGTCACATACAGTCCCGGCGGCATGGCTGGGAGCTGTTTATTTTATTTGGGTTTTGTTTTTTACATCGGAGTGGCCAGCTCTCTATTATTTCTATCTTGGTTTATCGATCATACAACTCAACCAATCCAACCAACGAACGAAAGCAACATGCTGGCCAATCACAGGTGGTGGGGGCGGGTCACCGATGAGATGGTACGCTGTTAGCACTTGACGTTTATGGTCGCTAGTTACTAGCGGCGCCATTCACCGAAGCACTGAAGTAAAGAGTATACCTGGCGTAAACATTCATCAGGGGGTGCCACAAGTCTTCGTTTCGCTCGCAGCATTGTCCGTTATTTTAGCTACAGGGCAATGCCCGTTTACGTGCCTCCCGATTGTTAAAATTAGTTTTTCGTGCCGTGGCACCGAAGTCCATGCACTGTTCACCAGTTAGCGCCGTTAGCTCCTTGTGTCGTTTAGCGTGCCTACAGTGGAACTGGAGCGGTGTGTTTATTAAAGGAAAAGAGCAGCGCTACAAATAACCAGCATACTTGTGTAACTGCTTATCATGTAATATTCGTGAAACATTTAGCCAGTAGTAACCAGGTAACCAGTAGGGCTGCAACAATGGATTAATCTTTAGAGAGGTTTTTTTTTTAACAATTAATACAAACTTTGTGATTTGTTATCTTCTTAAATGTGAATATTGTCTGGTTTCTTTGCTCCATTTGACAAAAAAAAATCCTTAAAACTAGGTTTCAGGTGAGCCTAGTTTGAGTGAGTGTAACTCACCTGCATGATGCAGGTGAGTTACACTCACTCACTCACAAACTTTAGGTTACGTGTAGGCAGAAGGGAAACATGCTTTGTGCTGCTCCTCGTGCTCCCCAGCTGCTGTAGCTACTTCTTCCAGTATGAATGTTTACTTCAGTGTTCAGGTTGACATCCATGCTTCTTTTTCCAGTAGTGAAGCTGCTGTATGGTGCTATCTTCTTGAATACATGCTTTATTTGATAAATGTACACAGCACGACACATTTTTTTTTTGTGGATTTTGTGATGAACTGCCCCTTTTTAGTAAGAGCAAAATTATTTCTCCACACTGTAGGAGTGGTCACAGAGCCATATTGTTCACCCTGAAGCAAATAAATAACTCAAATAGGCTATAAAAAACCTATAAAAAATAGGTTGAAAAAGTTTGCCCCCGTGAAAAAATGTTATGCCCCCCCTTAAATGTTTTTCTGCAGCCGGGTCTGGTCACATATGAGTCCAGATAAGGTGTAAAATCATTTTGACCAAAGGAACTTTGAAGAATTAGAATTATATACAATAACAATGCAAAAAAAAAAAATAGAATGAAATACCAAAATACAGTATACAACAGCTTAATAACTCATTATAAAACCTTTAATTTAATTAAAAATAAGTGAGCTGGGATTTTACTGACTATATAAGCCTTACATGTACAGTATAAACAACAGCTGGAACAATAGAAGTAGTAAGTGGTGAGGTAGTATTTAAATTACTATATATAACACAGTTGGAATGTACAATATAAGCAGTTAAAGAATTTCAATCCACACTGGATTGAAGTGTTGAACTAAAATAAAGTGTATTCTGTCATGGAGCAAGTGTGCAGGTTATTCCCCCTTTTTTTTTTTAGCTTTGGACCAATGGGTTGTTCTTGGGGCCCAACTGTATGATCATGACCACAGTATATAAAGCCCGAGGTATAGAATGAGATGAAACTACCACTACAGGGATGAAATAAACCTGCCACCAGGGGCTGCACCTATGATCATTAGCAGCGGGCCTTTGGTGAACGTACCTCCAGTGTTATATTGAGCCTCTCCTTGCGGCCTTTCTCCTTCCCCTTCTTCTCCTTATATACCAGCAGAGACAGACAGTCTGAGGCAGACAAGGGACAGTCAGCAATGAGCTGTAAAAACTGACAGGCTTGAAGGTCTATTTTGTGATTAATGGGGGAATGTGAAAAAACAAGAGTGTCACTTTTGTAATCCCGCAGTGCGCTGAGACTGTGTTCGTGGCTCAGCTGTCATAATATACTGAAAACAATGATCCACTGGCACAGCTGATGGTGAAAGTCAAGTCACACACACACACACACACACACACACACACACACACAGAGTTAATGCACAGCTATTTTTGTTAGGAAACTACATTGACTTCCATTTATTCGGACAGCCTATGCAAACCACAATTCTTGTTTTAATCTTAAAATCTAAATGGAATCAGAAAGATGGCTTGCCTCATAAAGACTACAATGTGTTCCTGTAAGAATACACACACACACACACACACACACACACACAGACACAGTAGATTAGAGTATCACATTATTCCCAGAGTCTTTTCAGTTACTTCCAAGAACACAGCAGCATCATGATCCATATGTTATATACTGCAGTCAGTCCTCACAGCGTCTCAACTGAAAATCTATTCAGATTTTAAGACACGCGCCTTTTTTTTATTCTGCCAAACACTTTACAAAGAGCAAACTCTACATCATGTCCATGTCACTGCTTATCTTCGTGGCTGGAAGGCTTTCAAATAATTAACCTTCAATCAGAGTGGCACTAAAAACCCTCAGGATTTAACACACAGACTGTTAAAATGAAGGCCACGGAATGGGTAACTTCACTGTTAGAGGTGATTTTGGACACTTGGATCATTTCACAATTCGACTGAACGCGTCCAGCTCGTGTAGTGCGCACTGTCCACGCGCTGCCCGGTGGCACGGCGCTATGGTGCGTGCGCTCCCGTGGCTCACAAGGGTGTTGCGATCAGTTTAAGCACGTGAAGATGAACACCGATGAATGATTAAAGTGAATCGATTACTGATAATGCTGGGACACACACACATAATAAGAGGTGATTATAAATAGGAGCGGTTTTGTCACATACCTGCAACCGGAGAGGGCTTCCAAAGCACGACCCAGCGACTCTTCCACTGTGGACAAGTTAAAAGTAGAGACACAATGAGTGACTGACTCTGCTCCTGTCTGTGGAAACTCGGACACGCGTTTTAAAGTTTTCAATGAGAGCAAAGTTTGACGGAATTAACCTTTTTTCCATCTCTGAACTTGACTTGTCCCTCCGCGACAACTGTATCCGTCATCTTCTGTCATGGTTCCGAGCAAGCGTGTGTGTGTGTGTGTGTGTGTGTGTGTGTGTGTGAGTGAGAGAGAGACAGAGAGAGAGCGAGAGAGAGAGAGAGAGAGAGAGAGAGAGAGAGAGAGAGAGAGAGAGTGTGTGTGTGTGTGAGAGAGAGAGACAGTGTGTGTGTACTTACTTGTAACTGTTCCTTCTTTAAGAACTTTCCTGGTATAAACGCTGCCTTTGTTAGGACCAGTAGTTCTCATGGAGACTAAAACCTGGTTCTAATGAGGCATAACCTCATGTCTGAGGAACAGGATCAGACTTTAACTGGTTATGGTTAAGTTTAGGGATAACACTTAAGTTATAACAATAATAGTGCTGTGTGTGCATGAACTGGTCTTATACCATCTGTAGGACTCTCTCTAGTGTAAACACAGACCTTTGCAGGCCCAGTAGTCCTCATGGGGACAAAAGCCTGGTCCTAACAAAGCAGAACCTGATTTCTGGCTTTAGTTAAGGCATTATCGTTTAGTTAGGCTGTCCAAATGAATGGATATCAGTGCAGAGTCCTAAGAAGAATAGCTATGTGCAAATCTCTATCAGTGTGTGTGCGTGTGTAAAAGAGGGGGGGGGGGGGGTGGGTTCACTTTTCAAAATATCCTTTTACAGCTGAGGTCATGGCGGCAGACTTCACTCTCTCCCCAACAATCGGACCACCGAGGCAGGCAAAGACAGCCGTCTCCCTCCTCTGAGGCCCTGTCAAGTTAGTACAGTTGTCATCAGGCGTCAAACTCCTACATATTGTCAGCAACAGAGCCAATTCAATTAAAAACCACATACCCTTCACTTAACTTATGAGACTGGCTCTCAGCTGGGTGTTAGACAGGGATTCGCATAGCTTCAATGCTCATCAGTGGAGCCTCAGCTTCATATCCAGTTTAATCTGTAAAGGCTGTCTCAAATACACTCCCAATTATAAGACAACAGCAGTAAAAACTGTGAAAGATCACCATTCGAAAATAACGACTCTGCTATATAACAACATTATTCTCCTGCCCATATGTCCACAGAGCAAATCCTGTAGATGCAGCAGCGCTGCGGTTTGTTCTCAGCACTGACTCACTGTGGACTCAGCAAATAGCTGCAGTGTAATATACAGTAAATCTTCTTGTCTGGTGCCTTGACCAAGCCTGGACTCATTCATGGCAGACTCACACGTACACTGTTCATTCACTTTGAATGGGGCAGCGTCAAGCATTGCCAAACTGCACAGTGAGTCTGCTACATCACTTTGTATGCAGCAGAGGTTGAAAACTTTCTGAGAGGCGGAGGGAGCAGCAGCCAATCAATTTGTGTTCAACTATTCCATCACAGGTGCTAGACAATCGAATAAGTTTTGACATGTGAACTTCCAGTGAGTAAGAATTGGTGACATCTATTGCAAACAGACATCTATGTGCATTTAAAGTGCATTTAAATCATCCAAAAAATCAAGGATTTCACTCAGACAATGTTGCACTATGTTGCTGCACTGTTCAAACACTGTTTTTTAACAGATTACCAAAGATCCCGAGAGACGGCAGAGTTGGTTCACTGCTCAATGTGAGCTTAGAAGACGGAGTGATGGGAATCCACAGGCAACACATTCCGCCTTTATAGTGATCATCAGCTACAGAATCCAACACAAACTGACTTTAATGCCTTATTTCTTATATATGCGTTTATTGCAATGTGTAAAGGTTCTCTGGAGGGAAGCCTTCTAATAAACTTCAGGATGTCAGGATACTGCAGGTCTGGAATTATATCAGCTCCTGCTGTTGTACACATAAAAAAAGTCACCCTACAGTCATTATAAGGGTCAGATATTCAGTCTGTCAGGTTGTGCCATGCATTAGCAAATATAAAGTGTGCAGTGAACTCTGACAACCTCAAACTGACATTTGAGATGTTTATTTCTGAGGAGCCTTTCCTGCCACCGTGTTGGTGGAAACACACTGAGTCATGTGGCATCTGGAGCTTTCAGGCAAGTACAGTACAATGAAGTTGCGGTAACATTCCGCCGCACAGTACAAACCAAGAATGAGTCCGCGGTATGGATTTGGGACATAGCGTGTGATGATTAATCACAGTGTGTCGTTAGAAGCCCTCAGTACGGAATCCGGGAGCAGCTGCACAGTTGTTGACATGGAGCTCTTTGCCTCAGCTCTTTACCAGGACAGTGTTTCAGCTGCTGCAGAAACCCTCAGTGTGTTCAGACTCAGAGGCATCATCAGCAAG
Organism: Microchirus variegatus; assembly: GCF_963457635.1. Lineage (NCBI taxonomy): Eukaryota > Metazoa > Chordata > Actinopteri > Pleuronectiformes > Soleidae > Microchirus > Microchirus variegatus. The sequence continues at coordinate 5,037,058 of NC_139824.1, forward strand.
ACAGTCTCATGATGCCTCCTCAAACAAATGTTGCTTTTAATTTACTACGGTCTGTCTGCCGTTTGCCCTCACCCTGCTCCAACTGTCTCTTGGCTTTGACCATGGAGGGCAAGTCTGAAGTTTGATACACTGCCGACCTCATCCTGCTGCCATGGTTGCGCAGCTCCAAGGCCACTCCCTCCCACTTCCTCTCCAGATCTGAGTTCTGGGAGCCTCTGCGGTGTTGCCTGGTGTCTTCCGGGTCAGTGTTGGTCCCGATGTTATCTAAATCCAAAGCTCGTTTTGGGGTGAAGCGGGACGTAGGTGACTTGGATTTTCGCCGTGAGCGTAGAGGAGGTCGTGATGGTGGAGGAGGAGGAGGAGGAGGAGGAGGAGGGGAAATAGAGGAATGGATGGGGTTGGAGGATGTTGTTCTTCTGCTGGATATTTTGAACCCCCCTCGTCCTCTTTCCTCTCCTCTCCATCTTTCTCTGTCTTTACCTGAGAAAGAAGAGGCTGCTTTAAAAATCAGACAGAGACAACCTAAGAGACGAGCAGAGGTCGAGTATGAGAAAAGAAATGGAAACGCACCCATCAGCACTGCAAACAATACTCATGCAAGGAGCTTTCATAAGAAAGCTAAAAATAAAAATCAAACGAGGAACCAAACCTAAAAGCATCCTCATCACTTGGAATGTTTTCTGTGTGAGAGAAAATGACCCAATGACATATTCAGTAAAATATCACACTCAAGACCACACAAACAACTCACGATACAATCCACAATACATGGTCCACGATACCAATAACATCATAACAACAATTCTGTGATCTTTTACAAGACAATCATATAGTATATCTATCATCTGTCTAACTGAAAAAAACAAAACATCAGCTAAAAGTTAAAAGTGCAGAATGTCTCTATTCACAACATAGAAAACAAAGTGCATACAATCTACAGTCAGGTCCATACATATTTTGGGACATCGACACAATTCTCTTCCTTTTGGCTCTATACACCACTACAATGGATGAAATGAAACGAACAAGATGTGCTTTAACTGTACACTTTTAGCTTTAATTGGAGGCTATTTACTCCAAATCAGGTGAGCGGTGTAGGAATTACAACACGTTCTATATATGCCTCCCACTAAGTAATGGGACAATTGACTGAAAAGCTATTTCATGGACATGTGTGGGCTTTTCCCTCGTTATGTCATCTTCAATTAAGCAGGTAAAAGTTCTGGAGTTGATTCCAGGAGTGACATTTGCATTTGGAATCTGTTGCTGTTAACTTTCTATATGAGATCCAAGGAGCTGTCACTGTCAGTGAAGCAAGCCAACATTAGACTGAAAAATCAAAACAAACCCATCAGAGAAATAGCAAAAACATTAGGTGTGGCCAAATCAACTGTTTGGAATATTCTTAAAAAGAAAGAATGCCCCGGTGAGCTCAGCAACACCAAAAGACCTGGAAGACCACGGAAAACCACTGTGGTGGACGACAGAAGAATTCTTACCCTGGTGAAGAAAAAGCCCTTCACAACAGTTGGCCAGATCAAAAACACTCTCCAGGAGGTCGGTGTTTGTGTTTCAAAGTCAACAATCAAAAGAAGACTTCACCAGAGTGAATACAGAGGGTTCACCACAAACCGAGCCTCAAAAACAGGAAGACAAGATTAGAATTTGACAAACACCTAAAACCGTTAGGTGTAACAACACCGTTACAATTCTGGAAGAACATCCTCTGGACAGAGACCAAGATCAACTTGTACCACAGTGATGGGAAGAGAAGAGTGTGGAGAAGGAAAGGAACTGCTCATGATCCACAACATACCACCTCATCAGTGAAGCATGGTGGTAGTGTCATGGCGTGGGCATGTATGGCTGCCAATGGAACTGGTTCCCTTGTATTTATTGATGATGTAACTGCTGACAAAAGCAGCAGGATGAATTCTGAAGTGTTTCGAGCAATATTATCTGCTCATATTCAGCCAAATGCTTCAGAACTCATTCGACAGAGCTTCACAGTGCAGATGGACAATGACCCAAAGCATACTGCCAAGGCAACCAAAGAGTTTTTAAGGCAAATATGTGGAATGTTATTCAATGGCCAAGTCAATCACCTGACCTGAATCTGATTGAGCATTAATTTCACTCGCTGAAGACCAAACTGAAGGAAAAATGTTCCAAGAACAAGCAGAAAATGAAGACTGTTGCAGTAGAGGCCTGACAGAGCATCACCAGGGATGAAACCCAGTGTCTGGTGATGTCTATGCCTTCCAGACTTCAGGCTGTAATTGACTGCAAAGGATTTGCAACCAAGTATTAAACAATGAAAGTTTGATTTATGATTGTTTAGTTTGTCCCATTACTTTTGGTCCCCTAAAAAGTGGGAGGCGCATATAGAAAGTGTTGTAATTCCTACACCGTTCACTTGATTTGGATGTAAATAGTCTCAACTTAAAGCTGAAAGTGTGCAGTTAAAGCACATCTTGTTTGTTTCATTTTCAAATCCATTTTAGTGATGTATAGAGCCAAAAATAAGAGTCAATGTCCCAATATTTATGGACCTGACTGTATGTATTGAAGGTGGATGGATCATCTCTTAATGGAGCTTTCACAGCCATTATCCTGCTGTAAACTCCCTATATTTTGACTCAACCCTATCTCACACACTACCCTAGTCTAACATGTAGGCCTACTAAACTTGATAATGATTTACATTAAGGGGATTTGCATTTCGTCCCCACTACATGTAAACAGATGAAGTCCCTACAATACACTTGAGAGAGAGAGACATGGAAGGCATTTGAAAACTAAGTGGATGTGACAAATTTTCCCATGGCACTTGGCTCACTTGGCTATGACATCATGGGAAAGACTGTTTGGTAATATCCTCTCTCTCCCTCGCTCTCTCTCTGTGTAATTAATGTGTTCCCGTCTTGATACAAACTGCTGCCATCTACTGGCTCAGATAAAAAGAGCCATAACTTTATCTGTGATAATTGGATTTTTCACACAGCTCTAGCTTCTTTAAATCATACGACTGACTTTAAACCCATTGTTACATCAAAGCTTCCACATCAACTATCTCACCTTTAAGCTCATTTTGAAAGTATAGCGGTTTATGAAAGGCCACTTTTATTCTCAATAATTCACACCACAGACGCTCTTTGCACTCTCCCAAAGGAAGTACAAATACCTAAACGCATGATATTCAGTGACAAGGAATTCTAATTGTTATGTCACTGTAACAACTGTGACGTAAGAAATATTTACTGTGTACAGCTGTGTTTTAGATCAGTGAAAAATCAACACTCAAATCAGTGATTGGAATATTTTTTGGTTAAACTCCACAAGGAGAAACTGGTTTCCTCTCGGCACGTGTCACCACTTCGTTACTTTCTCTTCTCACCAGCAGATGAAACCATGTGAGATGACAGGAACCAAGCTGCTGCTCTGTGAGGCAATTCATTATTCTGCTGACTGTTGGAAATGAGCAAATGTCCTAACCAGAGCCAGTGAACTAATACACAGGGCCAAAACTCTATATGTACACCAGGTTCTATGAGAAGTGTATCACATGAATACCACAACAAAAAGTATTATAAAGTGTTGTCTTGGTCTCATGATGTCAGTTTTATCATCATGATGAAGATGACTGTTTGAATACAAATTATCATTGAACCAGAACCTTTAGTGGTAGTTTGTGAGTAGTGTATGTACACACACACACTGACGTAGGCATACACAAATGCAGTTGTAGGCGAAACATATGCATTTGTTTATGACGTTTTTGTGACGTCCAAAAAGCCCAAAACGACAAAGCTTGCCCGATAAGGCATTTGAGGAGAGGAGAACCCTTGCATATCTAATAGCACTTTACCCCAAATAAGACCTTTTACCTCAAAACAAAAGACTCTACTTGCAGACACACAGACAGACAGAGAGAGAGGGAGAGCCATAACATAAGATAAAGATAAAGAAGAGAAAACAGAGTTTGCACAGATGGGGTTCAGCTGTAAATACTGAACTGAAGAATTCATTCCACATTCCACCTTGGATTCGTGTTGTTCATGTTAACACAAGAAAGCATGGTCTGAAACATGATGATAATCTAACTATAAAGCACGTTGTGTGTGTGTGTGACTTTGACTGGCATATCTCGCTGACCGTCAGTCAGATCGACCTAAGATTTTGGATATGGGTTGAGCATGGCCCGACGGTGTGCATCCTTGATTTCCGTCAGGATTGTTTTTCATCCCCCCCCCCGGCTACTTTTAAAAAAGATGCATCTGCAAACACTGTGTCAAAGAAATATGTGTTTGTTGTATAGACATTGTGTACATGATCATAACTTTAAGGACTGATGAGTATTGTATTGTGGGTGTTAAAAAGTGCATGGATGTGGCCACAATGGACGCGGTTCTATGGGTTGCGAATAGCCTACTGCTGTCTTCATATTGGTGAAACACGATACGATAATGTAGACAATAGTCTACTGGTAACAAACGATGTTTGTTAATGTATTGACGCATGTCATAGCCTAGCCCGAAAACTATTTATATTTAGTCTTTACACTATATTTTTTTTGCCATTCACCCATTCACACGCTGTGAGTGAATGAATGAGTGACAGCACACCTATCATACCCATTCACATGGTGCTGGTTCACCTACCAGTGCCTACCAGGGACACATCAGCATATAGAGGCTAGTGGGGCAGGGAAACCCTCAGTTGAAAGATGACCTGTTCTACCACTGACCCACTGAGTGAATGGGTAATTAAAAAATAAAAAATAAATCTTGGATATCATGCATATATGCCATATGGCCATATGGTAGTACTGTGGATGTTCGGCTAGTGTTATGTGAATTAAAGTAGGCCACCAGTAATAGTTAAAAGTGTTGTGAAATGACCTTTGGGTTTTTCATAAGTCATTGAGTTTTGGACAGTCTGACGCTTTTCCCATGGTGGTATTTAAGTTTCACTTTTCTAATCAGGATACTATGATGGGAATAATATTGCAACCTCCCATCTGCGGCAAGAGAAAAAATGTCCAAGGACAAATGAGAGTAAATTGAATAGAAAAAAAAAATGTTAATTCTGATGCGTTAACAAAAGACAGTGCAGTCAACTGAACAGAGGAGAATTGATTTCCACAGTGACACAACTGAAGAAACTGCAGGAACGGCTGCTTTGCATTTTCACAACGACTACAACAATGTGATGCTTTCACAACATTGACTATATACAATTTGATTATTTTAACTGAGAGTAAAAATGAAAAGGATGTGGGATACATTAATGTTCGCCTGAGAATACAGTACATAATATAGTAACAGTAAAAACCTTTAAAAAAAATGTAATGGTTTGACTTGGGGCATCCAATTTTCCAGCTTAATCTCTGCAGGGGAAAAATACTGCTAAAATCACTGTTTAACTGCTGGACTGAGGCGAGAAAGGGAGAAAATAAAAGTTACTGCAGTGTGATAAAGTGCTAACAAGAAAAAATAAACATGAAATAAAGTTGTACATGTACAGTTGTTCCAGAACTTTCTGTTCCACTGTATGTGTGCACACTCATATTTTTTGTTTTTGTTTTCATGAGTGAAAAGATAGTGTGCAAACTCAGAACGTGGTGTGTTTGAGACGATAAATAACAGCTGAGCATATGTTCATGGTGCTGCTGTGTGTATGCTTGTATGTACTGGGTCAAGCCCACTATGTGTCTTGTAAGTGCAATACTAAAGCCCCCATACCACTACAGAAGTTGAACCTTTTTATCAAATCTTAAGAACCTGTAAAAATGATAAAACATCTTGTTGTAATTGGCTAAAGTGCATTGTTAGATTCTGGACACTGGAGGGTTGGAGGGAGATGGAGGAGGGGGTTTGGCACTGGTCATCACCAATTCATCCTGAGCTTGTTCCTCGGCTTATGAAATATCCACAGCAAGTGCGCTCGAGAGTTCACACAGATACACACCACGCAGAGAAATGACAAGCCTAATGCATCAATATTTCCTCTCACTCTCTGAATTGTATCATCATACCACAATTGTGGCCTAAAGGCAGTGCATGCATCACTACATTATTTGCAGTTGCATTACCTTAGTTATTATATATTTATTTACATCATTTCTACTCAAAATATGATGTAGTAAATGTAAGGTTGTAGCAGTGAAGTAAATAAAGGGGCAGAGGAAATCTGGATGCATTCAGCCACAGATAAAGAGTGGCCAACAAAGATCTTCAAACTGACTTCAGGAGGTCTCCAGTCCCGTTTGCAGTCAGATGAAGACAGAGTTTAAAGGCTTCACACAGGAAAGGTACCTGAACTCGGCCGACTGTCCTGTGCTTGCTGTTGGGGTCGGGGTTTGCAGGGAAGGGCTGAGGGAGTGACGTAGCTGAGGTTGGGACTGTTGATGTCCCCCTCTCCTACAAGAGTCAGGTCTGAGAGCGTGTCCTCTTCCTGGACGCATTCTCCCCTGCTAGATTTGGGGTGGATGTGGGAGATGGGGCCAGAAAATGGAGGCAGTGTTCTGGATTTCCTTCTGCCTCCACTTCCAGTGCCCAGTGCAGAGCCCAAGCTCTGGGACTGATGGCTTGCAGTGAGCAAGTGGGTGCCACCTCCTCTTCCTCCTCCCCTGTCTTTGCTGATTGTCTTTTTGCCCTGGCGACTGCTGCTCGGGAGGCTGCCGTTGTTGGCGTTACGGGAATTAGGGTTGTAGGGAGCAGCCTGGGTAGTTGCCGTCGGCGAAAGGCGAAGAAAGTCTGGAAGCTGCAGGTCACTTTTGTTTAGCAGGCCTCTCTGGTCGTCTGCTCGGTGGCTCTGAGCTTTAAAAATGAGGTCGAAGAATTCTGCAAACACAAACATGCATGCACGTGAGCGTTTTTGAAATCGTTCATCATTCTTCGAGAAACATGCAAAAGAGGGCTACATTCAGTGCGAGCTATGCTACATGCAGCTATAGCCAGCTTTGAAAGCATTTGAAAGCAGCTTCTGCAAAAAGGTTGTTCAGTGAAGTTACCTTCAGCTTCATCTAGGTTGATCTTTTTCTGCTTTCTTTTCTCCAGGGCCTTATGCAGAGAGATGGGGTGGTTGGGTAAGACCAAGCCTCTTAGGTCAGAACCGTGCCCAGCCTTGCCGTTTTGCCCACGGACGTGGGCTGAACCTGTTTTCCCTGAGCGCCTCTTCTCCCCCTGAGGACCACAACGTTAGCCCTGATAAGTCATGGCGATGGTATGGGCACAAGCAATGGCAACACATTCACTGAAACATATGTAATGAAAATATGTATATGGTTAAACATATACATATATAAGTGGGGTGTTTCATTCAGACAACCATAATGTCACACTGTGTGCTAAAAGTCACACTACTATCCCAAAGGGATCCTCAAACATCGATCATGACCAAATGGTCATTTAACAAATAAAAAACAACAACATGACCCTGAGCGCAACCAACTGCATCATTGGGGGTGGGTTTGTTATGGAATCAAGAAAACCAGCAAACCAAATTGGAAAGTTGATGATGCATTCGGTCACAGGCGGACTGTAGTGACGGAACATTAGGAACCTTTGTGAGTGTGACGAGGTACATACATACAGGGAACTGAATGGAGGACTGAAAGACAGCAAGAAAGACACTTAACATCAACCAGGAAATTGGGACACTTTGTGGGTTATGGAAGATTCCAGAGGCAAGAAGAAATGAGAAATAGAAGACTGGAGGAGATCTTACTGTTGATGGTTGGTTTCTACTTGTAGAAACTGAGACGAGACTCTTCGAATGACCTACTTTATGTTTGTCAACTGAATGAAAGATAGAGATTTTGAGAGAGAGAACAATAAAGTACTGCAGTATCAACACAATTGCAGTGTTCAATTTTGTGAATGATTTGTTTAGGAGAAAAACTGTTTGTGTATTACTCACCCGTTCCAGGAGTGTGTTCTGCTGTATCTAACACCACACGCAGGCCGTCCAGGTTGGAAATAGGAATACCTAAATCTAAAGGTTCTGACTCCCCACTCTGCATCACACACACAAACAGTCACCCTTTCAGCAAGAACACAACTGCTTCTGAACTGCTCATCAATCATCTGTGCTCTTTTTCGAGCCACGCTGGACGGAGCCCAGCTGACTTGGGCAAAGTTGGAAAGATGTTCACCTATTAGACCTTTCCCACAATCAATTACTCACTAGCAAAAAGTGGCCAACAATGCCTCACTCTAATCGAGAATTTAAAGCTACTTTCCTCACTCTCTATACACAGCCAAAATAAATTAATGACTTACAATGCGTGCGACCAAGTCAGAGAAGTGCAGGCCATATTTGGCAACAACAGGTCTAAGGACTTCCGTCACTGGCTTTGCAGGTTTAGCTTTTAGGCCCACAGACCGGTTAATAGGGACTAAGTCGAGTCTGGAGAAGAAAATAACAGAATTAGGTTTTTTATTGCAGTAGCTTTTGGGGCCAACTTATCAAGATCATTGACAACAGACAGATTTTATTCCTTTTACTGTACCTGAAGAGTGTGCGTTTTTCTAGTCGGAGGTCCCGAGAGCAGAGTGTCATACAGTCTTGGTCCAAAACAAGTGGCTAGAAAAGGGGACACATCATCATCATTTAAAATCAATTGTTAAGAATCATGGAAGGATATTCATTTTGAGTTACATGGACCAGACCAAAAAGAACTGCAATGGCGCGAGAGACTGTTGTTGTCGTTGCAGCTAAATAACATTGAAACACAGATACTTTTGATACAAAAATCCCGGGAGTGACTACTTCAAATACAAAGGAGCTCACTCCATTGTGCTGATGACTAGGTGTGATGCCAGGTATCGGTTTACGACAGTGGACGACGGGGGCATACGGACAACGGCGGCGACCAATCGCAGCCCTTGCCGTCTCCGTTGTCCCTTGACCGAGTGACGGACACTATTTCATGCAGCCTGAGACGACAGAGAGGCTCTCTAACAGACTCTCCGTAGACGTAGAGGGCTCTCCGTAACTGACGTAGAGCAGTTTACGCAGGAGTAAATATTGGGCTTAACATTTAGCAACATTTTCAGGTGAAGATTCAAGTTGTATCTGAATGTCCCTCACCTCACCCAAGTGTGCTGCAAGTTTAGTTTATCCCTTGTGGACTACTGTTAATACAAGGTAGTCCTAAATGGTGGCCTCTGTAAAGCTGACATACTAACACAAAAGTATAACTGTTTTATCATGAATATCTGCCAAAAGAAAATTATTATAACCTACATTTTACACACTGGTCCTTTAAGTGTGGTTTAATGTGGCATGAAAATACCTTCTCCCCTCCAACCAGGAAGAGGTCAATAGCTGCCAAGTTGATACAGAGCTTCTCACAAAGACCCAGGAGCAAGTCCCTGATGGACACTCCAGACCTCAGTGGCACAGAGCAACATGAGCCGTCCGGCAAGCTTATGTTACACTGCCTCAAGGGGGCGCTGCCCCCTCCATGCTCGGTTGACCCTGATACCGCATCTCTGGAAACATCACCCTGAATGAAGAAAACAGAGACAAAGTCAGTGTTAAAACAGACAGAAGAGAAGCTGAGCAGAGGAAACCAGACACTGTCCGTTTACTCTGTTCTTTTAATTCAAAGTTAATATCATTCAAGTCAAACGTGACAGGAATGTTTGACCATTACAGTCTAAAGCCATTGTGTGGTGATATCACTTTCCACGCTGACCTCATTCCTCCCCAGTCCTGATGGCCCCAGTTCCAGACTGGCTCCTGATGACAAGGAACCCTGCGATTCACGCCGACCGTTACTGCCAGAGAAATCTGAATGACATTACATCAGTCAGTGTTTCTAGAAGAGAGATAACTGTGGAATCATTCCAAACCTCTGCATCAAACATACATTTGAAAGGGTCCATTATTAACACCATAAAATCTGTTCACATTAATAAAATTCCAGGATCACTTCCAGTGTTTTCAACTGTAATTGATTAAACGTCAGCGATGGTGGTTGATGAATGAAGTATTTTGGAGTTGTTTTCATATAGGAGCTTTTCTTGTTTCGAATAAAACTCTTCAACGAACTGAACTCATATGATGGCAAAAACTACTGACTGTAGTTGAAGTCAGCCAGCTCTCGTTTCTTGGGGCCTTTGCCGAAGCTCCTGTTGCGGGACCAGGAGAGGAACATGCCTTTCCTCTGGTCCCCTGAGTCGTCTCTGCTGTACTCATTCAAAGATCGACCAGATTTGCTCTTTTTGTCCTCCTATAACACACAAAAAAATTACAGGTACACATGATGGATGTTAAAGGTGCATTATGTAATAAATCTGAATCAACTGGCCATAAAATCCTCCTAATATGTCACAGAGACTCAGGAATAATGTTCATATAACAAACTGAACTCACCAACAACAACAGTACAGCCAAAATATTTGCATTGAAAAAAATCTTTTGCAGACTGCAAATCATGTTTATGTTTTGAAATCATGTTTTGGCATGTGGCGCCACCTACCGCTGTCTACATATCATTGCAGTCAGTAGATTCTCCGCTGCCGAGCAACCACGGGTTGCCAGTTATGTCAGAAAAGGGAACCTAAAATACCTCGGTATTTTGAATTTGAATGTAGTAACCGTTTTTGGCCACATTCTTACATATGTCACCTTTAAAGTTTATCAAAATGTATCAAAAACGCGATGAAAAAGAATTTGCTCTGTATGCATTACCTTCTTGGGCGTTGAGTGGTTGGAGCGGTCAGAGCCAGTGATGCTGCGTTTGGAGGTGGGACTGTTGGGGATGTGGCAAGGGTCATGCAGAGGCCTGCCCTCCAACTCCGCCTGCATACACTCCTGGTACAGGAAAGACTTGAGGAAGCGGGTGTAGCTGTCAAACTTCATCAGGTTAAAGATCTACAGAACAGGAGGGGAAGAAGTTATCAAGGGATTAAGCACAGAAAAGATGAGAAGAAAGTAGAAACACAAGAAAGTGAAATAGATTGAACACAGTTACAAAGGATAGAAATAGAAGCAACAAATGGCAACAGCAAATGGACAGACACACACAAAAATGAAGGGTAAGACCAGAAAAAGGAAGGAAGAAGATGAAAGGGTTAAAAAGAGGAAGAAAGCAAACTAAAAACAAACAGATGGAAAGAGAAAAAAAACCTGATGGCAACAATTTGCTTACAGATATTGAGAACACAGGAAGGTTGTAGTAGTATATTTTTCTCTCATTCATTTACAGTAAATACCACATGATGACAATGTAAAAACAGAAATTTCCCTCCAATTTTCCACAAATACATTAACAAGAAATGCAGAAGAAGCTCAGGCTTCCCATTTCTCTCAACCCTTTCTCCACATTTTTGGGGATCGCCTCTTGATGATTAAATGATTTTACATCATTTGGAAAGTGATATACCTGTCTCTTAAAATGTCTCATACCTGCCAGTGTTTATCAGAGCAATCATCAAAACATGAGGTTGAGGAGAGTCATTAGTTTTAGAGCTGAAACTCATTGATTATCTGGTTTTACAGTCAATATTATCTTGTTTTAAAACTATTTGTGACCATGACCACCAGCATCATGCATGGCATGTACTGTGAGGAAGTGCTGCAAATCATGAGTTTCATTTTGCATAGTGCACATTCATGCACAGCCACGGTTATCTTTGCAGTTCTTTTCACCTCACATCATGACCATTTATTATTATTAATAATAATAATAATAATAATTGTTGTTTTTATTTACTGTATTAATGTGTTTTGTTCCGGTCTGCACACTCGTGTTAAAATTCCTCAACTCCACTCCAGTCACACACCGTGACATATACAGTAGAACAGTATTTCTGATTTTCCTCCAGCTACTACCAAAGGAAGCTTGTGTAACACGTGGTACACATACCACAGTTTGAGAACCATGGCTATAGTCCAGGGGTGTCAAACTCATGTTCACTGAGGGCCACATCAGCATAAGGGTTACCATCAAAGGGCCAGATGTAATTGTCATACAGAATAAATGTAACTTAATGTAACCAAATTTAAACCAAATTGCAAAATAACTTTCTTTATTCATGTCTTATTCAAGTTACAAATATTATGCATTATAGATGTAACCCAGTCCGCGATGGTGTTTCTTGACAAACTAACAGTTTTAAAAGTTCGTATCTGACCTGCTCACACACCTTCAGCATGCACTGCTTCAAAAACTCACCCTCAGAAAAAGACTTTGAAGCACGTGTGATTTCTTCAGCCACAATAAAGCTAGCTTTCACTGCCACATCGTTTTTGGTTGTGGCTTTAGTGAACACATTCTCCTGCGATCACAGTCTCAATCTCAATTTCACTCGTAGCATGATGCATAATGATATGCTGAGAACTAGTGTCGGGATGCTGTCACTTTGCGGGTAACGCAAACACCATGCATTGTGGGAAATGTAGTATATGTTCAGAGCACACCTTAAAGCAGCAAAGACCTATTTTTCTCTTAAAAATCTTTCTCTTAAAAAAGGGTCCTATGTTTCCCACTGTTCACCCAAAGGGTCCTATGTTCCCCGCTTTGTATGTGACCGGGGAACATAGGACCCTTTTTTATAAAAAGGACCCTATGTTCCCCGCTTTCACTCAAAAGGACCCAGGGAACATAGGACCTTTTTTTTCTAAAAAAAAAGGTTCTATGTTCCCCACTGTTGCCGGTCGTGAACAAACCGGGAAACTCCCTCTCTCACTCTCTCTCTCTGTAACCCTTACCCTAACCCTAACCCTTTACCCTGGAGCTCCACACTCAGGCTTCCACAAAACGGGGAACATAGGACCCGGGGAACATAGGTACGACCCCAATAGTAGACCTTATGCTGTTTGAGCACCCAGTGTTGTAATACTTGTCCATTTTCAATACAGGTCTGTTTTGATCCAGATTAATGAGTACCATAATAATAAACTGCCTCTTCAGGGCAAAAAGAGTTTCAGCTCATAAGGAAGGTCAAAGTTTTAAATCATCTTAGTAAAATCTGTTGAAGGAAAACGTCCTCTTTTCCAAAAGTACTTAGTGGTAACCTTGAGTTTGGAGTTGGTAAGGGTATTTGGTGTAATTACTACCTGCAGTTGCTGCTCCTTGAACATGTCAGGTCGAGGAGAATTCAGGATGTCATCAGCGAGCTGAGCCTGACTGTCGATGTTGACTGGGGTTGTAGATTTACTGGACAGGAAGCTGTTGTAGATCTCCCTGGCGCGCTGAGAGAGCTGGAGGGTGGAGGAGAGGTTGAGGTTAAGTTCAAGTAAAAACGTGATGAGACGGAGGGAAAACTAAGATGAGAACTGGGAGCTGATTAACAGCTCACAGGTTGAGTTGATATTGCTAGAGGGCTGTAATTAGATATGCATGCTGTGACCAAAACAATGTCTTGCATGTGTGTTACCTGTTTCTTGTCATTCTCAGGGACGTGGCTGAAGAACTCGCAGGCCTGCCAAAACAGGATATTCTCCTCACTGAACTCTTTCTTCAGGAACTCCTGTAGTAAGAATCAAAGGTGCATTCAACTTTTTCTTCTTTTTAACATTTTTGACATGGATACAACACACTAAAGCCTCAATCAGACTTGGTATCAACATCTGTCCTGAGAGTTCTAATCAGTGTTAAGTGGACAGTGTTGAGTATAGCTGTTCACATCTGGCAATAAAATGCTTCATGGACATCCTGTGTCCAGATGTGTCCACTGTCTGTGTGTCATAGTGTGTGCGTGTCTAAAGCGACCAGTAGTGATCACACAATTCACAGAGGGAGAGATTAAGAAGAAAAAGAATTGTAACATGGTAACATGTTGTAACATGAAATAACATTTTAACCACTGGAGTAAAATGAATCATTTGTTGATTCGTTTTAAGATTGTTGCACTTGCTAATCCTGGCCTCCACCACCTCCAAATGTGGTTTTGGAGGACCCATTGGACATGTCAGACCTGTACCATACCATAATATGGAATATTGATATGGTATATATTATATTGAAACTCATGTCACATCAAATGTAGATATATTTTCTTAATAAAGCAAAATAAATAAACATAACATACATTATAGTTGTAGACTGGGCCAGCTTAGAAGTCAAGGAGGCAGTAGCCTATTTAGCTTACTGTTGTAGTCATATTGTCATATCGGTAGATCTTGGTGTGTTTGTCGATATCTGATAATACATTTTAAAGCCAATATCTGCAGATACCAATATCATCTCATTCCTAACAGTAACTCTTTTGTCCAAAGACAAATGCTGACTGGGCCCTACAAACGATAGAATAAAACACACTTCACATACGCAAACCTGGTGTTGTTTTTGACTCTGCAACAAGATACAATGCGATTCAAGCATGCGCTTTCCGACACCAGTCGTGTGCGGTCATTGTACCGAGAAAAAGTGGACACCCTCTGGATCCTGCAGCAGTCTCTCGAAGCAGACGGCCCAGCTGGCCACTCTCCTCTCTGTGTGTCGCCGGTGGCTCTGGACGCTGGGCAGGATGGCATTACTGTTCAGACTGTTGTCTCTGCTGCAGCCCTGCAGCTCAACACGGTTCAGCTCTGTTCACACACACACGCACACACACACACACACACACACACACACACACACACACACACACACACACACACACACACACACACACACACACACACAAACACACACGTCAAACACCTGGGTAGAGGTCAGAAATCTTTATGTATCTGTACCTGACCTGTATATGCACATTAAAAATACTATGATTACACAGTGACAAGGTCTAGATTATATATGATTTATATACATATATATATATATAAATATACATATATATATATATATATATATGAAGCTATTTCAAATATCAATTGTAGCTGTTTTTCTCTATAGGCAGCATTTTCAGCTACATGCTGATGATCAGGTCATGTGGCATCCAACCCAGAGACTGTGACACTGTGTCCATATGTACTTATGGGTTTCTGTTGCCTTAGCAAGACAGAGATTTTAGGCATGATAACAATCATACTAAATAAGTAAATAGAATAATGTGTGAAATGTTAGATCTTCATCTAAACGAAGGCATGTAGTATGACAGATTTGACCATTTTAAACAACTTTTTAACGAACTTTAAATTTTGTGATCAATCGATTATAATCGATAAACACATCTGTCTTCTCTTCTTGCCACAATTTAGGTGTCAGCCTATAGCACGATGTTATGTAAATATAGTATTATGTGTAAAAGGACACGTGAAGTAATCAAACCAGGACAAAGACACACTTTTCACTGTTCACCTATACCAGGCAAAGGTTGTTTCTACTCAGACTGATTTATGAAGGTCCTCTATCATCATTACATCCTAATAATATCCCAGAAAAGGTAGACAAAAAAGAGATAACACACTTGCATCATTTATAATGCCAAAAAAAGTAAAAAAAAATTAAAAATGATTCAAGCTGTGTCCAAGTGAAAGATATGTTCTTCATCTATTGATGTATATAGCATTTACATGGGGTATTTAACTCACTATTCTTTATTTATGCAAAGAAAAAAACACGAAACAAGCATGGCAAAATGTTTCTTCAAAGACTAAATCATTTTTCTGGCAGAAGAAAAGAAGACTATTTGTGCCAACCAGGGCCTGCAGGGTTTTGCATTATGCAAAACAGCATCATTTAGTATTTCAAACCCTGTTTCAGCTAAGTTTGTAACAAATGAGTCACACAGAAAAGGTGAGTAACCACAGTACAGCAGCCACAGGTCTGACAGACTAAAAATGGGGCATCAAAATCACATGTAAACGTTTGTATTCCTGATAGCGATCAACCAAAACCTATGACTGAATTTGCTGCAGTCTCACTGAATTAATACCACCATTCAACAGCTTTGCAGCTAAATTCATGTGTCTGGGGACACATTCACCTTCATCAACTGATTCAGGAGTTCCAAATATTATTTCAGAGTGAACAAAGAACAGTTTGACCTATTTCTTTGTTGCAAGTATCACAAGAAGAGCTAAAAGTGATTTTTTTATAGTTATTTTCATTTTGGTGGCAAGAAATATTGGTACATCCACACTGAATGCGTGTCACAACTGCGTGTCACAACCCTCTTGTTTGTGGGCATATTTGACACACTTGTCCATTTAAAATGTGTGTGTACAAAAACACAGCTCCTTTATGCTGTAAATAGATTAAAAGGTTTTTTAAAGTTGCCTATTCCATCTTTCACCATTCAGATTATAGTTTAATTAGAGTATTTGAGTAGATTTCCATCACATTGGCTTGTTTTTAGTAATCCAACTTCTAATTTTCTTTATCATACCTTGTTTATTTGTTTGTCATTGTTTTTATTCTGTCTTTCAATTGTTTTACTTTGTTATTTGTCTTTTTATGTGATGCTGCCTATCTTTGCCAGGTCTCCCTTGACAAATAGGTTTTTAATCTCAATGGGATTTACACGTTGCCTGCCAAATTTATTGGATTGTGATCCATCAATCAAAGTGCCATCTAACCCCCTCCCCCCCCACGTACCCCTTTTCATGCAAGACTGTTTCAGAAAAGGTGCCAACATCAGGTTTTGGTCGTCAACGAAAGATTTTTTTTTTTTTGGAAAGCTATACTGCCAAGAAAAAGACTGATACAGAGCGATCCAAGACCAGAGTAAACATCGATGCTGCGTTTGAACTGTGCTGACAACTGAAAGCCCAGAAAGGGCTGCCAAGTGATGACATGGTGGCTCTGTTTCTACTGGGCATTGAGGTTAACTTTATGTCTTTGATTATTTGTTGTTTTTCATCATCACATTGTCATTTGAACAAGTGTCTAAAAATTGTAGCTTTGCTGAAAAATACTGATGCTGCGCAGCGCTCGTGAACCCGTGTTCCTGTGCTCTAGAGGTGTAGCTTTGGAGGAAATCTGCAGAAAGGGGCTTGGACTTTTGAATTCAGAATGTAGCTCCCTCAAACTTTACAGGATCTCCAACCCTATCTTTAATAGTTAAACATGGCTGCATACACACAGGCTCAGCTAATAAAGTCCCCAACCTATAGGTGGCAGCTACAAAAACATTTAAATACACAAACGATCTGCAACATTTGATCAGCCTCCTAAACGGAAGCTATATCCAACATTGACCTTTGCAGTCAGTAGTTTCCCCTCCTCTGTGCCTAAAACTAGCTTTTACTTATTTCACTAAAAAAAACTTCCTCACCTGAGTAGAGCTGGTAAGAGCCTGTGTGGTGCCAGCGAGGCAGATATCGAGTCCTGAGGGGACTCCAGGTCCCTCCATCCATACTCTACCCTATCAGAGCCTCTAACTACCTCGACACACACTAGGCTGAGCACACGGTCCAGGACATGGCAAATACACACTCACTCACAGCTAACAGCATTATGAGGAGGAAGGGACAGAAAAGAGGAAAAGAAGAAGATGGAGAATGAAGGACATAGAGAGAGAGAGAGAGAGGGAGGGAGGCTGCTGGTGGGGAACCAAACAGTCTGACAACCTGAGAGACCACAGAGAGTCAGGTCTCAATGTGCATGCATACAGACAGAAACACACACACACACATGCACATACTTCCAGGTATGTAAGTGATACAGCCACACACAAGGATCAAGATAATGAATAATTCAGAGTCGAGGGAGGTGGGAACTAAAACCGACACAGCGCACACGTGTACATGCACATACACACACACACACACACACACGCACACACACTGCAGTATTGATGAGGACCTTGTTAAAGGCCACGGCTGAGACTAATGAGCCCGTGGATCTCATACAGACACATCAAAAATACAAACACACACACATATTATAGACTGGCAGGTGCAAATAATATCTTCTTTAAACTACAGTCTACTGAACATGTAAAAATAATTGTACTAATTGTATTGTATTTTAGATTAAAGTAGAGCCAAGACAAGATGAGGCCACATGACTAGATTTTAAGAGAACTGTTGAATCTATTTAAACAGAAATGTTAAGAGAAGTTTATTTAAATCCAGTAACGTACAGTAAAATTGTACGCCAATTTACACTCAAGGTTTCCTGACTAGGTTGATGAGTAGCTTGTCCTCTACTGCATTATGTTAGTCAGTGACCAATGTAATGTAGTAGAGGATGCCGAGAACACAATGATATAGCAGGAAATAATGATTCTGTAACACCAAAAGGGGCAACATTTATAGCAATACAAAAAATATATAGATTGCATCCTCTAATACAGTACTACTGCATTATAAAGAAAAATCAAGTTTGAGGAGAAACCATAATGGGTTTGTGCTGTGTCAGCTTTTTATCTACATGGAGCTAGCAGTGTGGGAGCCCTGTATTTTTGGAAAACAGGTCCCTCAATGAAAACAATCTCAAAAAACCACCCTCGCATTTTCCTGTATGCCAGTTGTTCTCAAACTTTTTATACCAAGTACCACCTGAGAAAATATTGAGCTCATGAAGTAACGCCATTATCACCAAAGTTAAAACACACTGTGACGCAGCAAATTCAGCTACAGACTTTTCACAGGAGGCAGATTTGTTCCCAATAAGATAATTTGCTCTCTCATCCTCCTCCTCTTCCTCACATATACTTCACACATGGTATACTGAAATTAGATTAAGATGGAGTCGGAGATAATGTGACTCTAGTTATTATTTAATGTATTATTGTTTTCGTATATATATACCCTGGTATATACAGAAGAACAGTATTCTGATTTTCCACCAGAGGAAGCTCATGTACCAGTGGTGGTACACGTACCACAGTTTGAGAATCATGGCTGCCTGCAACCAATATAAAACTGGGCTAACAATTATGTCCTAGTCCCCACCTCTCTAACCCTTAAAGGTGCCATATGTAAGAATGTGGCCAAAAACGGTTACTACATTCAAATTCAAAATACCAAGGTCTTTTAGGTTTGGTTTTCTGACATAACTGGCAACCTGTGGTTGCTCGGCAGCTGAGACTCTACAGACTGCAATGATTGGTAGAAGGCAGTAGGTGGCGCCACATGCCAAAACATGATTTCAAAACATAAACATGATTTGCAGTCTGCAAAACATTTTTTTTAATGCAAATATTTTGGCTGTACTGTTGTTGTTGGTGAGTTCAGTTTGTTATATGAACATTATTCCTGAGTCTCTGTGACATATTAATATTATTATTATTATATGGACAATTGCTTTAGATGTATTACTTAATGCACCTTTAACCCCTCTAGGCGTCTCATAACAAGTATGCATGTCTTCTTCTCTGTTTTTGGTGTATTTCGGTGGCAGCGTTACAGCACCACATACAGGCCTGGCATGTATATCACAGCGGTTACAGTCTTTTTGTGGAGACACTTCTTGAATATGTGCCAAAATCTGTTTGAGAACTAAAAAGAAAAAGATTGTAAAAGTTCTGTTTCTGTGTGAATAAGGTGTAAATGTAGAAGGAAAGCCAGTTTTCCACTTCACTACACGCTCCCCTCCAGAGACACATGGTGTTAACTATGGGCACAAACACTTGTGCATGAGAGCTGTGTCTGTTGTGGACCCTACACCCCCTTTTGTCCTTTTTCTCACCTCCTCTCCTTCTTGTATCAGCCATCCACAGTAATTGATGTCTTTCATGTTCACTACTGAGGTACTGAGGTGTTATTGCACCATTTCAAGTATCTTACCCCTGAGATGTTTTGTTATCACTGACACGTGCTATAATTGCACAAAATTCACATCAGTGTACTTCACATGAGAAAACAACACACCACAATGATGCAGTCCACCCAGTTCAAAGCCAGAATGTGAATGGCTTGAATAGGCCTCTTATAATGATTTCATTATCCTCACATCCCAATTATTTCCTCTAATTGCTAAAAATAATTTTTCATTAAATTTCAAGAAGCTACATTTCAAAGAAATATCTTATTTTTTTTGTCTTTTTTATCTTATCTGACTGTGCATCTTCTGCTGTAGTTTATTAGAACACGAGTGGAGCTTCGGTGCATGCACTGACTGTAGAACAGGAGATCAATCTTGTGGTGCTTGACATTTTGAGGAGCATGAGCACCGTGGATGAGTTACAAATCCCATCAAAACATCACTGTTATAGGAGTTAAGTTTTCATGTGGTCCTTGTCAAATGTGCTGCAAAATGGCGTTGTATTAATGAGTTAATAACACTGAATTTAATCACAATCACTATTATAACAAGTTACTGTTAGATACATTTCATGATTGTGACAGCCCTTGGTATGACACCCTGATTAAAACAGTCACACAGTGACATTTCACACTGGAATGTGTGCCAGGTGTATGGTGTTGAGAAATCATACTTGGTTTAGTTTATTTAGTAAAAGCAAAAAGCCAGTCCTGTCCATGAGACTATAAATTTCAGCGGCAGAATCGTAATTAAAAGTTTGCTTCTCTTCTAATGACTAAATTCATGAGTAATCAGACAGTGTGCATTCCAGACACCGTTGTTTGATTGTATCCTTTTTCTTAAACAAAGAACTATGTGATTTCAAAGAGACTCCGGTCAATCAAGTGCCAACCAAGTCATCTTAAAATAAAGGTCCAACATGGATGACTGCCATCCTGTATGCATGGATGTGTTGGAACATGTGTTAACATCACAACAACAAAAAAATCCACCTGAGAATGTCCTGAGAAACTCACATTTGTCATGATAGGTAGATGTTCAAATGGACAGATAGACAATATCAGTGCCTGGAGTGGTTCATTTGTCACTTACTTTCCACTCATTGGCGATGTGGAGGAATTGCTCTGCTCAGGTCTCAGCAATTAGTCGTGCCTCTGTTTTTTTGACAGTAAATGCAAAGGATCGCAACTTCCAGTCATTGTCAATAAATAGTGAGGTGACACCCAGGTGTCATATTGCATTAAACTGTTGTTTTATCAATGGTTCCGTCGCTCAGCTTCTTAAAATGAAACCTTCCGGCCGTCAATCCCTCACCTCTCTCCATCTTAAGCTACTATCGCCTATCCAAGTGAGGTCAATGCACACCAGAAGTAAACAAACTTGCGTTACCTGCATTAAATAATTTTAACACGTTAATCTCAGCTGTATTAATCGCAATGATCAACTTTGATCAGCCCTACAGTGCATATATATATATATATACATATGAATTCCCCAATTGCCCACATTTTTAGGGGGCTCTCAAACAGAGACCTGGGATCCTGGGGTTTTCTCATCAGTATCTTAGCTGTTCCTTTGACTTTTCTCAAACAGAGATCAGATGTTCTTCCTGGAAACTGTTGGAGCCACTCGCCCAGTTTGGGGGTCACAGCTCCTATAGTGTTCCTATCACCACTGGGACCACAGTAGCCTTTACTCACCCACATCTTCTCTTTTTCCATTTCTCAAGCTTCTCCTCTTCCTTCTTCTTCATGTTGCTGAAGCTTTGGATTGTCATATCTATCACTACTGCCCTCTTCTGCTGCTTATCGACAACCACTATGTCCAGATATGTGTGTGTGTGTGTAGGTTGATCATCATAACAACAACCAATGGGAGTGATTTTACAGTGGTCAGTGGTGAAGTACATCAACTCACCTCCATCAGAGACTGCAGAGGACTGTAAAAGAGCACACAGAAGAGACACGGATTAGGATTTTCGCTAATAACCTGCACCACACACATTCAGACAAGCATGAACAACAGCTGTCATGACATGATCTTTGGCCACACTGAGACAGAAGCAGGGTGACTGTGGATAAGGCCAATTATCAACGACATATTTGTACATCATGACATGATGAGGTTACTACATTCATTGTCTTGTGTGTGCGTGGAATCATCTGCAAAGAAAAGGGTTGGCGTTAACTGCTGTGTGTGTGTTTTTCCCTCAGATTATTTTTCTATCATACCAACACATGTTTAAACTAAACTTGCTTTGGACAATCATGTTTTCCTCACTCATGCACACACACCACATGCTGAGATAGGATGAGATCATCCAACACACAAACCAGTAATGAAGCTAACTCTTTCAACATAGTTGAAACACGGTGTGACACAGGCGGAGCAAAATGTAGACAGAAAGAAGAAGACAAACAGAAAAAAAGAAACAAACTGCAAAGGTAATCAAAGGCACGACAGTTTGCCATTATGTCAATATGAAAGAAAGAAGCGAAAAGGAGGACAATAAATGCTGTTTCTTTCTTTTTATCCGGAGAATTAACCTTTAATTAGCTGATGATAGATGTTCCTCTGGCAATTATCTTGCTTATGACAAGTTTTGTATCGTCAATGACAGATGTGCTGCCTGCTTTAAAAGATAAAGTCTTAAAACACAAATAACTATCCAGGTATTTGATCCCCAAGCTCCATTTGGATAAACTAACCTTTATCCAAAGATATTCACATTTTACATTTTACACATAATTATACTCATTTCCCACTATAGCCTGATTTCTGCCACTAACCTTGTTGTTAAAGGTGCCATATGTAAGAATGTGGCCAAAAACGGTTACTACATTCAAATTCAAAATACAGAGGTCTTTTAGGTTTCGTTTTCTGACGTAACTGGCAACCCGTGGTTGCTCGGCAGCTGAGACTCTACTGACTGCAATGATTGGTAGATGGCGGTAGGTGGCGCCACATGCCAAAACTTGATTTCAAAACATAAACATGATTTGCAGTCTGCTAAATATTTTTTCAATGCAAATATTTTGGCTGTACTGTTGTTGTTGGTGAGTTCAGTTTGTTATATGAACATTATTCCTGAGTCTCTGTGACATATTAGGAGGATTTTATGGCTAGTTGATTTAGATTTATTACATAATGCACCTTTAACACGTCACTCATTCTGCTGCTTTCAGCTGATGTAAAGTATTGGAACGTATACAGATCCTGTCATATTATGGCTCAGCTTTGATGTTATTCAGTTGACCCCTTGGTACAACCCATGTTCTGATGTGATTCATGTGCATCTTTTGTCTCACTTGAGCCTGTGTGTCCCTGCCATATGGCACAGGAGGCATAAACACTGGGATTAGCTATTTCAGATTGTCACACAAGATGTAGAGATTGGCATAAGCGTGTGAGGTGACTTTAAATCAGCTGACGATGGGTGAACCTTCACAGAGGAAAAGACAGAGGAAGAAACCTCAGCGGTGGAATCAAGCTATACCCACTTTTCACACTTTTCAGCAGTGCATATTCTGTCTCTGGTGTGTGTATTATATGGGTGTAGCTTACACTATGAATGCGTATGGCCAACATCTGTTTAAAATGTGCCTTTTGATTGTGGGGAACTGGGGTTTTCCAAACGTGCCAAGCAGGAAAATTGCTGCTAAATATTTGTTGTGGCTGTGTAGAATTTCCACTCGTGACACTTTGGCAGATAGGGTTGTTGGTGGTTTGACTAATGAGTCAGTGAATGCAGCTCTATTTAAGTATGTTTCTATGGACATAAACAGTGTGTGATATGCAGGGATACGCTGTATAACAAAAGGGCTAGGATTTATGCATTACCACTTCAAAATATGCTCAGATAAGCATTGAGACTGCACTTGAAGTTACCTCCTCTGTCTTTTCCATATTCAACTTCGCTCTTACATTTTCATCCCCTCTCATTTTGTTTGTTTGTTTTGGCCTGCCCACTCATCCTGAGTTTGCCCATTTCTCCATCACTCCCTCCTTCCTGAAACCTTCCTTCTGTCACTCAGTTGTAACTCCTCCTCCTCCTCCTCTCCTGGCAGATCCTGGTCATTCCTCACAGCCCACAAATAATGACTAGAGTTTTCCATCCCTGTCCACAACCTCATATTCTCATGAACATGAAACAGTCTCAGAATTATACGATCAAACACATCAGCCTGTAACAAAGTCTTGCTTCTTCAGAGGCAAAATGTGTGCAAAACTTCCATGATTTCGAACTTAACACATTTGAAACGCCCTCAGCATTACTGGTAATGTAAATGTGGTTACTGTCCTCTGATGCTGATCATTCACATACATGTTTGAATCCAATCGTACAGTAAATGCATTGATGAGTTCAGCAGGAAAAGTGACACAGTGGTGTCAAGATTGGCGCGTCTGATTACGGTTTTCAGATTTGCGGAGAAGTTACATATTTTATCAGAGAGAGAAAAACCTCAGGGAATGTGCATGAAGCTGTACAAAGCTGTAGTTAATGATTTCTTCTTATTGAACATGTCAACACACAGTTTGTCATTTATTAAAAGTTTCGGATGAAGCATTAAAAGTCATTATTAGGAATAGTTTTCTGAATTTCTGAGACAAAATGAGTTTTACTTCATAAATTACAAACAACTGTTGCTTGATTAACTACTCATATACACAATAGTTCATATCAGTAGATCCTGTCTTATCTAAAGCCCCTTTTGCAACCAAGTTTATATTACAGTCAGTCTAATGATACTGGTGTATCATGAAAAAGATCTTGGAGCGGCCAAAGAATTAATAAATTCTGTCAGGATGATTATTTTGGTGGTCTGAGAAGTGTATACATTACTGCGACACACACTTAAACTAAAGATAAGAGGGTGCAATCACATGCACAATCGCCACAGACTGACTAAATGAAAAGGCCAGGTCTATTTTTCATGCCCACTCAAATCCTTGCTGGTATTTGCGGCTCATTAGAGTTTCTGGAATTACAGGAAAAATATGATTCACACGCACAAAAAATAATCGGTTTCAGAGTGTTGATCAAGTAGCAACAAAGTGCCTTACTGGATTACATGCCGTCTAAAACCTGTTTTTTTTCTCTGCAGGTCAAAACATGTTCAATGATATACATCCGACTCATTTCAGCTCCGTGAACACAAATTACCAACTTGAAGCCACTGGCCAGGCCCATTTCTGCTGGGTTTGCGTGTATGTGGGGAGTGGCTGGTGAACAAGTGCTTTATTAGCCTTTTATTAGTGTGGGATAGTCATTCCCACTGTTGTCATAATATCCAATCTTCAAGCAATGACAGTTTTCTCAACCTCAAGTTTCCAAAATAATCCCTGCAAGTCTGTGTGTGTTCTTGTATTCGTGGCTTTGTGAGGACCATTGTGTAAATCATACCGAGTGAGGCCATTTTGACTAGTTCTAACATATTTAAAGGGTTGTTGGGGGTTAAGACCTGGTTTTTAGTGTTAGTGTTACAATTGGGTTTAGATTAGGGTTATAGGGTAAAGGTTAGGGTTAGTAAAGGTAAGGAGCTAGGGAATGAATTATGTATATGAGGGTCCTCACTATGAATGAAGTGCAAAGGTGTGTGTGTGTGTGCACATCTGTGTGTGTGTTGAGACTCTGTTTTTCTATTTTGGAGGTAAATAAAATATGTCTATCTGTAGGAGAAACTGTTTGGAATAACACATGAATGTACACACACACACACACACACACACACACACACACACACAAAGACAACAACCTGGCTCTATTACCAGGGCTGGAACTGCCACCTTTGGTAAGAAGACAATATTTTGAGTGTATCTATGAAAGACGAATTTAAGCATGGAGGAACATCTTCAACTGACACACACACATGCACACACACACACACACACACACGTGCGCGCGCACTATCAATAAAAAGGTGGCCGAGAATTCACAACACAGATTTCCCAACTGCACACTTTCAAACACTCTGAGACACACACACACACACTTTCAGCTGAGGATGAAGCTGCCTCAGTGGGTGTGTGTGTGCATACCTGCATGTTTACTTTTGAAAATGTGGTGAATAGTAGCTGCCATTGAGGAGACCAGTCACCCTGCCAGGATTGAACACCATTAACTGCTCAGCTTTAGTGTGGCTCAACTCTAAGAGGAAAGGAGGTTCGCTGATTAGGTTATTAATGACTCCAAATGGTTAATGAAAATACGCAGGTGTAATGCTTTTTGCCACAGTTGTCAAACTGAACCCATGTCATTGTCCCCACAAACATATAATTTTTCTAGGAAAAGGAATCATAATAAAAATCATGCAAAGAAGGAATGCAGAAAACATTTGAGAAAACATAGAGCCCCACAGGAGAGGAGGCTCCGAGTCTGAGCGACTGTTAAATGTCTTTCACTTAGCTCACACCGTTTAAATTCACAGCTGTCATGCAGACAGAAGTGGGAATAAGACGTAAAAACAGCAATCTGATTGAAAAAGTTCGCCTGAACACAAGTACACACTCTCATCTGCCACATCAGTGCGTTCAATGAAGTAAATAAAAATAAGAAAGTGACTTTCGCAAGAAGTGAAAGAGCTGACTCAGCTCACCTTACCATTGCTTTACACCAGGGCTATTCAACTAAAATTTCAACCCCTGTACTACTATTTTGTGTTACATGTACATTAAACGGATACAAATAGATACAAAATGTTATAAGTTATTTATCACTTATTTATTTTTTGAAATTGCTGCTATTGCTATTGCTGTTTTGTACAAAAAAGGTAAGTAACAAAACCGTTACAGTACCACCAACATTTGGGTATAACAGTCACAATTGGCTCTTACAAAATTAGAGGTAACAATATAAACAACATTAAGTTGCAATGGCCACAATAGGCTATTTTTGCAGAAATATAAGTAACAGTACCAATAATATTCAAGTGCCATTGCTACGGTTAGCGCTTCGTGCAAAACATAAAAGTTACAGTTACAGCTGTACTAGTATTTGCCAAAAAGGGACACAAAATGTCACTAAGTGTCGCAAAGTGTTGCAAAGTTAGTGCCAGAAATAGACGAAGCTACGGTTTTATTGTTTTTTTTAATAATACATTCCTTATTTATGGGTTAATGGGCCGTGGGCCGGTCCAAATTGCTTGAAGGGCCGGTTCTGGCCCCTGGGCCTTAAGTTGAATAGTCTTGCTTTACACGTTGTGTTTGAGATGAAATGTACAAACCACACAAGTTTTTCTGTCTTTGCCTCTGTCCTCAATCCCAGTTTTTACTTCCTCCAAGGAGATGATGTTTTCATCAGCATGGGTTTATCTGTAAGTTTGTCCTATACTCTTAGCTACTTCCTGGATCAATCTGAATTTCTTTGTGATGGGTCGGCGATCAACCAAGTATGTTCCCTTTGAATTTTGATAAGAATGTACCCACTGAGAACGTCACAAACTGTATCACACAAGAGTTTATGAGCCTTGGTGGAGGTCTGAGTTCTGTGAGTGACCGCCTGCTCTTGCCCCAAACACATCTGGCTTTGGGGGGGAAGAGAAACAGCCTGGAGCTAACGCAAACTCTTGTTAAGTGTCACGATGACCTCAGGGTGGTGCTTTGCTTTTTTTTCTTTGTGTGTCTGCATGTGAGTGTGAGATGGGTTTGATTGAATGATGTGTCTAGGTGGATCCTGGGAGCTGATTAGTCCTGCACAAGAGGATCGTCCCAGCTGCAGTGGACTTCCTTGAACCTCTCACAGCCAGCAGAGATTTAAGAGGGAGTATCCACACTCTTGTTGCAGGTTTCCACCTAGGCCTGGTCACAATATTAGTCTTTCCTCCTGTTTCACTGTATCTTTACACACACACACACACAGCCTGTGACCACTATCTCCCTTTATTCTTTAAAACAACTGACGGGACGTGCAGGTAATTTTAACTTCTGGCCCATTCGTTTTCCTCAGCTCCTCGTCTTCATTCTTCTCTATTTGTCTTATCAGCTCCATGTGTTTGCTTTCATTCTGTTATGACCCCAGGGTCGTGGTCGTCTTTTGCACATATGCATGTTTGACTGAACACCTCCCTTCACCTCACTTGCATGTACCCATATGATCACTCAGTAAAATATCATTGATGTTGTTTAAAAAAGCTGATAATCCTTAGGAGTAAGCACTGGAATTAATGTGTATGCAGTTGAATGCATAATATTAATCATTTAAATGGTAAAAAAAAAAAAAATTGTGCATAAAATGTTAATGTGGTAGCCCTCCATATTATTCTTTACCCTTCAGGTAGCTCTCGGTCTCAAAAAGGTTGGTGACCACTGGTCTAGCTGGATCCTGGGAGCTGATTGGTCCTGCACAGGAGGTTCCAGTTTAAAAGACCTGGTCATCCCAGCTGCAGTGGACTTCCTTGAAACACTCACAGCCAGACTGACATCAGACATTTGTGTGCTTGTTTTTTTGGGGGGGGGGGAGGGAGTCTCCTTAGTCTTGTTGCAATCAGGTTTTCCCGTAGGCCTGGTCGTGACGCTCTCTATAGTGTGAAGCTGATAGATTCCCTTTATTCTACCTGCACACTAGACACTTTGGAGGTGTAACAGAAAAACTGATTTGGCTAATGAGTCAGTGAATGCAGCAGTATTTATTTAAGCATGTTTATATGGACAAAAACAGTGATGCAGACGATGCGATATGCAGGTATACTACAAGGCCAGAATTTCTAAGAAAAAAAAAAAAGTGCAATAATACATTAGAAAACGAATGAAAACTAATTCACATAACGTGTGCCCTGTTTTCGCACACTGATGGTGTGGCAACCCATACTGTTTTGAGAATGTTTATCTTGAGCACACCACACCGCTGGACATAAATGAATAAATAAGTAATTTTAGTTAGTAACTACGTAAATATCTCTCTCGTGTGCGTGTGCGTGTGCGTGTGCGTGTGTGTGTGCGTGTGTGTGTGCGTGTGTGTGTGTGTGTGTGTGTGTGTGTGTGTGTGTGTGTGTGTGTGTGTGTGTACTACTCACTGTATTGAAGTTCCAAACTCGCTTGAAGGAGAGCCTCCTCCTCAGGTTCATCCTGGTCCTGCTCTCATAGAGGAGGAAACCCACTGTCTGTTTTATTTACATTATGTGAACCACACAAACACACACAAACACACACACACAGACAGCCACACTCCCACACTCGCTGACAGAGCTTCTTCAAAAGCTGTTCAGGGGATGGATGAGGAAATTCATAGCCATTCCTCAGCACATCTATTTCACACACACACACAAACACACTTTGGAATTAGCTTAAACCATCTGCTAAAGCTGCAATAAGTAAACCTGACTTGGAACATACCACGTGTGTCTCGCACTACATGAAACAGCTCTTCTTCTCTTCTCCTCTTCTCACAGCAAACTCCATACATGAGCTGACAGACTGACTAGAAGTCCCATTCTCTCTTAGACACATACACACACTCACACATGCAGTCATGTTTCCATAGTGACACGCCCCATTTGGGCAGCACTGCATTTACAGAAATTGGGGCGGGAACCAAGGTCAGTCTGCCAATCACGCTGCAGCACAGCTCCGACCTCTCCACCCTCCTCCTCCTCCTCCTCTTCATCTGTGCTTAAGTCACAGTTCAGTTCAAATTTGAGACATACAGTGTTTATTGCTTCAGAATTGTATAATCGGTGGGAGAAGAGAAGGAGAGAGGATGAATTTAAAAAGAGTAAATTATAATCATTATAGAGTTTGCATTTAAACGAGGTTACTGGATAGCACACACTCTTCATGCTTTATCTATGTCTCTCTCTCTCACGCACACACACACAAACACACACTGTGATTTTCTGTTTTGATTTTCCCATTCAAATTAATTATAGATAAAGTAACCTTACAAGATTGCCCATGTGGGTCTAATTCAGTGAAGTAAACACCTATCGACATTATATGTTTTCATTATAACATGATATTAAGTGGGGGGGGGGACGTATGTAATCGATTGGGGGGCCGCCAGTTTGAGAGCCCTGGTGTATTATGTGTCACTTGATGAATCAATGTAATTGTCATTGTCATGTCATTTTACACTGTTAAACTTTCTTTGACGAGTCATTTTCATATTGAGTTCAATTTCTAAATTTGAACACGTGAGATATCCACGGGAACCTGGAAATGAAGAGCTCACCAGTTGACTCCTTAGCTCTACAGCACCACTTTTATTTCTGCACAGAAAAGTTCAAATCATAACTTCCTCTCTATGTTCCTCCTGCCGCAAAATCCCTGAAATCCAGCAAAAGTCAACACTGCCCTCTGCTGTAGATAGGTGTATTGAAGCAACTCACTCGTGTAACAAGGACCCATAATGAATGTATTAGCACCTAATAATATAAATATAATAGATTCCAGCATATATGTGACAGCACACAGCTGTGCAGCAGTTTGTGTTTGATACAACATATACAGTGTGTTTTCATTAAAAAGCTACTAGTACATGTGTTATTGTATTAGAATGTTGTTATTTAGGCTAACTGCTGGTTCAACTGTTAGTGCCATCAGTCACAGATGCAAAAGAAATGATAATGCACTGGTCACAAGTCGACCTACACATCCAACTACTATGAACTACTGCTTCAAAATGGAAAGTCTTGTCTCTGATTCATTCATTCATTCATTCATTCATTCATTCATTCATTCATCTCCTATCACTTTATCCTTGATGGTCATAGGGGGTGCTGGTGCCAATCTCAACTGATGACTGACTAATTCTGTGTTCTGTGAGTTTCAAGTGCTATATATATATTATTATTATATTACCTCTGATTTCACAGCCACGTCTACTTCAGGTGCACAGATGAATGTCAGGTACAAAACACAGGAGGAAAATATCTATTATTTAGTTTTTCCTAGTTGACAGAAACGCACATGAGGGGATGCTTTTCAGTTCAGACGATGAAATGACGCCACCGTGTGGGAGACAGAGACACTTACAAACAATCATGAGAAACCAAATCCATCAGCAATAAAAATGTGCTTGATACAAAAAAAATAGGAACAGTGGGAAACACTGACACATCAAAACAAACCGACAGCTGCATGTTACACAGCAGAATTTTATCTTTTTTGTATTATTATTATTTATTTTGCTATATATATGTATGTATATACAGTATATATATACCGTATATATGGTACTGAATGTATCAAGTATACTACATACCACTGGTACTTAAAATATAAAAGCTATGGATTATAAAATATACAACCAGGTGAAGGCATTTTTTCACAAAAGGAAGAAAGACAAACATTTATTAATTTACAATATAACAACAAAGTACAGTTGTACTCACAGTATTCACATGACAAAAAAGCATTATGATTCTGCCTGCTCCTTCTCTAATGTATAGTTTTTATTTATTTTGTTTGTTTTGTTTTTGCGTGACATCATTTATTAATCTGCTTTAATTTTGTGTTTTTGGATTATTATTATTTTTCTGTCACAGTATGCTGAGTGTTGGAGATAAATAAAACATCGAATCAAATCAAGCAGAAACTCCTTCAGCTGTAATTATACAGCATCTTGCTCTGACTGACTCAAAGTGACAAGAAGAGGGAGGCAGTGCCCTGTGTTTGACATCTCCCCCCTCCTTTGTTACACAGTGTAGTGTAGTGTGTTGTCAGTGTAGAGTTGGATAAAATGTGGGACATTGTCTCAATTTGTGGGATGTGAGGCCTGTTGTAGATCGATTGTGCTGTGAAGTCCCCACAAAGTGGGACAAAGCGTAACATCCAGGAGTCTGTCAACCAGGCCTTTGGTAATATGAAATACACAAGGAAAGTGTCTCGTCCATACTGTTAAGATTGTCTTTGAGCATTTTGCAGTCTTTATTTTTTCTATTATATGTACATATTAGATACTTATAATTCACTGTATATAACAGACATTTATTTCTATTGTATATCTAGTTATACTGCCCTTATTTCAAAATGATTTTATTACTTTCAACTGTTGACTTTTAACTCAGCATTTGTGTGGACAGCAAGAAAGAATTTCCTTGCACAAACATGTTTTCTTACTGTACATATGACAAGAAACTTGTTGAATCTTCAATCTTTGTACTTTTGTCTCTTGTCTGGAAACAGCCAGTAGGAGACACTTGGTAATGGATCATATATCATAGCAACAGGAGATAAATTGTACACCGCATTCTTCAATCTAGCAAATATGTCATCAACCAAATGTCCTTTATTAATTAATTAATTCATTCATTCATTCATTCATTCATTCATTCATTCATTCATTCATTCATCCATTCATTCATTCATTAATTCAATAATAATTGCTAAGTTTAGAGAAACAACCAGGGTTGACTAACATGCTTGACAATGTCAAAGGCATAACAGGAAGGTATAAAACATACAAACAATAAAAACACAAAAGTTAAAAAGTAAAATAATACAATAATAAAATGGTAAAAATCTAAATAGAAGTGTCCTGAAGTGAAGACTGAGAAGAAGATGTGGGTGATTTCAAATGTTCAAATGGTGGAGCAAAATTGAATTTCAATCGGTAAATTGTTCCATAGTTTGGGGTCAGCTACACAAAACAGTCCGTCAGTTGCCCTCTGATGATGTAATTATGGCCCTTTATGAAAAACATATTTTTTTCCTGATTCCATATCTCATTTTAATATGGCGCATGGCATTCATTCCCAATTAAAAGTGTGTAAAAATGTCCCATATGTCACTGTCATTTCTTCTTCTTTGTATAAAGCTCTATACAATGTGTGCATTACAGACTACACTAATAATTATGACAATGAGGCGCCGAAATTAGGATTAAGTTCACTACTACGCTTATTGAGCGTGCTTTGATATTTTGATATTTGCTTTGATATTCGCTGGATATTCGTTTTCGAAACACATTTTCTCAATCAACAAATAGACATTTTCTCATTCTGATTGCTGTAGTAGTTGCCTATGGTAAGCTGCTACTTACTACAGGTAAAGTTTTGTTGATATTTGCCATTATTGTGAAACAGTATAAAATTAAATATTTAAAAAATTTACCAAAAATCAACAAAAATATATTTTTATCATTCTGATTGCTGTAGTAGTTGCCAATGGTATGCAGCTACTTACTATACAGGTACGGTTTTGTTGATATCTGCTATTATGTTGAAGCAGTATTCAATTAAATATTTAAAATATTCACCAAAAATCAAAATCTAAATATTTAATGTCGTACTATTTCACAATAATGGCAGATATCAACAAAACGTCACCTGTAGTAACTAGCCGCCTTTTTTACATTATAATCATGTGGGTGGATGTGTATAGGCACGGGGGCGGCACGAGCACTCTACAATAAAACTAAAGGGTTTGGACCGGCGAAGTCTCGCGAGACGACGACGCTCCAGTACATGTGTGGACGAGACCGGAGCGGTGAACATTGTGGTCCTGTCGTGCTGCTCAGCCGGCTCATCATCACCGGACTTACCGACGGACACGCGAGAGACCGGGCACCGTTTAGGCAGGGGAGAAAAAAAAAAAGCGGAGACATGGAGCTCATCAGCCCGGTAAGACTGAACATAAAATTGGACATTTAATTCCCTCCCACTGATGTATTTGAAGTCTGTGATTATTTGTGTGTCGTGTGGAATTGTAACGGGAACAGAGCCAGGCTTTATTCCAGTGCTACAGCAGCACATGATGATGATGATGATGATGAGGAAGGTTTGTAGGGAGAGAAGAAAGCAGAGGAAACAGTTTTGTCCTCGGTCGTCGGCTGTAAAAAAAGACAGTGTTCGCATGAGAATGGGACAGTGTCCTGCACAGGCAGCCGGTGAATGGACACATTGTAACCTGTGAACTGAATACATTCATGCCGAGGAGGAAGAGGAGGAGGAGGAGGAGGAGGAGAGTCCTCTCCCCTCTGCTGTAAAAGGACATAATCTAAAAAAAACTGACTGCAGAATCACAGCTATAATGTAGGTTTCAATTCACCCTCTTCCTCCTCTGAGTCTTTTTTTTTGTCTTCTGCATGTGTGTGTGTGTGATTACAAGCGCGTGCCAAGATAGGAGAGGGTTAAAGGGATAGTTCAGGTTGTTGTTTTTTGGTAGGGTTGTATGAGGTAGTCCTGCTGAGTCAGTGCATTGTGTACAGTAGACAGAGCCTGTATGAGAGGGAGACATTAGAATTAGGGCTGAATGATTTTGAATAAATATCTCATATATACATTTTTACTGTGTGATATTTGTGTCTGTAGAATAAGACCGTGTATAGATCCAGACAATAATTAAAGGTGCATTATGTAATAAATCTAAATCAACTGGCCATAAAATCCTCCTAACATGTCACAGAGACTCAGGAATAATGTTCATATAACAAACTGAACTCACCAACAACAACAGTACAGACAAAATATTTGCATTAAAAAAATATTTTGCAGACTGCAAATCATGTTTATATTTTGAAATCATGTTTTGGCATGTGGCGCCACCTACCGCCATCTACCAATCATTGCAATCAGTAGAGTCTCAGCTGCCGAGCAACCACGGGTTGCCAGTTACGTCAGAAAATGAAACCTAAAAGACCTTGGTATTTTGAATTTGAATGTAGTAACCGGTTTTGGCCACATTTTTACATATGGCACCTTTAATGTAAAATTATATATATAGTACATTTTATCTTTAAAACAATATTGCATATTGCAATATATATACTGTAATCCTGCAGTTTTGCCATTCATTCACTCACTCATACCCCATTCATACATGAATCTATATGCAGTGTTTTTCTATAACACATCTATGAAACCGATTCACACACTGACTGCCTCCACAGCTGCCTGGAGTAATTTCAGGTAACAGGGACACATCAGGGCATCAAACCCCCAACCATTCTGTTTGAAGACGACCAAAGAGTTTCCTGAACATATTTCCACACTGAATAGTGCATGTGTTACCATGTGGCAGATGAGCTGTTTGGGTTATATTTTCAAAGGGCTGTCTGCCAGCCTCACAACCACTGAAAGTGTTTACATTTTTCTTTTTTGGGGGGCATTTATTCTGTACAAGGAAGGAAAACAAATTGTGTTCTCCTCCTTCCATATCCCTCTCAAAACTGGCGACGCCCTCCATGTTGTCTCCTGTCTGCTTCAGCAGCACACACCCCTCCACTTCAAAAAAAACCCTGAACTATCCCTTTAATGAATGCCTGCGTCTCAGAATAGACTCATCTAGTCCACGTGGAGATTGGATGTAAGAAAAAAAATAAAAGCACCGCAGAGAAACCGATCATTTTCTCTGACAAAATAATATGAGCTGTGTGTGCGCGCGCGCACTTGTGTGTGTGTGTGTGTTGGACTAGCCCAGACTGTTGATGTTTTATGGGACAATAAAGTATTTAAACCTTGCAGCAGGCAGCAGACTGTAGCTGCTTCCACCCCCACACACACACATGCATTTGTTCACATCTCTGTGACAGCTGAGTGCCTCCGGTGGGGGGCAGAGGTTCTCACGGCCCCAAGCAACTTCATGCTGGTCAAAAACACAACCAGCACAGTGTGTGGATGTGTACAACTAACTGTATATCACACAATAAGCAGTTTATTTATCGTTTTTATAAAGTAAAATATGTCATCATATAGAAGATGTTACGTCCGACCAAACAATTGGTTGATAATTTGTAATTTGTAATTGTTATTATTGTTGTAAATAATAGTCAATAATCAATGATAATGATATTATTACTATTATTGCTTTTTTGATGGCCTGTTTCAGGAATCATTACTTTTTATTGAAAATGCTGTATATAATTGTATCGGACAGACATACCATCCCTGTTGTTTAATTACTAGTTAATGAAAAATAAAATGCAGAAAATGGTATTTCCCAAAATCTTCCTCAAATATATTCTTAATCTGGAATGTTGTTTGAAATATGCTAATTGTGGCCATTTTGGACCTTTTTATAAAATGTTGGGAAATACCTAGTTTCTTATGTCAGGGTTCTCCAAATTCAACTTTTTGTCACATTGAATTAAATATTATGCCAAAGAGACTAACATAACACTTTGAAGGATATAATGGAGGAAAATACATGGAAATGTGTCCCATTCCATTTGAGAGGTTTAGACGTAGAGAGAGCCTCAGCAGCAGTGACTGTTGCAGTATTCTTATTTGTTTCATCTGGGCCTGTTTTACTTGATTTTCTTCCAGTTGACGTATTTTATTTTTTTAACAGCCCTATGTTCTGTGAAAATGATCATAGCATGCTCTCCTTGCAAACAATGCCGTGGGTGCACACAGGAGGAGGCGGTGGGAATTGTGTGTGCTGCAGATGCCTCGCTGGCCACTTATCATGTGAATTCCAAGGACTGTTTCACATATTTAAAGTGCATTTTCCCCTGAACTAAATTATGACCCTGCTATTGTTTCCTCTCCTTTTTTCCTCCCTCTGCTGCTTGCATAAATGCAAGTACTGAATTCCTCTCAGCTTTGTTTGAAAAACTTTATTATCACATTAGACCTAAACAATCTTGGCTTACATATACATGCATTAGATTAAAAGATCTTGTACTGTGATCACAAAGATCACAATGCTTCTGTCTATTTTAAGAGGGATTTTGTAATCTTTCCTGTTTCTTTCAGTTGCGACCGACAAACGGGAAGTGTCTCCTTCCGTGATTGACAACCCACCATGGAGTTGAGATGTCCTCTTCCTCTTTTCTTCACCAATCACGGTTCTAGATCTGTTACGACTATGGGTATATGGCGTGGGCTTCGAGTGGCGTTCATCTTGGGGTCTTTGTTTATGATTCTGCTGATCATCGTCTACTGGGACGACGTCGGGGGCTTCAACTTATATCCACTGCAGGACCCCAAACGGTGTTACCCTCGCTCTGATTCTTGCCCTCGGGTGACAACAGGACTATCCTTTTCTACATCCACCAACAGAGCCCAGACCAGTTCTACCCTCACCATCCCAACCACAACTTCCAGCACAAAACTCATCCCAAAGACGAGCAGAGGAGCAGCTGGAGATGAAACACAGGAGAAAGAAGATCAGCAAGAGCAGGAGGAGGAGGAGAAAACAAGAGGGGATGAGGAAAGGATTTATAACTCTGTTGACGATGGAGAACAGGAGACGAGGAAGCAGAGGATCATGGATGTTTGTTCAGGAAAGGATGCTGTGGAATTTCCTGGAAGGACTCTGGCATTTGAGCAGATCTCCATCAGGGAACTGGATCACCTGATTGTGGATGACACTCACCAGATTATCTACTGTTATGTTCCCAAGGTACAGCTGGCTGTTGTGCATGTGTGTATTTGTGTAACAATTGGTAGTGTCCATCTAATATTTTGAAACTGATTTAAAAGAGACCTTTCGCTTGGGATTTGCATAGCGATCCCCACGCGCCTCATGTGGAGAATAAAGTGGAGGATAAAGTGGTAGAAGATTGAGTGAGTGAGTGAGTGAGTGTTTTAAACGAGAGGGTACTTAACTGCATTTTTAAAGGCTGATAGAATAACACGTTTTAAAGCATGAAAAAGCAGATGAAAATCTGATAAATTGGCCAACATCCCTAATGTTAATAAAATCTCACAACATTCAAAGAAAAATTGCATTTAAAATATTCAAACGTTACAATACACAAAATTGAACAATGTTTTATTTCAGTATATTTCCATACCTCCACAATGAGCTTAGTTGTGCATCTATTACCACAAGGTGGCAGCAGCTGCAAGCATTAGTTTAACTGCACGTGTGCTTTCACAAGTATTGATATTTACGAGGTTTATTTAATACATTTTGTATCTCCTCCTCCAAACTCAACATGCTTGAACCCAAGTAGAAGTAATTTATACTTCATAAGGGTTCCTCAAGTGCACCTCAGACCCCTGCATTCCTCACACTAGCTCGCATGTGCTGGAGTTTGCTTTTGTTTATTTTTTTTAACCAGGGGTCTGCAAACTGTGGCTCTAAGTAACATGTGACTTTTGATTGTGTTTAAAATATGGAAAGCCATTCCCGATACTTGTACGTAGTAATATGTACATGAAGATCCACATACTTATGCCATTCAGGTTATCACAAGCATGAACTACATACAATCCAAATGTTGGATATTTGGATTACTTTTAATTTTGACATTCATTTGCCACAAACAATGTACAAACAGCAGTGAATTGTCAGTCAACAGTTTTCTTTTGTAGTTCTTAAATTTCATAAAAGCAACAAAATATTATGTATATATATGTACGTATATACGTACATATATATGTTATATATGTATATATATATATACATACATACTGTATATAACCCTTTATACATGTAAGTGTCTTCATTTTATGGGTCAAGTAGGTTTTGCAGCTCCAGATTAATTGTATTTGTATATGTATATCTACATATATATATGTTATATATGTAGATATACATACATACTGTATATATACATACAGACTGTATATAACTCTTTATACATGTGATTGTCTTCATTTTATGGGTCTAGTAAGTTTTGCAGCTCCTGAGTAATTGATTAATTGTATTTGGGTGAAGAGGGGACAAATATGGCAAAAAAAAAAAGTTGTTTTGGTCATTATTAATCACGAGTAAATCACATATGCACACATTTTTTGCAAAAGTTGCCCTTAAATGAGCAAATGTAGCCACTGTCATTGCCATTGTAAATGTGTTATCTTTCTTTCTTTCTTTTTTTTTCTTCCAATGTCCATCGCTGCTTTCCGTTCAGGTGGCGTGCACCAACTGGAAGAGAGTGATGGTGGTTTTGTCTCAGTCTCTGATTTCTCCCGACTCAGGAAAACCTTACACTGACCCAGAGGCTCTACCTCCAGACGTAGTACACAACTCCTCGCTTTACCTCACCTTCGCCAAGTAAGACACACAAACACACACGGACAGGAAAAGTACATGTTAAGTAAATAGGTGAATTGTTGTGTTGTAATAATAGAAGATCTGTTACTAGATACATGTTTCCAAATTTTGCAAATTAAAAGTGTACAAATTGGCACATTAAGCAACATTTAACGCTGTCATGGTTGAGCAAACTGATGGGGAAATATGCATGTATACATTTATAAATAATTTGGATTTTTTTTTTGTACATTTTCAAATAATTTAAAACTATTGTGTCAGAGTAGTTCTTACACAAATTACACACTTGTGAGGGGGGAACAAGTATAATTATTCTATTTTCAATTTCTGCCAAATGAAAATAATAATTACCTGAAATGTTCACACTCGACCATTAAATCATCACATGCATCAAACAACTACACATAGTAACTATATGGTTGCATCAAGTTAAACAGGCAAACGAAACAATGCGAAGAGTGGGTAAGCTAATTAGCTGCTACACCATTTTAATTAACAGCACAAAGGTTAAAAGGTGATGGATTTAAACGATAAACACACGATTTTGGCATTTAATATCAATAACCTGTACTTACTTCGTCTCATCAATGCACAACAACACAACAGACAAAGAGCCTCACATTATTGCTCCCTCACTCAGTCACAGTGGCATCCTGGACACTGGATAGACAATAATGCAGCTCTGTATTACTGACTTTGTCCAGCAGGAGGCACTGTTAGGATTTCTAAGAATGGTCAACAGAATTTGAAGAAATAATAGTTTTTAATTAAAATTTACTTAGGTTTCTATATAAAATAATTATGCTTGTCCATCCAGTATTATTAAATCATTTAATACCTCAATGGGTATTAGTGAGTCACTTTAATGTCCCTTAAGTTTCCCCAGTGGTAGAAAAATAACTACCAATAAATTGCTGTGTTCTTCATTTTATCAGGTTACTTTAAATGGGTATTTAGTTTTCTGTGAACCTCTAAATGCTGTTGAATAGTAGTTAGTAGTATCTATCTATCTATATACATATATATATATATTACAATTTTATTTGCATACAGAAATGACAAAGCATCCTTTTCAACATATGGAAAGTGGGTATCATTAGTGCTACAGTAACGCTTGTACACAGAGTTACACCTAAACTGTTTGACAAGTTATCCGGGAGCTCAGGTAATTATTTACCAAGGTGACACATGAAAGGGGAGACTGGAAATAATAGGCGGGGCTGGTGCAGCAGCACACACAGCCCTTTCTCTCCCTCTGCCTGTGTCTAAACATGTTTCCTCTCTGTAAATTGTACAGTACAAATTATTTTCCTCTAAAGAACAGATTTGCATGATTATATTTGCTTGATTTTTGTTTTCAGTGCCGCAGGAAACTTTGTACAGCCTGAATTTGAATGCTTGTGATTCAACTCCATTGCAAAATAAGAATTAGAATCAACACCATGTCCCTCATGTTGTTTTGTACATATGTTCATGTTCCCTTTACTAGGTTTTGGCGCCGTTATGGTTCTCTGTCCCGTCACTTGATGGCACTTAAGCTTCAGCACTACACCAAGTTTCTGTTTGTGCGAGATCCTTTTGTGCGTCTCATCTCTGCCTTCAGGAACAAGTTTGGAAGGTCTGTTTCATTTGTGTGTGTTCACAAGTTCAGGACAGAGCCAGATCCACCCCCCGTTGATTAAGCAGCGATTCTGTGAATAATGAACAATTGAAGTCTGGTTATTTGTGTGTTTCAAGGCCCAACAAGGACTTCTACATGCACTTTGGATCCGTGATTCTGCGTCGTTATGGTAACGTCTCTGGGAGTTTGCCAGAAAAGGCCGCCGAGGCATTTGCTGCTGGAATCAAACCGACATTTGAGCAATTTATCAGATACCTGCTGGATCCAGAGACAGAGAAAGAGAATGTCTTCAATGAACACTGGCGACAGGTATTTGTCTCACACAAACATCGCTAGCCTACACTTATTCCCCCGGTAGACGTCAATTTTCAGCCATCTGAGTTTAGTACGGTTAATCACACATGGTGTTAAAAAGCTTCCTTGTAACCACATATGATTGTATCTAGCTTTTGTATCACCTGTGAATGTGTTTATTCTTGATTTTGTAATTTTTGTAAATGTATCAGTGCATCAGTTCAAAAGTGTCTGCCTTGCTTTTTTTTTAGGTGTATCGTTTGTGCCACCCATGCCAGATCAAGTATGACTTCATTGGACAACTAGAAACCCTGGAAAATGATGCAGATAAACTTCTGAAGCTCCTGAAATTGGACCACCTCGTCCACTTTCCTTTAGGGGCCCGAAACCAAACTGCTGCCAGCTGGGAAAGAGACTGGTTTGCACAGATTCCCCTAACAATGAGGAAACAACTGTACAAGCTGTATGAAGCGGACTTTAAGCTGTTTGGTTATCCTAAACCTGAGGGCATTCTTCATGAGTAACCCATACAGAGCCAAAGGCCTGGGCACTGCACTGTGTGTAGCGCCCACACCTCACTTACCTGCCTTAAAAGACCAGTCTATGATGCTGTTTGTTTCATTTGTTTTGTACCGACATCAAGTGACAGAAGTGCCTGCCAGTATTTTATATTTGTCTTTGTTTTATATCTAAAGCACACTCACGTACACGCTACTGTACATTATCCCAGTCTGTTTTCCCATGTAAAGGCACTTTGAATTGAAGCAATTGGGAAAAAACTTGGGATAATGTTAGCTGTTATCTCTGATGGGAAATACTGTATGATGCAATAAAATAACTGGTGTTGCAAAATATTTTTTTTCTTTTTCTAATTTTCTTTTTCTGTGAGTGGTTCTTCCTTCATACTCCAAATGTTTGCAGCCTTTGTGAGTTGTGATGTCAAACAAATCACATCCTGTGTGCAGGGAACACAGGATGTTGAGTAAATAGGTGTATTGTTGTGTTGTAATAATTGAAGACCATTTTCTTGAATGTACCAGTGGGGGGGGGGGGGTGATCAAGTGAAAAAAGCAACTGTTTAGTTGGGGTGAGAGATAAGAGCTTACAATTATGTCATAAATGATATCATAGATTTCAAAGGTGAAAGGTGAAAGACTGAGTTGATCTCATGGGGAATGAAACGCAAGCAACACGTGTTAAAAAAAACTACTTTTTTTATAAACTATTATATGAAAAAATATATTATATATATTATATTAGCCACAAATAAAAAACTAGTGACTGGCTTTTAGACAATCCAATAAACCATGGAAAACAATTGACAACAGGTCTGGGTAATAAAACAATCATTATTGCAATATAATTTATTCAATGGCAAAATAAATGTAATCAATATACAGTATATCAATATCATGTGTTTGAGATACAATTCAACACTTAATTTAAAGTTTTACCTTATATTTAACAGTCTATTTTCACTCAGGAGGTCTTAAATTATACCTTTACCTTTTTTTTGCCATATAGCCCAGACCTAATGATAACTACAACTACAATGGTACAAACTAGTTCTTTGTTTCGCGTGAATGTGAAATGTGCACTCTGGCTGCTTTGTCCATTTGGGCAACTGTAGAAACATGGCAGGTCAGGAAGGCGGCCTTCGTAAAGCAAGGCCCATTTTTAACATTTAACTGTTTATTTAGGAAAGTAGCACACACCCTTTGTGAGCTGGGGAGTACATGATCACTCCATAACAACAAAGCTCCACAATAACATCAAAATTCCACAATACCATAGTGATAACATCAAAGGTCCATGGTAGTACAATTTTATTTATGTATTTTTTACACTGTAGTATACACCTGTTCATACCAGAAAGCACAAAATGTAACACAGTGAGCACTGCCTTACTGATGGCTCAGACTGCCTTTACTCCAGTCAAACACAATTACCCCTGAAATGTGCATGTGTAGTGTGTGTGCGCACTACATTAAGCAAAATACAGCAGTAATTTAAAGTTAAATTGTATTTTCAAACAACATGTGAAATTGTCACCACTGAAATAGGAACTGTGCATGATTCAAAAACACAAAGTGAACAATAGATAATGACGCCCTCCACTACTTTCTATTGCACAAAGAGACGCCCATGTTGCTTTCTCCACTGTCCTGCTGTCTCTTTCCACGTGTTCCAGCCGCTTCCACCGCCCCTCCCCTTCTGGCCCGAGCCTCTGCGCTCATTGGCTGAGCCGCTTGTCACTCAACGCGGGAACGGGGAAGAAGTCCCCCCCCCCCCCCCCCACACTTAACTGTTTGACAGCTCGCTGGTGACGTCACCGATTCCGTCCCAACACGGAAACACGGAACAGTGGCAACAACCCGCCGTCGCGTTGCTGTTATTATGGATTTAAAGCGCCACTACTAGTTTACATGTCACCGTGTTTAGTAGCTGTTAGTAGCGCGACGTTTGACGG
This sequence comes from Microchirus variegatus, assembly GCF_963457635.1. Classification (NCBI taxonomy): domain Eukaryota; kingdom Metazoa; phylum Chordata; class Actinopteri; order Pleuronectiformes; family Soleidae; genus Microchirus; species Microchirus variegatus. The sequence continues at coordinate 5,079,937 of NC_139824.1, forward strand.
CCGGTGTTACGTTTCTGACCGATGGACGCCCGCGCTGGAAGTGGAGAGAGCTTTAGTTCAATAGCGTTAGTCGTGTTTGTTCACAGCCATGAAACATAGTGTTTTGGGGGTCATGGGGGCACTTGGCCGCCTGCTGCTCACCCTTCTCCTGCTGTCCTGGGAGGGGAAATTCTTTCAGGTAAACTTTGACTTTGACTGTTTTTGCGGTTGTTGTTGTTGTTGTTGTTGTTGATGATGTTGATGATAAGTGTCTTACTACCTTCGCGGAACTCACACCGCAAATGGCTTCCTGCTGCGCTTCTGTGTCTATTTCAGGATCGAGTTAAGTTGCCATGACATGATATGACTTTTAGTGTTTAGCTGTGTGTGTGTGTGTGTGTGTGTGTGTGTGTGTGTGTGTGTGTGTGTGTGTGTGTGTGAGAGAGAGAGAGAGCGAGAGAGAGAGACAGCCTCGGCATGGAAGTGACAATTAATATTCATTGTTTTGAAATGTCTCAATTACAGTGAAAGTCACCTATGAGCACAAAGTGATGCTCAGTGACCTTATATGGGCACAGAACTACAGACTCATTAAAAATAATTTCATGCCAAATGAAATGAATGAATGAAAATGTCAAAAGGGACATTACTGCAGAAGGAGATGCCAAACGGTCACACAGAAGAACCACATGGGAAGAGAAGAAAAAAAATGACTACAAAGGGACGACAATGGGTCATAAAATGAACCAAAACATACAACATACAACACACTGAAATAGTACATAGGAAATTCACCTAAAGAAAAACAAATTGTTGTTTATAGATGTTGTGATTCAGAGTACATTTCACTCTGTGTTACTATGTAACATATACATGTGACAAATACAAACCATTGAATCCTTGACGTACGTCTAGACTCAGTGTTTGCCCTGGTGTGCTTGTACCACAGAGTGCTCTTCTTCTCTGCAGTGCCAGTTGCCATTCTTTGGTGGGTAAATATGGGAGCGGTAAACACACACACAGAAACACACACAGTCTCAGTGTTGGGGACGGGAGAAAGGATATCCTGGTAAATGAGGAACAGTGTGATTATTGGAGCAGAAAGTTAGTGCAAAGCTGAAAATTAACCCTCGACAGACCTGACACACCTCCTCACTTACACACACCCTTGCACACATGCATGTTGGATACATGACACAGTGACCGGACTGCTTGTTAGACAGCTGGCCTACATTCTCTCTCTCTCTCTCCCTCCCTCCCTATCAGGTTGGAGGGGTCAGGTCGGTCACCCTCCCAGAGTCCCTCCTGTTCATCTCGACACTGGATGGCAGTCTGCATGCTGTCTCAAAACAGTCAGGAGACATCAAGTGGACCCTGAGAGAAGGTTCTTATACACACAAACACACACACGCACACACACACACTATAATAATTATAAACAAGAATAAGGTGAAATGCTTGTCGTCATTAGAAGCACAAAAGCAAACGTGCATACATTAAATGGTGACATTGCTTCATTGGTTAGATCAACAGGGACAATCCACACAATAAATTAAATTAATGGTGAGGAAGACTTTATTAAGTACCAACTAACTATATTGAAAATGTGTAACCACTATACTGTGTAATACTACGACTATGTTGTGGGAGAAAAACAGTGAATATTGTTCTTATCTATCTAACAAATCACATACACTACCGTTCAAAAGGTAGGCGAGGGCCACAAGGATTAAATGAGGCTTCACCAAAGGTTTTGGTTCTAACCTTGGGAACAGATAAAAGACCAGTACCGGAGGACCTCAGGGTCCGGGAGGGCTGATACGGTAAAAGCAAGTCAGACAGATAAAAAAAGGCCCAAGGCCGTGAAGACACTTAAAAACCATTAAAAGAACCTTAACTCTTTCACCGTCAGCCATGTTCAGAGCAGAGAGTCCCATACTGTCAGCCGTTTTCGAGCTTTTTGATCCATCTTTCAAGACCCACAGAATATTGTGTTCTATGAGTTAAACTATCAAAGGAAAGAATATACTTTATTCTTCCTTCTGGAAAAATTAGAAAATGGGCAGATAGGCTGACCAAAAACAGAGTTTTTGACCAAAAAAACTTGAAATGAAAATAAGCATTTCAAGCAGAACTTTGGGGCTAATATTTTTTGCTTTAGTTCTTTTTATCTGAGATGATAATTGATGATCTTACCTGTTTTACTGCTTTATTGCAGGTTTTGAGTTTGCCCCGAAATATGTCGAAATACTGTTCATTTTGTCTGCCTCCATGTTCTCTCTGCGCTCCTGCAATTCCTTTTCTGTTGTTTTATTTCAGTATTTATCCAAGGTGGTGTCGGGTTGATTGATACTGTATTTGTGGAAAGTGGAGCCACTGAGTCTAGGGCTGACCTCAGTTAACTGTTAAAATTATCAACATTAAAATCGCAGGTGCAAGTAAAATGTCAGCAGTGCTGTTATAAATAAAATAATAACATTTGCAGCCACTTCAGGAGTAAGGTAGCGCTTCCTCACTGTTCTCACCAGGGCCTCCTGTTGGATAAAACTGGAGATATCAAAAAATACACAATAATGGTCAGACACAGCCAGGTCTACAACAGAGGACACACCAGTGGACAGGCCATATGTTATGACTAGGTCCAGGGTGTGTCCTGTGATTGGGTTCTTTCTGGATGTTTACTTTCATTCTTATATCTCTGATAAAAATGTGTTGTTTTTTTTTTCAGACCCCATCATCCAAGTGCCTGTCTACCTCACAGAGTGAGTAGCTTACACATACCTGTACACACACACAACATACAGTAGGTCAAGATATTAATATTCTGTTTTTGGCTTGTTGGCAGTGTGTATTGAAAACTGTGAAGTACAGTAGGTCCACAGCAAATATCATCAGATTTGTTGTCATTACTTTCCTTTCTGATTCTGATTTTAAAGCGGACCTAGACCGGAAGTTCAAATTAACGCTGTTTTTTAGTGTGTATCTGCGTCATTACCTTGTTTACGAAGCCCTGAAGTTTCGAAACAAACAGTTCAGCCATTGCTGAGAACGCTGTGTTTTATTGTAATCTCGGACTCAGCGAGATCTCTGAAAAAACCCGGTCCGGTTATGTAAACAGAGGTTCTCCTGAACAGCAGATCCTCCTGCTCCGGGCACATCCGGTTGCATACATTGAACCGCAGAAGAAGAATAACGTCCGTTGTGGAGGTGTTTCACGAGCGACAGTGTCTTCTGACTCTGGGTCTGACTCCGGGTCAAAGTCATAAATGGGACTGCGGCAGCATTGTTAAAACAATGTTTTGATAATGAGTAGCGATGCATCCACCGTTCCAGACGGGGGAGCTGCGCTTCTGAGAGCGGGAGTGCTGAATATGTCACTTCCGGGTATTGGCCAATCACAAGACAGTTGGGAAGGCTCTACGCTGGCTGGCCAATCACAACACAGTCTATCTTCTGGGTGTGAGATTTATGTCCGAAATATCACGGCTGGGCAACATCGTCAGAAAAGAGGATTTCTATCGGCTCATTTACAGCAAGTAGGAGGTTTTTGACCATAAAAACAAGTTAATGTATGTAAGTAGACCTCCATAACTAACATGTGCAACAGGACCACTCTATGTGAGCTTTAAATGATCGTTTTTCAACCTTTTATTTCATTAAAGCTACTGATTGTATGCAACATACAAATTGTTTTGAAGAAAAGTATGTTGCTGTGCTATCTTAAGAACATGTTTGCAGCTTCACTGTGCTGTTAGACAGCAAGAGTAAAACAGGAAACTAAAGCTTGTCACTTATAAACAGCTCACTCTCCTGTACCAAAGTCCATGGAGAAAATCAGTGTGCAAGGGCATTGCCGATCTACTGTTGCCTCATTTGATTGATTATGTTTATTTTCATCTATTTAATTATTGTTTTATGAGGATGTCATATTGAGCTCATGCTAATAAAAGCAGCAGTGGATCAACAGAGCCTGTGGAATTGACTTTGGTGCACAGGAGTGAGTGTTTTACAAAGTGACACATACTTCAGTTTCCTGTATGAAAAGTCCAACTGCAAGATAAAGCAGCAAATATATTCTCAATAAACACAGATTTTAGCTGGCGTAGCTTTTATTTGGTCAGTGAGCATGACCAGCATGTGCCTGTCTGCCCCAGGTGCTTCTGAGCACAGGCACAGAGTGCAGTCAGCTGAATGCAAGATACTGATAAATAGGATTTACATGAGCCTATTTCTGTGTGCATTTTCAATTTGCACATAATAAAACCTGAATGATAACCTCTTGAAAAGCATCTTGAAAAGGTTTTCGCACTAGTAGCCTATGCTGAAAAGTCAGCATAGGCTACTATTAAAAGGTAAATCTATATATAAATCTAAATACTAGCAATCGAAGCAAATTAGGAATTAGGGATGGCGTTGGGAAATTAAGTGATTGCAACCATCTTTCCAGTGTTCTGATGGTGCATTGTGTTTGCTAATCACATTAGAAGGATGATTAAAAAACCCTTGAAAACCCTTGTGCAATCATGTTAGCACAGCTGAAAACAGTTTTGCTGGTTCTTTGACGAAAGGGCAAAATTATTATTTTGAAAAAAAATCATTATTTCTAATCTTGTCAATGTCTTGACTATATTTTAATTTTGCAACTCTTTTGATGAATAAAAGTGTACGTTTTAATGGAATACACAAAAAAATTGTATAGGTGACCCCAAACTTTTGAACGGTAGTGTACAGTATAAATGGATCATTGTACTCATTATGCATGTTGTTTTTGTAGGCCAGGTTTTCTCCCTGACCCCAATGATGGCAGTTTATATATACTGGGTGGAAAGCACAAGGAAGGCCTAATGGTAAGGAACAGAACAGGTTATGTGATTGTGTGCCAGTTTGTGTGTTTGTTTGCACTATTTGACTCCATTGTGTTGATGCATCTGCAGAAATTGCCTTTTACCATCCCAGAGCTGGTTCAGTCAGCTCCCTGCCGGAGCTCTGATGGTGTACTCTACACAGGTGAGTCATTGTGTTTTTGTATATGTGTGGTGGGGGTGGGCGCATGTTTGTAAGAATATGTAGACTGTCTGTCTTTTTGCATACTTGTCAGAGCAGCAGGAAGACAGGTATCTAAATATTTGACATACCTTGTGGCACATCTTGTCTGGCTGTGCGGTCATGCAGGTAAAAAGCAGGACGTTTGGTTTGTTGTGGATCCTGAGACAGGCGAGAAGCAAACCAGTTTGACCACCTCCTCCTCCGAATCCATCTGTCCCAATACTCCTCTGCTCTACATAGGACGCACAGGTATGTCACACAATTACATAGATGCACACATGTTCACATGGCAGTTTGCTCTCATTGCTCTCAGCCTAATATCTAGTAACTTTGTGCCTGTTTGTTTTCCAGAATATGTTGTTACCATGTTTGACACCAAGACACGGCAGTTGCGATGGAACGCTACCTACAATGATTACTCTGCTCCACCTTATGATGAAAAACAAGACTACAGTACGTCTCTATGCACACAGTCTGATATAATCCTGGAGGATAATAATGTGATCATTTGCAAGTTGCATGAAATGTTGGAGCATTACATTTTTTTGGAACTAATGTTCCTTATACCCACCAAGTCCACATTATACCAAATCATACCAATATCAAATTCACATCACATTTTATTATGTCAGTACATTTTTTTCTGTATTTAACTGCTATTTCTATGACTGATATTATCACAAAATGTATACCCTCAAACCTCTACTCATTATCTTATAAATAAAATAAGTAAATAAAATACAGTAGTTGGTTAGTAAATAGGCCATTTTTTATCTGGTAGATATGTAGGAAGGAATATATATATGTATATAATATAAACATATATATATAACTGTTTTCCAGCTCTGCTTAAGGATTTAAAAACAAGCAATACAACTCAGAATTACTGGCAACCAGTGAAGAAACTTTAAAACAAGGGTGAAGTGGGCAGATCTTTTTGTCTTACATTTTGAATAAGTTGCAGGTGCCCGATGATCTCATTGGAAAGTCCTATCACGGTGAAGGTGCACCTCATATATGATGAGTGAAAATGATGTAGTCCAGCTCGTCTGACACTGACCTGTGCTGCCTGCCTTCCCTCTAGAAATGGCCCATCTTGTGTCGAGTGGTGATGGTCTTGTTGTGACAGTGGACAGAGAGACAGGTAGGCAGTGGTGTGTGGTTTCCTTTATGTAAATATGTTATTACCTTTATGTATGCTTTTATATAATCTCTCTGGTAACACTGTCTACCTCATAGGTGATGTCCTGTGGAGTCAGAACTACGGCTCGCCTGTTGTGGGAGTCTACCTGTATTCTGGTGACTCACTAAGACACGCCCCCCACCTGTCCCTCGCCATGGAAACGCTGCGCTTCCTCACCTTCTCCTCTGCCGCCGATCAGACGGACACACACTCCACTTTGAAATGGAGCTATCAGTTTGTGAAGGAGCAGGCAAGGGCACAAACGCAACTTGTGTAAGAGAAAAAAATACACTCACAAACACACTCTCTCCACATTAATACAATACAATAGAAGCTTTGTATGTTCATGTGTGTTTTTGTAGTTAAGAAAACTTGCGGAAAGCACATGGTTTGCTGTCCTTATATCATCATTTATCCACAAAAAGATTGTTCAAATGTTATCTTCGTTATAGGTACTGATTCTTATTAATACTCTTATTTATACTTTTGTTAGTGCAGCTGGGGGGCAAAGTTAAGTTATGACTGGAAAAAGTTACACAGTGAAAACTTAATCGCCATGGGATGGCTGGGAAGTGGAAATGTGCATAGCATTTTTGTTTGTCCGGACACAATACTTTGGTATTATTTATAAATCAACTTGTAAGTTCCTGCAGAGAAACCAAGCTTGTGACTTTAATGTTCTTTAGCTAAGGATGTTTTTCTCTCCTGAAGGCCTACTCTCTATGTTGGGAAATTGGACTCTCATCTCTATGCTTCCACTTCCCTTGTCCACCACGGAGTCTCATTAGTGGTGAGTTGGAACTTTTAATACACCCGAGGTAGGCCATACGGCTTGTGTAGTGGCTAGTACAAGCAAGGGCTTTTCTGCATGGAGTCTGCATGTAATCCCCGTGTGTGCGTGGGTTTTCTTCTGGTTCTCCGGCTTCCTCCCACAGTCCAAAAACATGCGATATGGGGATTAGGTGAATTGGTCACTCTAAATTGACCATAGGTGTGAGAGTGTGAGCGAATGGTTGTTTGTCTCTATATGTGGCCCTGCGATGGACTGGCGAACTGTCCAGGGTGTACCCCGCCTATCGCCCTATGTCAGCTGAGATAGGCACAGCACCCACCACGACCCTCCTGTGGAGTATAAAGCGGTAGATAATGGATGGATGGAGTTTACACTCATTCTCCTTGAACATCCACATCTATAATGGCATTCTGTACTGCTATATCAGACCAATAATAGTGCAGTAATAGAGAGTAAGTACACTGATGACAATTGCGGTGATATTAAAATGGTGTGCCTCTGTTTCTGGCAGCCTCGGGGTCTGACCCTGGCTCGGATTGAAGGTCCAGTTACGGCTGGAGTGACGGTCAGAGAGCGAGGGGAGTGTGAGATTACGCCGTCCACTGATGTACGCTATCCGCCAGGGAGCACCAACAGTCAGAAGAACCACTGGCTGCTGATAGGTAGGTAAACACAATAGCCATGGTATGGAAACATGTATGGAAACATGTATGCAGTTTTAAAGGTCCCATATTAAGCAAAATCAACTTTTTAAAAATTTAAATCCTTATATTTGGGACTCTGGAGGTCCTGTCAGTCGCTTACCACCACCATGCAAATGATCACAGAATTTGACACACATGGAAACAACAAAGCTGGTGGTGCTCGACCCTTTTGCACAACATTAAAACAAACCATTGGTTTTAATGTTCTGACTGATTAGTGCATGTTAGTGTAGACGCTTTTACACACATTGTCTTTGTGATGATGGATAAAGTGTGCATTGAATAATGTATAGAATTATATATAGAAAATAGTCAAATCAGGCCAATCGTTTGCATAAATATAAAAGTATGAATATATTACAGTAGATTTTTACATTTACATTTACATTTTTACTGTTTGAAATTTATGAAAAACAATAACTCTTAGTATAGATTGCTGCAAAGTTCCCTCAGGACTGAAATATCTCTCCCACAGCTCTTTACTCTTTCTCAAATCTGGATTTGTGTTTCAGGCCATCATGAGATCCCGCCTGTCGCACACACCACCATGTTGAGGGATTTCCCAGTCTCCCTGCAGCATTCTGGTGAGGCAGTCATTCCCCCTCGTCCTCCCGGCTCCTCTGCCTCCACTGTCTCCCCTCCCTCCTACAACCAGCAACGATATGTGAGTCACACCCCAGCTTTACACCAGAGAGTCAGTAAATTACTGAAATGATATCGGGCAGTTATTCTCTCTTATTAGGCTATTACTCTCCGTTATAGCCTGCTTAAAGCTGTTCCAGAGAACCAAGAATTGATGTAATAAAATACTAAATGTCCCTTTAACAGCCACATTGATCGCAAACTGCTTTACATAAAATGAAGCAGACAAACACGATTTTAAAAATTCTTCATCATGTCTCCCTGTTGTGTCCTTGTGTCCTTCAGTTTGGGGCAGTTGCTGGTAGCCATGGCGACAGTAATGCAAACAGAGGAGGGGTGGACGGGCGAACAACAGGACAAGCATCAAGGCCGGTCACTGTGCTGCCCGTCTACTTGACTCAGGACCGTCTGACTCTGGCTGTTCTGACGCTGCTGGTGGGAGGATGGTTGGCCTTCATACTCACGTACCCTGTTGTGAGTTTGTCTTTCTCATGTCCATCTGTATGAAATGTAAAGCCTGCATTTCAAAGTCAGAAACAGTCAAATATCATACAGTTTTATCCTTAAAGCAATAATTTCTAGTAAGTAAGTAAGTTTAATTTACAGAGCACATTTAAACACAGCATACACTGACCAAAGTGCAATGTCAATAAAAGGCAAATAGCAAAGATAAAACTAAATCAATAACGTTCAATAACAGGGCACACCACATAGACAAGAACAGGAGGTAGATGGTTAGGGCGAAAGGAAGGCCAGGGAGCAAAAGTGGGTTTTAGCTTAGACTTAGCGGGCGGATCTATGTCCTGAGGGAGCTGGTTCCACAGACGTGGAGCAGCGACAGAAAAGGCTCAGTCACCTCTCTGCTTGAGCCGTGAGCATGGCACATGCAGAATGGGGGTGATGTGCTCACGCATACTGGTGCCAGTTAAAAGACGTGCAGCTGCATTTTGAACCAGCTGTAGACGGGACCGTATCTATGTTCCCCGGGTCCTACGTTCCCCGGGTCACATACAAAGCAGGGAACATAGGACCCTTTCTCTAACCCTAACCCTAACCCTACCCTTTTTCAAAAAAAGGGTCCCATGTTCCCCTGTCACATACAAAGTGGGGAACATAGGACCTGGGGAACATAGGTACGACCCCCTGTAGACGTCTGAGTGAGGCTTGGGGGAGGCCGAGGTAGAGGGAATTTCAATAATCCAGCCATTATGTAATGAAGGCATGGATAACTAGGGGTCGTACCTATGTTCCCCGGGTCCTATGTTCCCCGTTTTTCCAAAAAAGGTCCTATGTTCCCCACTTTGTATGTGACAGGGGAACATAGGACCCTTTTTTGAAAAAGGGTAGGGTTAGGGTTAGGGTTGGAGAAAGGGTCCTATGTTCCCCGGTCACATACAAAGCGGGAACATAGGACCCGGGGAACATAGGACCCGGGGAACATAGGTACGGTCCCGATAACTATCTCCAGATCTTTATGAGATAGGAAGGATTTGAGGCGGGAGATCACTCTGAGTTGGTAAAAACAATTTTTGACCACATTGCTAATCTGTTTGTCAAGACAGAGTTCATAGTCGAGGATGACTATTTCTAGAAATATTCCAAAATATACTATGGAATATTTCTAGAAATATTTGCAAAGAAGTCTGACAGCAACATAATTTCTGCTACTGCCAACATTCTACTTGAATTGAACTGAGTTAAATGAGAGGATTGATGTCATTCATGTGCCAGCTAGCTAAACTCAAATCCTCTTCCCAGCGCCTCATTTCGCTGGAACAGGCCAAAGGGATGGAATGAATGTGATATTTAAAACCCTGTCTTTTAGTTCACCTTCCTGTTTGCAGAGAGTTGAGATGAGCCTGTGTTTCTTAGCTTGTGATCTGTATCTTTGCTTTTGACTTTTTTCCAGCGTGCAGCGCAGCAGCTGAAAGCTCAAAGGCAACTGGAGGAGGCTTTTGAGTCTCATCTCCAGCGCATGCAAACAAACATGCAGACTAACGTTCAAACTGTGATCTCGGCTTCTTCAGACACAAACCTTTCCACTGACACTAGCCGCTCCAGTGGTAAGCAGCTTGATTCCATTTTGTTCAGATATTCAAATATTGCTTTATTCAAAACTGGAGATGCATTCATACATGTACACATGTCTATATTCAGACTCTGCATCTGTTGACCCTCCATCCGGGCATCATCCTCACAGCAGCAGCACCACAGATGGTGACAGAAATGGCACAACTGGGCTCAAACTTACAGCAGGTAACATTTTCATTTTCATAATCGATTCATTTGTTTATTATTTTCGTGATTAATAGAGTATTCGTTTGGTCGTTTGTTATATGGAGCAAAGAAAGCAAAAAAAAAAGCACATTTAAGAAGCAAAAATCTGAAATCTTGTTTTAATCTTGTTTAAAAACACTCAAACCAATTCAGCAATTATCAAAATAGTTGACGATTAATTTAGTAATTGATTAATAATCAGTGAATTGTTTCAGCCCTTTTAATTGATCTGAGTTTGTGATTTTAAAAACACATTTTTTTATTTTTTACGAATGCTTCGCACAGAAGGAAACAGTGAGGAGGTGCAGGTGGGAAAAATCTCCTTTGCGTCATCTAACGTCCTTGGACACGGCACAGCAGGAACGTTTGTCTTCAGGTATGAGTTAATAATGTGTATCGTATACGTGTGTTTTTAAAGCGCCGCAGTGCTGCTTCTCTGGGTAATAGCAATGGCCGTAATCAGTAAACTATAATGGCGAATTTACAAAATACAAAAAGGGAACACTTACTGCAAAATGTTTCACAAGCATGGCACGAACCTACAGTGGCCCTCTCACAGCAGTTTTTTGTGCAGTAAGCTTCATCTTCAGTTCTGGCTCCTGTAAAAACACCTCCTCTATAAAGGAAGGACCTTACCTTAAGTACATTTTAAATGAGTTTTCCATGACTTTGTAATTAGTTGACTTGGCTCTTTGGTTATGTAGTACTCTTCTGATGTTAGTCCTCAAACTGAGAACAAAGCTTGGGGAAAAAAAAAAAACTTTCAGAAGGACTTGAAAATGAACTTATCCCCCTGGGTGAAGTTTAAAGGTCCCATATTATGCAAAATCAACTTTTTAATCATTTAAATGATATATATCTGGGACTCTGGAGGCCCTACCAGTTGTCAAAGTGTGAAAAAATATGACTCACTTAAGTTTTTGTGGTCCTCCTCAGTATAAGTACAGGAGATAAAGCACACAATGTTGACTTCCGTGCTCATTGGGACGTCACAATGTGCTAAATTCCTGGAATTATTGTCTCGCGGAGCTCCACTTTGTCCGTAAAACACACGAGAGTGCTGGCGATGGCAACGGTATCCGAAAACGGGAAGTGTGCAAAGTCCACATTAGTTCTATTCTTGGCTCCAGAGTGCAGCACAGAGTTCTACACAAACTTCCAGCCTCAGAGGATTTATCTGTCCAGCGGCAATGTGCCTGCTAGAGCCTGCAAATGATCACTGTTCCAAATGCTAACTGCTGCCAGTAGCCTTTGTTGCTGATGTCATTTCCTGTCCCTTAAGTTTCGTCTTACTTTTTTTTTTTTTTGATAAAGAGATACTACAAAACAGAGCGTTCTGAACAGGGCTGTTTTGGCAGGGTGATTAAACTACTGTGGTGCTTCATTCTTATGGTATTTTGACCAAAGCATGTCACAGACATGTTCATTAGGACACCAGGGAACTCGGTTAACTTGGAGAAATAGGGTATAATATGGGACCTTTAATAATTTTTAAAGGACAGAGACAGCATGTCAGCAGTGACAAAAAGTAAATTCTTTCCACTGTGTTTGTTTACAACATGTCAGAGCCACACAAACTGCATGTGACACTGCGTTTCATTTATGAATGTTTTCCATTCGTGACATCAGGGGTAAATTTGACGGACGGCATGTAGCGGTGAAGCGAATCCTGCCAGAGTGTTTTGAGGTAGCGGAGAGAGAAGTGCAGCTCCTTCGAGAGTCTGACACTCACCCGAACGTCATTAGATACTTCTGCACGGAGCGAGACCGCCTCTTCACGTACATCGCGATCGAGCTGTGCACCGCAACCCTGCAACAGGTGAGTGTTTGTACCGTCAGTGTTGCACTGTTTGCTACTGTTATTCAGCACTTTATCACGTTATGTGTCTGTATTCTCTGCAGTATGTGGAGGATCCATCTTGCTTTCCTGAGCTGAATCCTATAACTCTACTGGAACAGACCATGTGTGGTCTTTCCCACCTCCACTCACTCAACATAGGTGTGGGATACACATCCAGGAAATACATTTATCCAAGTACACACTCATTATTCACTACAATTCACTCTCCCTCCTCTTTTCTTTTAGTCCATCGCGACCTGAAACCTAGAAACATCCTCCTGTCTGGTCCCAGCGTGCTGGGTCAGGTCCGAGCTCTCATCTCTGACTTTGGACTCTGTAAGAAGATCCAAGACGGTCGGAGCAGCTTCTCCTTGCGGTCAGGAATACCAGGAACTGAAGGGTGGATAGCTCCTGAAGTACTACGAGAAACACCTGGAAATAAACCAGTAAGATGCATATAACAGGGCAGAGTGGGTAGTCTGTGACCCTCTGAACCAGGGTTATTATATTTCATGAAAACTAAGACTAACTAAAACTAGCAGTGAAAAAAATAGTTAACTGAAATAAAAAAGAAAACAAAATAAAAACTACAATGAATAAAGCAAAACTAACTTAACCTAAACTGAATTGTAGGTAAATTCAGCTTTGTTTTCTCCCTTGATTACTGCCTGTCCTGCGGCCGCCACTGTGCTGCTACCTTTCCTCCAGAGGGTGGCAGTATAGCGGCTGTCATCTGCGGCATAAGAAGAATGTCCTTTATGATTAGCTAGAAGTTGCTAAAATTGCAGCAGGATTAAAAACAACACAGCCCAATATGGGACTATTTTGAGTACGACCCACTGATAGATAAGAGTAAGTGTATTATTATGAGGACTGGTAGGAACATCTGTGGGACGCAATTAAAAGGGAAAAATCCCTCAAATTTTAAAGTTCATCTTCGGAGCCGCTCATGAAAAGTTCCAGGTGAGGGAGAAGAAGGTGGCTAGAATGAAATTCAGTGTTAAAGGTATTCATATTTGGTGTCGCACATTCTTTCATCCTTTTCAGCGTCTACAAGGCTTTCTCTTAATAACCGAGGAACTAAGACTAAAACTAAATAAAAACTACTAAATCATTTGTCAAATTAACTAAAACTAAACTGAAATAAAAAAGCAAACAGAAAAACGAAAATCGAAATACATTAACATCCATGCATTTATTTATCCATCCTTTTTACAATGTAAAAGAAGGTGATTGAGAATCCCTGGCTGCACAGCAAGTACTCAATACATTTTTTTGTTCTTTCTTCAGACAGCAGCAGTGGATGTGTTCTCAGCTGGCTGTGTGTTTTACTACGTGGTCAGCAGGGGGCAGCACCCGTTTGGTGACGCACTGAGACGACAGATCAACATCCTGTCAGGAGAATATTCGCTCCCATTTTTTATGGAGGACATGCATGGTGAGGGCAGTGTCTGTGCTTGTGGGTCTTGTGAATCTTAAGGATTATTCATGTATTTATTCTAAAACAAGTGTTGGGCCGCAACGATTATTCAATCAATCGATTACTAAATTAACCGTCAACTATTTTGATAATCAATTAATTGGTTGGAGTGTTTTTTTCAATAATTAAAACAAGCTTTCAGATTTTTCAGCTTCTTAAATGTGAAAGTGTTTTGCTTTCTAATTTTTTTAAATAATGGAATTAAAAATGACTTACCTGAAAGCAATATTTGTATCTCTGGTGAAACAGATGACTTCATAGCCAGGGATCTGATTGAGCAAATGATCAGCACTGAGGCCGAGTCGCGCCCCTCCACCGCCTGTGTGCTAAAACATCCTTTCTTCTGGAGTCCAGAGAAGCAGCTGCTCTTTTTCCAGGTGTGTTAAGGACTTTGTTTATTGGCTTTTTTTGGTAGAGTTCTCAGACTTCATTGTGTGTATGTGTCTGTACAAAGGACGTAAGCGACCGCATAGAGAAGGAACCACCAGACAGTCCTGTTGTGGTCAGACTGGAGACGGCAGGAAGAGCTGTGGTCCGAACCAACTGGAGGATGCACATCACTGTGCCTCTGCAAACAGGTATTCATGCTCATGATTCCACACTAAATCTTCCTGTTTAAGGATTTTTATTTCTTACTATGACTCTTTTCAAAAAGCTCTTTGTCCATTTATGGCTAACAACGCCATTAATGCTTTGTGAAATATTTTTTTTGTCTTATGTACATTCCAGACTTGCGTCGTTTCCGGACGTATAAAGGAAACTCTGTTCGAGATCTGCTGAGAGCGATGAGAAATAAGGTCAGTTGATGTGTGCACTCACAATATAGTGGAACCCATGCACCCCCTACACTTGAAACCAGTAGGACACACTGTCGCTTGCTTTCAGTGAAAACATGGCTGCCAGTAGCAACACCAGGAAAAACAGATTTTAGCCTCTTTACAAAATGCTCGTCTCATAAAATCTATACTTAAATATATGATATCTTAAAAACAGTCAGCCTTTTCTGACTGCAAAATGAAGATTTTGTTGCTTTGTAAACTGCTCAATCTCTTGCACCAAAGTCCATCCATGAAAATCGGTCATTTTACATCACCATTACTCCACCATTTAAAGGTGCCATATGTAAGAATGTGGCCAAAAACGGTTACTACATTCAAATTTAAAATACAGAGGTCTTTTAGGTTTTCTGACGTAACTGGCAACCCGTGGTTGCTCAGCAGCTGAGACTCTACTGACTGCAATGATTGGTAGACGGCGCCACATGCCAAAAACATGATTTCAAAACATAAACATTTTTGCAGTCTGCCTTTTTTAAGGCAAATACTTTGGCTGTACTGTTGTTGTTGGTGAGTTCAGTTTGTTATATGAACATTATTCCTGAGTCTCTGTGACATATTAGGAGGATTTTATGGCCAGTTGCTTTAGATTTATTACATAATGCACCTTTAAGTTCAAATGTGTTGTCTTGTGACTTCAGTATAAAAACACAGATTTGCTCGATGGACTTTGGAAAGTGAGCGATTTTACAAATGTTTCCTGTAGATAAAGGCTGTCTTAATAGCAAACATATTATGGAGATAGCATAACTTAAGTTGGCATACATTTTATTTTGTGATTCCTTAAAGATGTGTTTTTCCTTGTGTCCTCTCAAACACAGCCATATTTTCAGTGAGGACAAGTGTCTAACTTGACATAAACAGACACACTGCAACACTTTTGCTCTGTTTTCATCCTGCTTTACAGAAACATCACTACCATGAGTTGCCACCAGAGGTGCAGGAGACTCTCGGCGAGCTGCCCGAAGGCTTCGTCTGCTACTTTACCTCGCGGTTTCCACGGTTACTAATGCACACGCACGCTGCTCTGCACATCTGTGCCCACGAGAGACTATTTCATTCCTACTATCTGACCCCGAGCTCCAAATAACCCTCACATGACTCAGCACTCCACTCTCTAAATGCATTAATGCACACATCCTTCAGGTGTAATCTTTGGTGAGCAATGGAAATCCCTAATATTGCCATGTTATTGCTTTTGTAAAGCCCATACTGTTTTATGAGGGAAGATATGGACTTGTTAAATAGTTTTTATAAACCTTGAATTGTTTTATTGATCAATTTTAATTTTATGCTGCATTTTGTGGCCCAGGAGGTTAATTTAAAAGGACACTAGCAAAACACAGAATGTATATACCGCCAAAGTCAGAAGTCTTCAGTCTGTATAAAAGAAGACCAAAAAGTGCCACAAACTGAATCACTGGATCTAAATGAAAGACTTTCACTAAAATACATACAGTAAATTCACCTGGAAAAATGACAGGGTTCTAACCTTCTCTCCTCTCGCTCTCAGAATAAGAGTTATTTCAAAATCTGAAGGGACAGACTGGTACAAATTTGCAAAATCCAAACTAAATTATTACTTATTTTATGAACATTCACGCACATTTGAAATAAATATGTGCACCGAGTGTCAAACATGTCATCTTTTGCAACCAATACAATCTAATAATAGATTTAAATAGAACTTTCCACAGTTGAAAACCTGAAATACTAATGTAAGAAATATTTACATTTGCTGTTTATCATTATTGTTATGTTGTTTGTTTGCTTCCATGTCCCTTTACTGCACTGCTAAGAAATAATAGTCAAATATCACTGGCACTGCAGAAACATGGGAAATTGTTGTTACCACTATTGTGTCGGGGCAGCAGTACAAATCTTTATGCTACATTTCAAGCTACAGACGTGTATCGTTGTCTCATTTTCAACAGAAATTCAGTATGTTTCACTGGATCACCACTCCTGAATGTCAACATTTAAGCTTTTATTTAAACTACACCTTACACGATGTTACTGATTAGTCAGAGCCACAAGAAATCTCCTCCGTGTAACTACTGGATGAAGGTTTGTGTACACTTCTGCAGTGGAATAATTGATGAAGAATAAATCTTTTGTACTTTTTCTTTTGAATGAGTGAATTAAACTGACGCTTTGGGTGTACCAAAGAATGACATACATCAAGTGTGGTGTTGAGTTTGTAAAGAGCAACCTGTTGTTACGACCCCAGGGTCGTGCCCACTTTTTCCTTGTGTGTATGTGTCTGCATGTGAGTGTGAGATGGGTTGCAGGTGTGTGTGTGTGTTTGAGTGAATGAGTCTAGGTGGATCCTGGGAGCTGATTGGTCCTGCACAGGAGGGAATCGAATAAGAGGCCTGAACATCCCAGCTGCAATGATCTTCCTCAAACCTCTCACAGCCAGACTGCCAGCAGACATTTTGTGTTTTGTTTTAATGAACCTTTAACATGGTTTCTGTTTGTGTGTTGCTGGTGGTTTCTTGGAAGTTGGGAGGAGGGAGTCTCTTTATTCTTGTTGTGATCAGGTTTTTCCCTTAGGCCTGGTCGTAACACTGTGGTTTAAGATGTGTATGATGAAGTATGATGATTACAGAAGTAATGATATTATACTGTGCACATACATCAGATATGACCCAGGAGGCGTAGGCCCAGTGTAATGGAGGACGAAGGCTGAATTCTGTGGACTCATGCTGAGATGTCAGGCCTTTTAAGCCTTTGGGGCCGAGGATTTCAAAATAAGACCAATTTCACATGCCCTAACTCTTTCCACTTCAGTAGCTAAAGCCACGCTGCGGGGGTTTGTATAGTGTGAAATTCAGATTTTAGATATCGAAACACCATATATATTATGGATATAACCAATAGATTGGACCTGGATATCAAAACAAGAAAACGCAGCCAATCTATGGTGTGTGGAGAAAATCAATAGGGTTGCAAAATAAAGGGTTTTTTCTACCGTTAAGTAAACAAAGTAAATTCTTTTTTGGGGGGCATATTTTGGTGTTGACAACCTCCCAATACTAAGAAGCAGGGTTAGTAGTTTAACTACCTGACCAGATTTTTATGATTTTTATTATATCATATGTAATTGTCACTGAAGAAAATGGTTAAATTGGATTATAATAATAATAATAATAATAATACAAACATTGGACAATCTTTTTGTGTGTGTCACAGAACATACCAGGCAGTGGCCACTGTGGCCTTTTTCTGAATGGTTAATGGGTCATAAAATAACGCATTTTCATGTCATATGGTCGTTTTTTGCACCACATTTTTTGCACCGCTTTTATAGCGTGATGCATCATCAGTATTACTTAAAAAAAATGTGAATTGAAGCTCACTGCCTACCTGTTAAAGTGCTTTTCATGTGAATGAATCAACATCTTCTCCCTGTTTTCTGAGTTGTGTTGCTGGTAATAATCACCTGTTCAGTGCCTGCCCAATATTTGATTGGTTCCCAGTTTCCTGAGCCGGCCAATCAGCACCCAGGACTTCACCTCCAAGCTTCTGCTCTGATTTGTCAATGTTCTCTGAATGTTTGCTGTGGGGAAAATAACGTCTTACATTAAACTTTTGTTTGTTAAATGTACAGAAATAGGACAAGTACCTTGTGCATACTTGCATCCATGTAGTTGTGTTTTTGTTATTCAGACTGGGTCACTTGGTGTGTGCCATCCTGTTTTGCTCTCAGCTCTTTAGGTTAACGGACATTTTTAATAGCCTTTTGTATTTGTTAACCTCTGTTGTACACTAACTCTTTTGCACCATACCATTGACTTCATCATTTGATTTGAAAGGTGAAGTGGGTGAAACACTGTCAAATACTGAGCTGCTTTTAAAATGTGTGATGTTTGCGACTTCTCCAATAAGAATCTGAACTCCTGTTTTGAATTTGAAGACATGATTGGTGATTTGGCCAGTGCTTTGTTGAGGTTTTTGCGATTTCAGAGATTTCAGACATTACCTTCAGCATGGGCTCCTATTGGGTAAAAGCAGCTGTCAGTCACACTGGTGTAAATTCATATCTGCTTTATTGTATATTTAGATTGAAGAAGACCCAAAATCTGAGCTAGAGACCAGTAACGCCTCCATGAAATGTTTAATGACGGTATAGTTAGTAAGAAGTGGGCTCATTTCTTCATAGATTTCCATTCATTGTGGCTATTAAACATATATATATATTACTTCCAGTTTATCCTCATCTGGCAAAGATGTAAGACAACACCCACTTTTTTAATCTATGGCCTATTCTTCAACAAATTAAAACATCGCATTGCTCTTACACCAGCAGAGGGAGCCATCTGCCATCTGGACATCAAGGGTTGTTTTTTTGTTTTTTTTCAAACAAGGCTGTGGATGCATATCTGTTGTGACCATCTCTGCTGTTTGCAAACAAACATGAAAATGACGTCCCGCAGAGCAGATAAGACGCCAGGCATCTCTGAATTATTCCCACTGTCAGTGTGAATGAAACCAGAAGTGGTTTAATGACATGGCAGTCTGTGCTCCGCTGATGTGTCATAGACACACCATCTGCTAATTAACCACAACCTGTTTATATTTGAGTGTGACACACTCTCTCCGATCTGTGTGTGTGTGTGTGTGAGTGTGTGTGTGTGCGTGCGTGTGTGTGTGTGTGAAGGGCAGAGGCAGAAACACAGGGAGTACTTGGTTCATTATTAAATATCAGAGTTCAGCTGTAGGCCCAATCAAAACAGCCTTAGGGAAACATCAGCTAAACCAGAGTCATGAGACCAAATTCACTCTCTCTCTCACACACACACACACACGTTTGCACAGCAATCTCGTTGCATCGACTTCCTTTAATTTTGACAGCCTTAACCCTTACCTTAACCAAAACCAGTTAAAGTCTAACCTAAAGCTGAACATAATCACAATTCACATTTTAAACTTAACTTTGACCATGGAGTCCATCATTAGGACCAGGTTTTGACCTCCATGAGGACTACTGGTCCTGACAAGGCCAGTGTTTATAGCAGAAAAGATTCAGGGAGACTTGAAGAAGAAAACATTGACTTCCTTTCGCTTGGACAGTTTTAACCCTTACATGAACCATAACCGGTTAAAGCCTAACTTTAAACTTAACCTAACCCAGAGTTTCTCGGTCCTGGTCCTGAGCTCCTTTCATCTTTTAGATGTCTCAAAAACAAATGAGTCAAATAAACAGGTCTTTATCAGGGTTTTGATGAGCTTATGTATGGCAAATCAATATGTGTACATAGATAATGTCAGTGTGTGAAGCTGTTGCTGACAGGAAGCTTCTGTAGCAACACGTCCAAGTGTTTCACAGGTCTTGCAGGTAAGTAAGTAACAAGTTTACGGAAGTGACAGAAGCTATTATAAGTCACGGTTTAATCGTAATGACAACAGTCGCATGTGGTTCAACAAAACTGAGCGACAAAATGTCCCGTTTGTCTATAAATGAAGACTTCCCTATGTTTCAGAGACCACAGGAGACATCGTCTCTCTTCTCTCTGCTTTTTTCGTCTCATCTCTTTTTGAAGGAGGCTGCTTTGGGTTTCTCTGATGTGTGTGTGTGTGTGTGTGTGTGTGTGTGTGTGTGTGTGTGTGTGTGTGTGTGTGTGTGTGTGTGTGTGGGCGGAGGGGGCTCAAAACAGGCAAAGGGATGTCGCTCTTTCAGTCTCTCTCCATTTTGGGATCAGGACAGGAAGTGGGCCCAACAGAGGAAACATGACACCCCCTCCCTTTCTCTCCCTCCCTCCCTCTTACTTTTTCTCGTATTCCCTTTTCCTCCCTTTGTCTGTTCCTCCCCCCCATGCTTTCCCATCCACAGGATCATTTCTGTCTTGTACGCTGACAGAGATCCTGCAGGCTGCCACAAGTGTGTGTGTGTGTGTGTGTGTTTCTCGATCTTAAATTATGTTCTACTCACTTCCTGTGTAAATAAATCTCTGCTAAGCAGTGGTTTTTGAAACAATGCTAAACCTCTGGTCGATGTGTTACTGAGCTCCCTCCCTCCCTCTCTCTTGAGACTCTCTCTCAGTCTGTTATGTATCAGAGCTCCTCTGATTAAAAGCCAAAGCAAAGGTCAGACTCGGCTGGGTAACGGAGATATCGCCTGACTTCAGCTTTACTCACATGCCCAGCGGTCTGAAAGCCTCTGCCGATGAGCTTCATGTTACAATAATGTGGTATTAAAGCCCACAGTTTGCCTCCACGCTGACATTACTTATCAGGAGCCTCGAGTCTTTGGTTTAGCCTGTGTTTATAAATGCTATAAATGTCCACTCCAGGACATCTTTGAATTCTTTTGTTTTCCACCACATCACATTTTTTTTCTCTCTCTTTATGTCCCCCCCCTGCTAATCTTTTCTTTTTTTTCCTCCCTCTCTCCAGTTCAGACGGTCTTGACCTCTCTTTCTCTGCGCACAATCAAACACACAGACGCCAACACTGAGAAAATAAAGAAACAGCATGTCAGCAAAAAAAAAGGCAGTGTATTTCACCACAGAGCACAGAGCCAAGGCAGTGGGTAACATAAAAACAACAGCAGAAGACCTCCCTCTTTTCATCCTGCTCCACTTTCAAAGTCCTCACTCTGTTTATTTGTTTCATTGCCATTTTCTTTTTTTTATAAAAGCCCCAGACGTTTTCCTTTCTGGTCGTTTTTTTTTTCTTCTTCTCTTGGATACATCCAGTGCAATGACGACACTTACAAAACTAACGTGTGTGAGTGGAAAAGGTAGGTTAGTTAACAACAACTCTTACAGCAACGTTACAGTTTTACAGTGATACTGTTTTCGACCAAGTGGTGTTTGTATTGTAAAGGTTAACACACAGTGTCAGGCAAATACTTACAGAATAATATGTACAGAAAGTAAAAAAAAAAAATCAAAATGCACACGTCATTATGAACACAACACGAAAACCAAGTACACAGTTGAATACAGTATGATAATAAGACGTGGAAGTGCTCATGAGTAGCCTCATTCCCCTTCAGGCTATTTGGATTGAATATTCCGGCTGGGAGGAGCTGCTCAGATGTTTCACATACGACTGCGTACCAAAATGCAAATCATGAAAATGTTCACTAATTTTTCACATGGAATTTTCACATATTACACTCAATGGAAGGTCATGGTTGAAACGATTTTTTTTTAGAAAATGCCGAAGCGTGTAACGAGGACAACCTGGAAACCAGTCAGTGCACAAGGTGTTAAAGCAGCAAGAGGCGATTTTTTTTCAACAGCGATTATTTTGTTGTTTGGGTTACTTTATGAAATAATTTGTAGTCAAAACCTACATTTTTGGATTTTGTAACAAGCAGCAAACACACCACTGAACCTTTTAAAGTGAAATGACAAACCTGTTAACTAAAAAGCAGCTTATTTAAGCCCTGAACAGTCCATGAACAGAGGACAAATATAAATCTAATACTAAGTCTCTTTAAGGTCTGTTTGTGGTCTCCAAATCCTGAGTGAAATACGAGGCTCTTTGACTACTTTAAGGGACTTTGAGGCTGAGGGGGTCCTACTAAACTAACTCCTTCTTTCTTTTCTTTAAAAATAACAACAACAAAAAAAACTCTCCTAAACATAAGTGCACTTCATGGCTCATACCTTGATGCCCTGAAATTATAAATTAGAAAGCATTTATTAGAAAGCCAGCTAGCATGGGATGCAGGGAATCTTCAGGGGGTCTCCTGAAAAGAGCCAATCATAAATCTTGTTATACACGTCCTCTCCGTAGTGTTTACCAGGTTTAGTTCCTTCTGTTTAAAGGGAACAAAAATCAGCTGCTGGCAGAAGATGGGAACAGTTACAGGCTGTCAAACCAAAACAAAGAGCTAAAAGATTCTAAAACGCCCCACACTCCTCAGGGGAGACTGCAAAATCAAATTAGAGGAAATCTTTCCACGCTGACCTTTTTCATTGCTACTATATAAATACTGATTCATGCAGCTAAGGATGGCGTCTTCCAAATCAGCAAATGTCCACCTACGATTGATGTAGGATCATTTGTTTTTATTTCACTTCAATAACTTAACAAATTATTAGATATAACTATTTACACTAAGCCAAGGGTTAAAAAAAAAATCACTTTTCCTGTGTGTTTTATCAGAAACATGTCATTAAAGTCACTGACAGTTCAATACTATCATTTCCTGTTGTTTCCTCCATGTTAACACGACAAATACTAGGAACAAGCCACATAGCTGAATCCAAAAATCGTCTCGTAAAGAGGATATTTACAATATGCCTGGGCACAAGTCTACCATAACTCAGAGAAGATCAGGAACTCCATGTTTCTAAAAACCAAGAGGAGTCTTTCACGTAATCGTCAGCAAAGGGAGGAGATGGACAATCTCTGTGTAGAGAGAGCTGGGAAAAGAGTGAAGCAACTTTTTTTATCTGCAGCTGTTTGTCAGGAGAGAAAAGAGAGTAAGACATCATCATCATCATCATCATCACCATCGACAGGAACTCTTGTGCAACCTTATCACATAACGCAGCATGTGACCAGTGTTGGCACAAACGCCTGCTGCTTTCCCTCTGTCACATGTCTATTAGGAACTTGCTCTGAACATCCTTTTTTTCTCGTCTTTTCACCTCTTTTTCCCACCAACTTGTAGCTCACGCAGCATTTTCCCACATTTCAACAGACGTCAGTCTGACTGGGTTTAGTGACAAGGCTGTCATTACTCACATTTACATGTGAGAAAAAGCACTTTCAGTGCGCTGGGCCATGTGGGTGGTGCTATTCTCTTATTTCTTCTCTCCTTCTTCTGACATGTATATCAAAGAAAGAATAGCCGAGTGCTCTACACATAGGAGACAGTGACCGTCTTTCCAGCAAACACACATATTCACAGGTTACACACGCAGGGTCTTGATCTCAGTGGTCTTTGGTTTCTAAAAGGACAAAAGGCTCCACACTTTATAGTTCCACAGGATTAAAAGTTCGATTAGATCCATACTGTGGGTCAAATTGACCGCTCCACAGGCCCGTGTTAAAATGTTTTCGGCGAGAAGCAGAATGCATGTCTGGTTTCACAGTTTACTTATCGGAGAAGCCGCCGTCTGCCGCCCGAAGGTCACTGCAGCATGATATCTTTGAGGTTTTCCTGCAGGATAGTGTCCTTGACGGCGTGGAAGACAAAGCGGATATTTTCTGTGTCTACTGCCGTAGTGAAGTGGTGGAAAAGCGGCTTCCCTCTGTTTCTTCTTTTGCGACTGAATGACTGCACCAAGAATGCCTGGAAGAAGCAGAACGAGGACACTGGAGTTAAGGTCAGCCTTCTGCAGTCACAGTACTTCTTACATGTATACAAGAAGCCCTGTTTCCATAATTGGGTAGCATGAAAGACACTCGGCCTGGACATGCATACAGATAGGCAGGTTTCTAATAAGCCCTCAAGACAGTTTGGGGCAGGAAATGTAAAAAATTGATTGTAAATGTTTCTCAGAATATTTCAAATATTTAAGTCATTGACACCTCTAACATTAGCAGGTATGAGCAGGTGTTTTATAAAAATAGGGCACTTGACTCCTTTGTTGATGGCTGTGGAGGAGTTTGTATTGTGAAATGTGTCCAACATCACTGAATCTGTTGGTCGGCCAAATAACAATGACCTACATACTTCATGCTTAAAGTTGCAACAAGCAGGCTTTAACTGACAGTTCTTGATTGTTGTCTTTTCATACCTCATGTCTGGTACCTTTTTGTCAGCACTACATTGCCTATATATGACCCTGAACTTAGTTTCAGAACCTAATGGACCAGAGAGCACACTTGACACTTGGCCTGTGAGTTAAAAGCTGCTTTCAGGCTATTTTCTTTAAATTGTGCCATATGTGTTAACACAAAATGTCTGCAGAAATGACTCTGGACATTCTCCCACCAGCTGTCTAGTCTAATATCCAGATTACTGTATGTCCAAATGTGACTTTGTGTGTGAATGCAGCAAGAGAAACATGGGATGATCCACAGCACAAGTGAATCAAATGAGTTTCCTGCTTCCTGCCTGGCTCCGCCCCCCTCGCCCAGATCCTCCAGAGATTCTGCTGATGTTGTGAGCACGTCTGACCCTGACACTCTCCCTGAACGCTTGTCACATGTGGACAGCAAACTCCAGAGAATGTGCAGACCCAAATCTCGAGACATGGAGTTCATGTCTGAGGAAAGCTGAAGCCTTGTTGATCCAAAACATCTTGACACACCATGTTGCCCTCTTTCAAGAGCCTTGACTAATTAAGTCACCTCAAAGGGTTCCAATGAAGTGTTAGTAATACTATTTTGATAAAATATGACGTTTTACAGACTTTGACTGTGTGCCACATTTCCCTACTTTTGAAAATGCATCCATTTGAGGTTAAAGTATTTTGTAAATATGAATATTGTTACTAACCAACCTAATCCCAATAACAACATGAATATGGAATGTTACAGTACCTTGTATTAACAAATACACCATGGGAGTCACCATTTTCAGGTTTATTTAACATTCTATATATCTGGGAAACAGAGAACTTTGGTCCAAGTGTCAGATTGGCAATAATATTTGTGGGAACATGGGAGCCTGAAAGAGCACACATGTGGAACTGGATAACATGGTACCCTGGGAGCATAGATTTTGGCGAACATATGGCCCAAATACATCATTTTTGGGACACCAAGAGAGCATATACTTGCAGCACATAGCGTATTGTGAGAAACCCGGGACAATGAAGAACACAAGATGTTACTAACTGTGTAACACATGACCCCATGAGAACATACCTGTACATCCTCTAGTCGGCGAGGATCTCCCCTGAACTCAGGAAAGTACTTGCGGATGTCAACCGTGCGTATTTTTTCCACCAGCAGGTCTGTTTTGTTGAGGAAGAGGATAATGGACACATTGAGGAAGAGCTTGTTGTTGACGATCGTCTCGAAGATGTTCATGCTTTCCACCAAACGGTTTGTCCTTCGGTCCTCCATCAAGACCTGGAATCACACACATACAAGCGCACCTTTGTTTTTTCAAGTTTTGTTTGTACAAAGATTAAAGGATTCAGCCGTCATCATATGACTGTTTATGTAAAAAGGAGCTACAATCAAGGTTCCTCAGGCAGCCACAAAGAGAGCTTTGTAAATCTGAATTGTTTTGTCTCTGATGGGTCTTGTCTGTTTCGTAAATTCTAAAATTCAACAGTATAATGACCACAGTCTGTGTAACTAACCGCGAATTTAGTGTTACATAATCAAAAGAGAGAGTGTGTGTGTGTGTGTGTGTGTGTGTGTGTGTGTGTGCGCGCGCGCTCCTAATGATGTGGGGACCTAAATCTGTTTATACAGTCACATTATGGGGATCAAATTCAATATTTGTCATTTTTCCACATTGGCTTTAACTTAATTTTTCATCAAAAAGTTGTTTTTTTTGTCTTTTTTGATATATTTATTATACAGTTTCTGCATCATTTTAATTGAAAATACTGGATAAAATTGCATTGCAGTGCCAACTAAAATGTAGACTCGACAGAGACACATTAGTGTTATTTGTTATCATCAAGCCATTATATTTTATCAGATAGATTTAAACAAAGAAAATTGGCTAAATATAGTGCCCTGATTTCTAAAAGTCATGTCATTAAAATGTGATTAAAATGAAAATGAAACTCTTTTGTTGAATATATGTGTTTCAATAGATATAAAGAGCTAGTCTGACTATACTTCTCAACAAAATAAAACAACAAAACCCTATTTCTCCAAGTTAAACTAGTTCCCTGGTGTCCTAATGAACATGTCTGTAACATGCTTTGGTCAAAACACCATAAGGATGAAGCACCACAGCAGTTCAATCACCCTGCCAAAACAGCCCTGTTCAGAACGCTCTGTTTAGTAGTATCTCTTTAGGTCCACCTTAAAAAAAAGTAAAACGAAACTTAAGGGACAGGAAATGACATCATCCACAGAGGCTACTGGGAGCTAACAGCAGTTAGCATTTGGAAAAGTGATCATTTGCAGGCTCTAGCAGGCACATTGCCGTCATATTAACATGTATCCACATAAATCCTCTGAGGCTGGAAGTTTGTGTAGAACTCTGTGCTGCACTGTGGAGCCAAGAATAGAACTTTTCGTGGACTTCGACTGATAGGACCTCCAGAGTCCCAAATATAAGGATTTCAATGATAAAAAAGTTGAAATGAATAATATAATATGGGCCCTTTAATGCATAAACGCTTCATAATATATATTTAAAGGGTACCTGGTCGTACTCAGATGACGACACCATGAAGAGAATTGACGTGATCCCGTCAAAACACTGAAACCACTTCTGCCTCTGGGACCTCTGCCCTCCAACATCCACCATCTTGAAAGGAATCTTCTTGATGACAAAGTCATGCTCGACGATTCCTTTAGTTGCCTTCCTCGCAAACAATATGTCCTGTTTGTTTGGGATATAGTTCTGAAAATGGGACATGGTAACTTTTGTTAGGCCAACAGAGGTTTTCACAAAATTATTATTAGTACGACAGAAAATGTGAGCATACAGCGAGCTGCATGTCTGACATGTAAATTAAGGGTGACATAAAATACAGTAAATAAATTAGTTATTATTTCATTTTGTGTACAACAATTGCTACAACATTTACAATATTGTAAAAAGAATTGTTTGTTTTCTTGATTTCATGTTCTATATACCGGTCATATACAACTGGTTATACCTACTTATATTAATCTATAGGTATATAGGCCAATACTTTCTTTACCTATGGACATTTATGGGAACTTAAAAAACGTCATTAACAAAATTAAAAAGTGTCATACCCAAATAAGTGTATGCCCACTATACGAAACATAAAAATAAGCAAGTTAATAATTAAAATGTAGCGGCACATTGTTTATGTAAAAATATGTGCATTAATACAACATATAACAAGGCGACATAACATGGGTGCAGACAACAAACAGTGGCAGTGCCATAAATATGATAAATAACATGAGTATTACACTCCCTAATGTTATTATCACTGACTCGAACAACTTCCACATCAATCAAACGCTTCTCAAGTAAGAACAGCGAGGACTGAGTTACTGTGACTCACCAGTTGTCCAATACGATCCAAGTTATCCAGGAAGTATTTCACCGACTCACTCTGCAGACAGAAAAAGAATAAAAACAAAACAAACCATTATGGCTGAGAAGAACTGAGTCATCTTATTACACACAAACTGAATTTAAAAAAGACAAATTATTGAGTGAAAGCATTTAATTGGATCATTTAATTTTATTTTTTCATGTCTCACTTCCTTGAAGCTTTTATACTGTTGGCTGGTGATTGGATAAATACATAACTTGATGCCACAAAGTGCAGAACGTTAACGGACATAATCATATCAACGCCATCATCTTATTTGTGACATACACAACTGCTGCTTTTATACGCGATCGTGTTCAGTATCGCCGTGTTTAGAAATGGTAAAGCATGAACTGAAGAGTTATGGCCTAAATAAATGAACAATAACTGGATCTGAATTAAAACAGGGTCACTTCAAGTTACAAACCCGCAAAGAATTACGGTATCCCCTGACTCTGCATCACCTGGGACACTATACAATAAAATGGACTGTGCTTGAAGTTTAAATCATCATTGGAAAATGTGATCATCTAAATCACATGTGTCAAACTCAAGGCCCGGGGGCCAGATCATATTATGTGGCCCACAAGAGATTAATTGACCTGACCAGATACAGACTTTTAAAACTGTTAGTTTGTCAAGAAACAACCATCGTGGACCGGGTTATCTATAATGCATCATATTTGTAACTTGAATAAGTAATAAATACGAAGAAAGTTATTTCACAATAAGTTACGGAGTAATTACCTTTATTTTACATTATATTTGTTTACATTTAGTTCCATTTATTCTGTATGACAGTCACATCTGGCCCTTTGAGGGTAACCATTATGTTGATGTGGCCCTCAGTGAAAATGAGTTTGTCTCATGACCTAAATAAACAAGTTGTGTAACATAAGTCTAGTTTATATTTATTTCAATATCGACTATATATTCAAATAAAGAGGGGAAAGAAATTAATATTTCAAGAATGAAGTCAAGGTATTCTGAGAATGAAATCCTAATATTGCCATAATAAAGTCTTAATATTGAAAAAGTCATAATATTACGAGAAAAAAAGTAAATTTTACGAGAATAAAGTCGAAATATTATAAGATTATTTTTATTTGCACAGTTTCTTGCACAACCTTTTCAAAAGTCCTAATGCTAAAGATCATACGGTGCTAATGTCTTTTGGAGTCATTCTCGAACAAATTATGTCTTTATTCTTGAAAGATTACCACTTTATTCTCATAATATGACACCTTCATTTTCAAAAGATTACAACTTAATTCTCGAAGGATTACGACTTTCTTCTCATAACATTGTGACTTTATTCTCAAAGGATTAATTTTTTTACATCTTCAGTTTGGCCCTAATATTCCCTCATAATAAATAGATGTAACATCTTATGGTATCGTTTATTTACTGAACAATGTCATAATTCAGTGTTTCACACGCATGTATAGGGAGTATGGGGACTGCGGCGGGGAGTCGTGATGAAGCTATTTTTAAACATTGTTAAAACAATGTTTTGATAATTAGTAGCAGTGCATCCACTGTTCCAGAGGGGGGAGCTGCGTTTCTGAGAGCTAATTATGTCACTTCCGGGTATTGGCCAATCACAACACACTCTGTCTTCTGGGTGCGAGATTTCAGTCTGAAACACCGCAGCTGAGGACAGTGTCAGTAAGGAGAGATTTCTATCGGCTCATTTACAGCAACTATGAGATTTTTGACCATAAAAACAAGTTAATGTATGTAAGTAGACCTCCATATCTCACATATATGTGCAACAGGACCACTCTGTGTGAGCTTTAAAGCATTTTCACTGAAAACAGCTGACTGGAACATTATGAGCGTGAGCCAGAGTGAATTAAAATTAGACAAACAAAGAAGCCATTATGTCAAGAGGAGGTAGATCTGCTAGTGTTTTGTTGTTTAGTTAGTGTTTTAGTTTATGTTTCCAGTCACGTTTTTATGTCATGTTTTGGTGTTGGTTTAGGTTCACTTCCTCCTTTATTTTGGTAAACACTCACGCTTCCTGTCGCGCTGGCACTGCATCCACCTTGACACACTTTCCCTTAATTCCCTCATGCGCTGCACCTGGTGATCCTCAGTAATCACACACACCTGCACTTGATTTTCCCTTTATAATGTCCCCACTTCCCTCAGTCAGTGTCAGTGTGTCGTTTATGCTCCACGGAGAAATCATTGCTCGCAGTTTAATTGTGTTTAATAAGTGTTTTTTTGATAATAGGTTTTGTTATTTTGTGTTACGAACCAGTTCTTCATCTCATGTGTTACATATTGTTAGAGGAGAAATAAATAAAAGGCTCACTGTCATTCATTCATCCTCATTCCTGTCTCTTGCATTGCTACACATTCCTAACACATTAAAAGGCACCAGTTGACATCATTTCCCTGACACACAGGAATACAACATTAATGATCCTACTCTGGGAACTGGAGTTGTCATTCATTACGGAGAAGTCTGCCAGTCTTGTCAGTTACACTATTGTTGTTGTTGAGCAGTAATGTGGTATAAGTGCAGGCTGATAGTCACTGTAATAGATTTCACAGTTTTGAAGAGGCTGATAATTGTTCCAGCAAAACAATGGGTGCATGGAACAGTTTTCTGAATCACAGAGGCATGTATGCCGTCTGTAATGATAAGGGTTCTAAAGGCAAAGCATCAATACATACTGTGTTTTTAAGCTAAAACATAAGGTGCATACAGTGTTGAAACTCCCTTAAAGACAACTTTCATATACAGAGAAGTTTGTGATTGGTCACAGCAGCAGCAAAAATTATGGTATGACATTATATATATTAAAAATAAAATAAAAATAAAACGGTCACGACAACCGTAGCTCGACTTGACTGTGCATGGAAACGTACTGACACATGCACTCATTCAACAGGAAACAGCTGTGTGTGTGAAAAACAGTGGCGAGAAACATGGGGGAGGGAGGGATTAGTGAGTCAGACAGAACCGAGTTACAAAGTCCTTTTAGCACCACTGTTACACACACACACACACACACACTCACACACACACACTTGGGGCTTGACTACAACAAAGCATTGTTCCTCAGTTTTTTTCACTTCTGTGACACTAACCAAAGCGAATCAAAAAAAAAGAAAAAAAAAAAAAACTTTTGATGTGGCTGTCAAATTAATCTCTGTCGTTCCTGACACTAACAACCAGGAAACGTGACCTCGCGACCCTGTCACTGACCTACAGTGTCCCTGCAATAGGAAACAAAGGCAGACACTTTGATTGGTTCAGCAGGACGTGAACAGGAGGAGGGAAGAGCAGGGAAGAGGGGAATTCCCACAGTTGGATGGACACACACACACACACACACACAAACACACACATATCATTTCGCACACACACACACACACACACACACATTTCACAGACATTCTATCTGCCATCAGCAGAAATGAAACGCTATTCATGCTTTAGATGTATCAAACCAAATTTCAAAATAAATGCATTTTATTAGGTCAACGATGAATTTTAGGGTCTTGTAATGTAATGAAAATTATATATTAAAGAGTCTGTGTGTGTGCGTGTGCGTGTGCGTGTGCGTGTGCATGTGTGTGTGTGTGTGTGTGTGTGTGTGTGTGTGTGTGTGTGTGTGTGTGTGTGTGTGTGTGTGTGTGTGTGTGTGTGTTTGAATAAGACAGGAGGAATGTCTCGTCTTGTATGGGCAGATTAGGGGCTTTACTGCAGCACAGAACTGAAAAAGCTCACATACTGTGTTATGTGTGTTTGTGTGTGTGTACTTGTTACCATTTTTAGGACCTTTTCTTGTATAAACACGGACACTCATGATGCAGAACCTACTTTCTGAGTAACTACTTAAGTTTGGGGCCAAGGTTTGACTTAAGTACGGCAACTCATGGTATAAGTAAGTATAAAATGCAGTAACTTACAATTCTTCTACTATTATTTATTTATTTGCGCCTTTCACAACTCCTCAAACATCCAGGGTGTATCCTGTATCTCACCTAATGTCAACAGGGATTGGCTCCAGCTTCACTCATGATCCTCAAAGGCTGGTAAAGTGGTAGAATGGAAGGGTCATTTCGAAATGTTTAAGGTGACTTCTTTAAAGAGTAACTACTAAATAACTAGTAATGTTATTGACTGGTTTCCTGGCAGTCAATGAGGTTTGTTAGTGGAAAGTGGTGGCACCTGTGTAGGACTAACCAAGCGTGCAAGTATGAGGCTCATCAACACCAGGTTTGGCTTGTTTAGACCTTTTTGCTGCGTACAACACAGAATTGTTGTCTCGCGGAGCTCCGCTTTGTCTGTAAAAAACACGCGAGAGTCCTGGCGAGGGCAACGGTATCCGAAAAGTCCCCGAAGTCCACGAAAAGTTCTATTCTTGGCTCCACAGTGCAGCACAGAGTTCTACACAAACTTCCAGCCTCAGAGGATTTATCTGTCCAGTGGATACATGTTATATATGACGGCAATGTGCCTGCTCGAGCCTGCAAATGATGATCTATACAATGTGTATAGAGCAGGACAATATTTAAATGTGCCATATGTAAGAATGTGGCAAAAAACGGTTACTACATTCAAATTCAAAATACCGTCTTTTAGGTTTCGATTTCTGATGTAACTGGCAACCTGTGGTTGCTCAGCAGCTGAGACTCTACTGACTGCAATGATTGGTAGACGGCGGTAGGTGGCGCCACATGCCAAAAACATGATTTCAAAACATAAATATGATTTGCAGTCTGCAAAATATTTTTTTGTTGTTCAGTTTGTTATATGAACATTATTCCTGAGTCTCTGTGACATATTATTTTTGGCCAGTTGTTTTAGATTTATTACATAATGCACCTTTAATCTAAAATGGTAATTTGGCACATTTTGGCTTTGATAAATATTGGGCCTCCTGCGACTGTAAAATTGCAGTGGGCTGTATTGCGATTTTGATGAAATTTCAAAGAATTGTTCAGCCCTGACACAGATCTCTTCTGATCCAGAGCTGAAATGGTTTTCCAATGAGAAAATCAGTGCCGTACTATGGATGCATGCTTTGTTGAACTTCCAAGTCCTAATCCCCTCCGATACACTACAGCCTAAACTTGTACCATCTTTACGCAGGAAATTTGTGCAGCCGAAGACAACGGCCACAGTTTACCATCACAGCACGATGTACAGCCTTGTTTTTGTAAAGGAGGTTTTTGTTGTTCGGATCCTAAATGAAACTGCGTGTTATCTGGGTGTGGTGGGAACACAGGGAAACCTGCAAGTAAACAAAATCCTCACTTGTGCTCATTCTGATTTTTTTTTTTCCTGTCAGTATCATTCTCTCTGTCTCTTACTCTCACTCTTCCCCATCCCCCTGCTCTCCTCTAACTTTCCACTCCCTTTCTTTCTTTCATTCTTTCTTCCTCTTGCCAGACTCTCTCTCTCTCTCTCTCTCTCTCTCTGTGGCCTGGCTCCAGCTGTTCCTGGGAAAAGCTGTCTGTGGTATCCCCGGAAAACCTCTCCGAGAGTGGAGCGAGGGAAAGAAGAAGTGCAGAGAAAATCGAGCTCAGCACATTTACTCCACATTGGACATTTTTTGTTTTTCTTATTTTGGAGGAATAAGCCTGGTGAAACTCTATATTTTCTCCCATGAAAACAACCAAACTAAAAGTGTACTGATCTATGTCAACACATACCACATTTTTGTTCTAACATGTACGTGACACTTGTGTTTCAAACGTACACTTCAGTTTTTAACATGGTTAACTTCCTATAAAAGTCGCACACTGTGGTTTTCAGCGAACAGGAACAAAGCAAGAACACAGTGTGCTTTTTTTTGGTCATGTGTTATTTTCAGCCACAAGGAAATGACCATATTATTTTAGCTCGATTTCTCATAATTGTGTGGATTTGGACTACGTGTCATGCTTAACCTCTATTTGGAATTTTGGACATTTGGAAATACTGTTACTTTGGAAGAAGGGTGTTTATTCTTAGGTTTTCTAAATAAAGTAAAACTTTGATACAACTCATATCAAAAGTAAACACAGAGCTTCACCCCTGAGGTTAAAGCCATTATGTTCATTTACTGAGAAATTCTAATTCCTGGGCAGCGTGCCAGCAAACTAAGCAGCAGCAACATCTCAGTTCATGCTCACTGTTAGTTTACAAATATTTGACTGTTAGTTGCTAATAGCAGACAACAGAAGATTTTTTTAATCAATCTGAGAATGTAGAGAGTCACTATTCCAGCATTGGTAATAACTGAAATGCAACCTATAGCTATAGCTCTCATAGAGAAGCCCACGCTAAAAACATGTCAAGCACCATTTACATTATATCAAGTAATTGTCGTCAAAAGGAACTTGTGACCATGATGTCTTCTGCACACAGGAGTACCGGTCTTAACCACGGAGCTACTCCACCCCCAGTTTGCTTCATTATTCCCATTTTCACTGATCAAAAATCCAAGTTAAAGCAGGGTTTAAATGTGTTTAATCAGCACTCACTCCTCAGTGAAACCACTCTGCAATGCACGCCAGTTTATATCGGCGTTGGCTCTGATGGACAATGGTGGGAAAACAAAATCCTTTCTTCTTCGTCTGCTTTATTTTTGGCAGCAGTACAAATTCCTGCATCATTTCCTGCACGACACCAGGACGCCCATTATCCATGAATGTTTGGAGCAAACCATAACTTTTACAGCTTGGTTTATTGAGGAAAACGATTGATGAGCTGAAGTAGCTGAAGACCAACCACGAGCAATGGGAAAGGTGACTACTACCACCCAGTAGTTATTTACTCCAAACCAGTGTTGCTTGTTTTCTTTTAATATTAACCATTAACCTTCAGTTACCATCCTGTCATTACCGTAACTACTAGACCATTTGTGATATCTAGAAAATTCCCAAACTATGGACTGGTGATCCATCCAGGTTGTGACCACGCCTTTCGCCCTATGTCAGCTGAGATTGGCACAGCACCCCGCGCGACCCTCATGTGGAGGATAAGAGGTAGAAGACGGACGGATGGATGGATGGATGGATACCAGAAAGCAGAGAAACAGAGCTTATGGTAGCCCTCAGCACTTCTGCGGAACAATCGTCCAATCACAGACGAGATTCACCAGTGTGTCACACGTTTGTGATGTCAGCTTATTCCTAAGCGGTTGAATAACTGCCAGATCTCGAAAGTGAAAGTTATCTTGGAAAATGGAGCAGAAAGGGGCAAAAGCACTCACTCATTTAACATTTTTTGACAATACTACAACCATAAAACCAACATAAATCCAGGCAGCTTCATTATCGTGATGGTCATAAAAAGGGTTTCACTTTCATGTTCAGTGAAGTGGTCCTTTCCATGTGTGCATGGGTTTTCCAAAAACATGCAATATGGGAATTAGGTAAATTGGACACTGTCGATGTGAGAGTGTGAGTGAGTGGTTGTTTGACTCTATGTGGCCCTATGATGGACTGGCGACCTGTCCAGAGTGTACCGCACCTTTCGCCCTATGTCAGCTGAGATAAACACAGACCCTCCCGCGACCCTCGTGGATAAAGTGGTAGAAGATGGATGGATATTCAAAGTGAAGCACTAAGGGTGATGATACTGAATTGTAAAATAACTCAAAACAAACTCTGTGGCCCAGTTTTGTATGGTTTTTGTAGGAGGATTATCAGGCCTACGCAGGCCAAACTTGTTCAATTCATTGTTGGTTTTATTTATATGAGGAAACAATAAAAAACATCACAAGCCATGTCCTTCAGAGCCAGACTGATGTGTGCAGGTCTGTGCAGATGTCACACACTAGTTTTATCACACTGTGGCTCCAGATAAGACAAGGCAGTCTGAGCCAAAGCTGAGCACTGACATCTCTCTCCCTCTCACACACACACACTTACAGATACAGTATGTTAAGTGGCACGTAGACGGAAGTGGCTTTTGTCTGACTCCAGATTGTTTTGTCACCGATAGATGTGTAACAAGGTCAAAGTTCAAAAGTACAGCTCCGAGCAGACTGTAACAAACAGACTCGCCTGCCTGAGCCAAAGCATCGCACACACAGCGACAGCGAGAGCAGCTGGTGATGCCGACGCTGTGAGGCATTCCCCGATGTTGACAATGTGGTTAAGTAATTATTCATGACATTCTGCTCATGCATTTTAGAGTCATTAAAAGTCTGTCTGGCCCTCACAGCACATTTGTGGACACTTGTAGTAGCAAATGGTTCGCCAGCATTCTGCTGTTCATACATTTAAATTACTGTAAGTAGCCGATGTCAACCAATCTTGGTTCACTGCAGACAAACAGACAGAGGGAAAAAAAAGATGAATTACTTAAATAATCTTTAATTAAAGATTATTTAATTAAAGAGCTGCCAGATGTTCTATGTGGCTCATTATGTTACTCATCTAATCTTAAAGCATATCAGTTATTGCTCATAGTATAATTATGTGGTATAATTACTGGCCGTCTGGAGGGTGGAATGGTGTCTCAGAGTTAGCAGGTTCCTGGTTTAGGAGCCAGCTTTGTGCTCAAGAATGGAATAACTTACAGACTGATTTAAAGCTCTCAGAACTGCACTGCTAAGTAGAACCATATAAGGTTCTTTGGCTTGTCCTCATAGGAGAACACTTTTTGGCTCCAGGTAGAACCTTTTTATAGAGGTTCCACCTAAGTACCCTTTTTAAACTCTTTATTCAGGAAAGGGGTTTTAAAGGGTTCCCTTGATCAAAATGGTTCTTACTGGAACCATTAGTGTTCCCAAGAAAACTACCTTGGTGGATGTGACTACTTCTAAACCTTTTTTTCCAAGATCATTTTAGAAACTGTACCTGTATCAAAACTGGTGTGGTTCTTGATACTGTATTTTATTGGTTGTGTGTTGTGTTAATTTGGTGTGCTGTGAGTTGTATGTGTCTGTTTGTCTTGTAATCTATGAAATAAATTATATATATATATATATATATATATACATACGTGTATATGTAAATTTCATTTAGCAGGTTTGTGGTGTACTGGTTCAGTGGTAAGCACTGGTGCCTCACAGCAAGGCGGTTCTTAGTTCAAATCATGGTTCATTCTGGGCATTTCTGTGGAGAAATTGTGTATTTTCCCCATGTGTGCTTGGATTTTCTGCATATACTCCAGCTTCCTCCCACAGTCTGAAATTATTTAGGTTGGTTAAGTTTTTTTTTTTTTAAACGGGTAAACCTGCTTAAAAAAATTTTGTCCTTTCCGATTACCAGAAGAGAAGTTTGAGTCTGTCTCTTATTTTCCTCCAGGAAGTTGTGTTCATACGCGCCTTAAACCACCAACATGCGACACACACACACACACACAACAACAGAAGAAAGCAGCATGGTGAATACTGAAGTCACGGTGGTTACACACATTTTTCCCTCTTTCCATCACAGCAGCGATAGAACCATTTTAGACTGCTGAGTATACACTTTGCATCATAAGACCACGCTGTAAAAGATGCAGACAAGCTCAAACTCCACAAATACACACAGCCACAATAAAGTAGTAGATGGTGAAGTCACCGCGTTCAGCCGGATGCCGTGTTTACATTACTGCCAAAGGGACCAGGAGCTGTATCTAGTATCTAATAGTGTATTGATTTCCATTGAAGGCAAAAGCGAGATGTGTGTGTGTGTGTGTGTGTGTGTGTGTGTGTGTGTGTGTGTGTGTGTGTGTGTGTGTGTGTGTGTGTGTGTGTGTGTGTGTGTGTGTGTGTGTGTGTGTGTGTGTGTGTGTGTGTGTGTGTGTGTGTGTGTCTATGTGTTTGTGGGATTTTCATCCAGTGGAAAAGGTGGGACAGGCTCCAGCTTCCTGGTCTGTCTCAGATGAATTATTTACAATATGGTTGTCTTATTTACAATAAGGGCCTAATTTAAAAAAAAAAAAAAAAAAGCTTTCACAACCTTCCAAACTTAGCAGATTGACATTGAACTATTAATCATCACTGTGTAAGGATATCATGACGCGTCTCATGAGGCCTTGGTTGTCGACTGTTATGACAAACTACATGAGCTGTAACTACAACTTGTTGTGTCTGATGCCCTTTGGTTGTTTCTGAACCCACCAGTAAGTTAAAATATAAAAATGAAGTAATGAAAGTGAAGTGTGAAAATCACTGGTTTGATCAGTGCACAAATCAAAATATTAGGGTTAAGAGAAAAGCAATTACACTGAAGCCCTTTCAAATGACGTGAGGTGCAGCGTTGCGTGGCAGATGAAACTCAGCTGGGCTCCACTTCGCCAGCTCCTTTTCCAGTCAAGAGAAAATAATTAGACCTTTGGAAAGTTGCCAAACACTAAAAGGAGAGAGGTGAGTTACTCTGAAGAACCATAAATACTTCCCGAGGCTTCACTCGGTGCAATGCTCCTTCACTGAGTTGACATAATAAAACATTTATCATATTATCCTGTCACTTCATCTGAGGTTAGCAGCCTGCCACAAATTATCAGCGCAGAGAAACCCGGGCTTGTGGTAAATCAGTTGCGATGTACAGTAGATCCCTGCTGCTCTCCACTGCTGACGTCATTGCGCTTCTGAGAAAATATTTATGAAACTGGTGGCAAAATCATGTCAAGGTTCACGCAAATGGTTCCCACACAAGGACCAATTCCCTCAAATTCAAGGACTGAATGTGCAGACAGCTTAAGATGGGGGGAGGGCAACTTGGAAGAGCTGGTTTACCCATGATGATGTCCACTTTTATTGATTTGCAGCACGCTCTGCGTCTCGAGTGACTGTCCTTGGGAATTTTCTTTGCAGAGATCTTGAAATGTCCCATTCCCATTATGTCCATAATTATTAGTGTATTTTATGGCATTAACAGTAAAACAAGAATTCCTAGCTTTTAAATATAGCTGTTCTGCTTCATCCCCCATCACTCACTTGGATACTCTGTGGCGTCTGTGACGCAGTAAATGCGAGGCAGTGTGTCAGCCGGCGACTAATCTATGAGTAAACATGACTCTTCAAACTGACGTTTATGGGAGGATTAGTGGAAATGGCTTATTATCACAACCTTGTCGGTCATGGCCTGACCAAAGGAAGTCGATTGAAAAAAATATGTGCTGACATTTTGTAAGTGGATTCTTAAACTAAACTGGGCAAAGCTTGTCACTATGACATTTAAGCTGATTACACAATAGAACGGTGACATTTATTTTGACGATTATTATTATTATTGCTGTTGATAGTAACATTAGTTTCCTCTGTTTTTAGTGTGCTCTTGAAACGTCTCCATTTAAGGGGCCAGTTAACACTTATTATTTCACCTTAGCCCACCTGACACTGAGGACTAAGTGGTCATGGCAATTTGTAAAATCAATTGAGCACAAACACTTTCACGTTCATAAAAACATGAGGTAACAACTAGGGCAGCAACAATTATTAAGTTAATCAATTATTAATTAAGCTAACTATGTTGATAACTGATTAATAGGTCTGAGTGTTTTTTTCAATAATTAAAACAAGCTTTCTGATTTTTCAGCTTCTTATGTGTTTTTTTTCTTCTTTGCTCCAAATAACAAAGACATTATTAAAACCCAATACTTTTGGTTTGTGGACAAAACATGACATTTGACAACATAATTTCCAGTTGTGGTAAACACCAATCAGCATTTTTGAACATTTTATGATTGCATTTTTACTCGATTATGTGAGAAAATAATCAACAGATTATGTGATTATGAAATAATCATTAGTTGCAGCCCTTACCCTGACTTCAGATGTACAAAAACCAGAGTCTATGAAGTTCATCTTTGAGTCCAAGAGAACCTTTGCACCACATTTGGAGAAATTCCTTCAAGGTTTTCATTAGAGCTGCAACTAACGATTATTTTCGTAATCAATTAGTCTGTCGATTATTTTCTCGATTAATCG
This sequence comes from Microchirus variegatus, assembly GCF_963457635.1. Taxonomy (NCBI): domain Eukaryota; kingdom Metazoa; phylum Chordata; class Actinopteri; order Pleuronectiformes; family Soleidae; genus Microchirus; species Microchirus variegatus. The sequence goes on from NC_139824.1 coordinate 5,119,720, forward strand.
ATGAATTGTTCGGTCCATAAAATGTCAGAAAATGTTTAAAAAAAAATCAGTTTTGGAATTTGGAAAAGCTGGAATTATGATAGAAAAATCTTGTTTTGTTCACAAACCAAAATGATACAGTTTTAACCAAGAAAATATCCATTTAAGAAGCTAAAACAATCAGAAATCTTGTTTTAATAATAAAAAAAGCTTCAAACCAATTATCGATTATCAAAATAGTTGGCGATTCATTTAGTACTCGATTAATAATCGATTAATCGATTAATCGTTTCAGCTCTAGTTTTCATAAGATATCATAACATAATGCCCGTAAAGGTAAACATTTTTTTATTTTTTTTTCTGTTTCATACAATAGCTAGTGTGTTGCTGTGCAGGTGCATGAGAGATGTAACTGGTATCCACCTGTCGAATGTACTCACCAGTTGGAACTCAGCCCGTCGTGCGTAGGCCTCTTGTATTCCGGTGTCGGCCCACAGTGCACACAGTGCCATCACGTACAGCTGAAACTCGCCGGGCTCGACGCCCGAGGCGCCCACGCGTCCCTCCCACGACATCACCAGCATGCCCTGCTTCTCATTCTCACAGCTCTGCCAGCTGATGCCCAGCTTGTCGCGGGCGTCCACCAGCACGCGCACGCCCTGCACAAACACACACAATATCGCACATTGCGTATGAGCCTGGAGGCAGTGAAGTGGTTCGACAACTGCAGACAACACAGACATAAAAAAAAAAGAAAACACATCAACACGGAGACTGGAGTCACTAGTAAACATGGTGCGGCTTTGACGGTGAAGCACATGTCTCTGAAACACACACACACACACACACACACACTCACACACACACACACACACACACACACACACACAGTGGTTTTCTGAATCTGATCTTTGTGGGAGGTCTCCTCCAGAATGATCAAAGTGGCAAAAAACACATGCACACACACACACACACACACACACACACACACACACACACACACACACACACACACACACACACACACACACACACACACACACACACACACACACACACACACACACACACTCTGAAATCCAGTCATTTGGATCTGTTTCTTTTTTAACTAACTTTTTATTGAAACTCTTTCATCTCAACAGCTCCAGACATGTTCTGTAGACAATTTCGTTTTTAATTAGTCTTGGTTTTTTTTACTTATTACTTATATGTGCCTGCTTTTTCTTTTATATGTCTTTTAAATGCATGATTGACTGTAACACATTACATCATATGTCTCAAAGCAGATTGTGTGCATTTATTAACTAAAACACTCCATAGATATATTTCTATTCAAAGTCAGGGATCCTCTTTACCGTCTCTGCTATAACTTCTGGGGCAAAACAAAATGAGACAACAAGACAATAATTCCCATGATTCCAGACTGCTACTTCATGTCAACAAACTAGGTCTTTTGTTATTGTTTTGACTGAGATTTGCGATTCCATTCCTTGAAACAATAACCCACCATATTTTTAAACGGTGTACATGTCAGTCACATTGATCTAAACTGAATGGGACAGTTGTTTATTATATGGTATATAACATGTATAATATGTTATCAAATTATATACAATCAGGGCAAGTATAAAATAAAGTGTTTTTTAGCTTTTGCGGCTCAGTGTTCACTGAGCTGGTGCTGTAATAAAATCAAATGAAATGCCGAGCCAAAATAAACAGAGCTGAGCAAAAATGTGAGTCTTTAAACTAACATGCTTCAAATGAAACCGAAAAATGTCTTCTTAAATGGCCTGGATTAGAAATAACAGTGATTTAAAAAAAAAAAAAAAAGCTTCTACTTTAACTGCTACTTTAAGATGTTTCTGTTCAATAAGTTAGTAGTAAAAACACACTTTTCTTACCAGAATTGTATAAAGAATTAACGATATATCACAATAAGATTATTTTCCCATCCCAAGATCACACGTACAAACACAAACTGTAAGATCACAGCCTTGACCTTTGAGTATTTGACTATCAAATTAGACTAAGTTCCTCCATGAGCCCAAATTAGTATTTGTACCAATTATTTTGGCCCATTTATTAAAAAGATTTTCTTTTTTCCACCATCGGATGAAAAAATAGGGAAAAAGTTATTATACAACAATAATGTTGTGGCTCTCCAATCAACATTTTATATCCACATTGCAGATCAACTATATACAGTATTTTCATTATTGTAGAAAATACATATTAAATACATTAAACAGATCATCAAACAAATACAAAAATGTAACTCTTGGATGAAGAAATTAAGCTTTTGGAACTATAATATAAAATAAAATATGATCCCATCAAACCACTGGCTTTCGCCAGACATGGAGGCACATAGATGAGAGGAGAGACGACTAATGCAAGAATTTGTCCTGTGTAAATTTGTGGCACATGAGCGTGTGTGTGTGTGTGTGTGTGTGTGTGGTGTCTGGGATTCCCCTGTGCGACTCTGTACCGTGGTGTGTTTTTAACTCTGATGCTAATCACACACAAGCAGATTTAGCACCAGCGTGTTGGTGGTGAAATCACTCATAGAGAGTCAGACTGTCTTGTGTCATATCCAGTCATGACCACTCTCTGTGTAATCATTCAGTCCATGAACCAACACGAAAACCATCCATTTACTCATCTGTGTACTTGTTGCATAATCCACTTTATTCTCGTCTGCCTGTCTTCCTGTAAGCCCTGCGTGTTTGTGCTGCTTTCTCCTCTGCCCAGAACACATCCCCGCTCAGTGAGTGTGTGCGTCTGGAGTTTACATTTCTACACCAAATACGGCAAAGCCACAGCAAGTTGACCAGGTCAACACGAGCTGGACATTTTTGTCGGCGTATTCAGATGATTATTTCAATTGACGCTGGTGACAAATATTGATTCTTTTTTATTTTGCGATTGCCAGCTATTTTATGACTCTTTGCAGTGGCACTAATCACAGGCTTAAAGCTGAAGTGAGTCACGACAAATACCCATGGAATCCAAACCCTTGTTGACTGAGTTCACACAATGATGTCCACACTGTTTCTCAGTACGGCCGTGTTGAGAGCAGTGACATTCTTGCACTGCACACAAGAAGTGATGTATTTTATAATATATTTATATGATGTATTAACACCAACAGAAGAAAAGTATTGCTTCAAAGAACATGCTTACGGATTAAAGACGCAGCACACAAAATTAATGTTACATTAGGCCTGGGCGATATATCGATTTTATCGATTAATTCAATTTTTTTGTTTCCGGACAATTTTATAAATAAAAACATTGATGCGACACTCAAAAACACTCACTACAGCCATGAACCTATGAAATAACACCTGACTGTGACATCATCCTCAAATAAAGACATCTTGGCAATGTAGTAATCCCAAGGTGGCAGTTAGTTTTTAAGCCAATTCAAGGACCAGTGTTTGTTTTACTGTTGTACTTTGGAGCATGAAGCAGTAATTACTCAGACTCACCTGAACCTAAACATACAGTACATTTATTTAAACCAACATTTACAAAGATTTCAAATATGTCAGGTTAAGGTCTGGACCAAAAACACAGGTGACAGATAGTTATTTGGTGCTTCTGCCTCTAAAATTCCCAAATCAGATAAATAGAAATATTGTGCGTTGTACAGAAAAGGCAAGACTATTTTTTTTTAATTTTCTGACATTTTAAACACTGTGAATGAGGACTTCAGAGATTCATTTGAATGGAAATACCTATACTAGTATATAGTAAGTTCTATCTGATACTATCTGATCTTTTCTCCATCTGCTTCTTCACACTGTGTTTTTCTGCAGTTTGGATGGTGGAGCAGTGTGGGTGTATTATGGGATGAGTGGGGGTGGGTCCTGGTCTGATAATGGCCCATAACAGGAGCACCACTGTATGCTGGTATTCAGGGCAGACCAGTTTCATGCAGCCTTGGCTGTGCACAAGTGCAGGCTCTTATCATGGCTGTCTGGGCTGTGTGGCACTCAGGGCGGATGTGATCATCCCTTAGGAATAGTCTGGTATTGTTAGCTGGTGAAGGAGGGATGGCCACGACAGCAAACAAAGGGACACACACACACACACACACACACACACATTCATGCATGTCAGGATAAAAATATGTACTATGTCAACAAACCTGTGTCTTAGCGGAAAGCTATGAAAACTAAAAGATAATTTGAAAAGAAAATTAAACTTAAACATGTGTTGGCAGAAAAACACATAGATATATGGTCGATAAAATAAAAGCAGTTTGCTGGGAGCCCAAGCTCGGGGGGGGGGGGGGGGGGGGTGGGGGTACCATAAATGGTACCTTTATGCTGCGTTCCAGAGCCCATCCAAAAAAATGGGATGTGGGACATATCCTACCTGAATTGTACTATCTCCTACTTCAAAGCGTTCCAGCAATTGAAGTCCAATGTTAGAAAACATGGACGACCGCGGCGCTTTAGATTTATGTTTGAAGAGGCATTTTGACTGTCAGCAATTCACTCTACTTACATAAACAAGCAAGCCGTATATGTAAACGCGATACATATAACGTCATGAGTATACTTTTACCGTAGCCCTACATATCTTCATGCTAATGGATAACAACAACGACATAATTTCACGCCATAACATGAAAAACAAGTTGTGATAAAATCGCTGTGTCTACACGCAGAAAAGTAAAGTTAATAGCCTATTCATGTGACTCCATGAGAGCCGCCATTATTCTCCGACGTCATTTTGGTGAAGTCGGGGTAGGTCGATCAGCCCCGACTTCGCGAGTAGGAGGTCCCACTTCGACAGGCATTCCAGTGCATTTTTTCTCGTTGGAGGTAGGATAAGTCCCACGTCCAACTGGTTTTGATGGGCTCTGGAACGCAGCATAAGAACTGGACTGGACTTCTCCTATAGTGGGATTTCTTGTTTTTGGACTTTGTCCTGCTGTTGTGAACGTGTCTGACCAGGAGACTCTCACTCTGTATTTGTTAAATGTGACAGGGGAAAAAAAAACAGGCTTTCCGAATTGAACTCTAATGGAAAATATGCTAATAATTTTTATTTATTTATATGCGTTCATGCAGAACGTACACAGAAGCTTCAGTCCTCATAGAAGCCAGTTGACTGACGAGTTGAGGAAGTCATAGCTGTTCGATGCGTGACTGGGAAGTTTGACCTATGCCAGGGGTCTCAAACTCAAATGACCCGGGAGCCACAGAGCATCTAGGTTGCTATAGATGACACAATAATGTGACTATATTTCTCAGATTTTCAAAATAAAAGTGTTTGTTTTGATATTGAACGATAAAGAGTTACAACAAGATGAAAAATCAATCTATTCATTAAAAAATGACACACAGAACTAACTCATTATGTCTTGATATTCAGTGGCGGGCGACATTAAATTGATTGGGGGGGACACAGTCAGTGTAGACACACTGATGCTTCACTCAAGCCACCCCAACCAATCTGCGACCAAGAGAGAAAAGAGGGAAAGGAAGAAGTCAAAGAAATAAAAGCACATGAGTCATGACACACATGAATATGCACTAAAACAAATCTCATACTGGTGAAAGATCATGTAGCGTGTTACCTCATCACGGCTCATTCTCGGTGTTAACTCACAGAAACTGCAAAGACTTTTGATCACAAGTAGTATGTAGTGTGGTATGACCAGCAATTCACTCGGTGTGTTTACATGTACCGTTTAATCGAGCTTAGGCCGTAGTCCCACTAAGACAGGCAATCGGACAACTGGCAGAGTCCAAGTATACATGCAGAGGAGAAAATCGATTGTTGTTCTCTGCCTCTGTAGGTGGCGCTATATGCACTAGCTTACAGAGATAAGCTAGTGCATGTAGAATCAGTTTCCTGTTGACCTTTACGTCACAGAAAAACAAATAGTGAACGATGAGATGGCAGTGGTTCTGTATGGTTCATATCCGCTGTACATGTTAATCCTGAACCAAATATGATGGAGCATGGCTCATGTGGTTGCTGTGTAGTCTGAGGAAAGACGCTGCCGCCACCACTGATTTCTGGCAACAGTACCGCAGTTTATACGTCGTCTCCTTCTACTTCCAAATCAAAGACCGGGGAGGAAATTTTGGTGCACGCACAGAATGCCAAGTCGCAGAGCGCATATGTACATGCAGGAGTAATCGCATTATCCAGGTATGTTAGTCCGATTAAGACTAGCTCAATTTTCGTGTTATGTTATGACCTTAAAAACATTTTTTGTCTTAGTTTGACTAACATCAGACTTTTAACATGCATGTAAATGCACTGACTGACTCAGAGAGATGGCACAAATTCTGTTAAATGTATAGGTGGTATAATGAGTTGCTCTAGTTCAGGGGTCTGCAACCTGCGGCTCTAGAGCCACATGTGGCTCTTCAGCCACTCTGCAGTGGCTCCTTTTAGCTTTAGAGATGAAGGCGATAAATGAAAGTGTATTAATATCTTGTGCATCACATCCAACATCGACATAAAATTCAATAATCAGTACATGTTTGGATGTGTCCTGTCCATCTTTGGATCCACATACCGTTTTCTCGAGCATGAACAACATACACTCCAAATATTATATTTGCTTCATTTATTTCAAAGTGGGTTCATTTTCATTTCTTTAATTTGCCACAAACAATGAAACAATGGAATATATAGTTTGTATATAGTTTGTCTGTATAAAAACCTTTATCGTGTTATTATCTTCATCTTGTGTGTTTTTTTTGCGGCTCCAAATGAATTTTATTTGGGTTTACAGATGACAAAAACGGCTCTTTTCATCCTAAAGGTGGCAGACCCCTGGTCTAGTTTGATGATTTTTGACTGGGACCCCAAATTCTCTATAAACGCCCCTGCTCTGTACTCATAGTAATGTTAGTAATGTTGTTTCCCCCGTGAAAACATGTTCTTACCTTCAGTATATTTTCATAGATAGTGTCTCGGAAATCCAGCAAAGCTTTCCGATCAAACTCTTGTCCGTTGATGATGCGCATTTGTTTGAGGAACGTGCTCTTTCCGCTCTCTCCGGCCCCGAGTAGGAGGATCTTCACCAGCCGGCGAACGGCTCTCCTCTCCCTGGCGAGCATCGCGTCTATCTCCCGGCTCCTGCGTCGCGCCTCCCGCTCCTGCGCCGCGTCCCGCTCCCGGCTCCTCTCCTTGCTGCCGCCCGAGTCCCGGCTGGCGTCGGCCGGGAGCAGACAGCGGCTCAGGGTGCGGACCACTCCCGACATGACGAGTCCACTGGTGGGAAAAGTTCACCGCAACCTCAGCGGGGAACTGATCATCATAGGATGTGTGACCTCCTGGGATGGAAATGACCCGGTCCTCCTACATCCACCTGATGAGTAGAACACGTCCTCGCGCGGACAGACTAGAATAAATAAAGTTTAAAAAAAAGAAAAAGTTAATGAATAAAATAAAATCTACATTTAGATTGAGAGGCTGAGGCAGTTATCTAGTCTCCAGCCGGCAGACGATCCGTGTCCATAGTTAGACCGCGACATCAACAGCGATCACCGTGAACACATGAAAAAAACAAAAAGCAGTTAATCTTCAGGGAGTTCTCTTTTTTAAATATAAACACTCATGAGTTTTAAAAGTTTGAGTTTTGTCCAGGAAATGTGATGGAGAGGTCGTGAGTGTGAGTTCCGCGTGTTCGTCCTGCGATTTACGACAACGACCTACGATAAACTGTAACTCACTCACACAGACACACACACAGACACACACACACACACGGAGAGAGAGAGAGTGGGTCGGCCGGTCACACAGTGGTCTGGGGGGTGGGGGGGGTGAACTACCCGAGCTCACCGCCAGAGGGCTCACTGCAATCACTAAACTGAAGATGTAATAATAATAATAGATCTTTGTTGTTACCATAGAAACCATGGTGTATATAACATCATGAGAGACACATGTTAAAATAGAATAATGATACATTAGTTGTTTGTGAATACTGCACTGTTCCAAGTCCCACTGTAAACAACATACATACAGTATGTGTATAAACAAACAATGTATAATGTTATTATGTTTTATCTTGAAGCTTATTTTAGTTTTTTGTCATTGTGTCTCTCTGAGCGCTACCAAACAAAGCAACCAAATAGATTTTCTTTTTATTTAGAACAAAAACCTTTATTGTCATTGTATAAAAACAAAAACATGTCTTATTTTATCTTATTTTATTTTTAGTTTGTGTTTTCATAATAATAACATATATATTATTAACATAAGAATAATAATAATAATAAGAATATTTATAATTATGAAATGATACTGGTTGACAGTCTAATTTAATATCACAAAAGGTTAAGCAGACCATTCACATGCACACGCACCTCATATGTATTAGTGTGAAAAGTTTCTTGATGTAACAAGTGGATTCAAAGCACAATTAATTGGTTTCTTCTAATTTCACAGAGGAACAGAAACCAGTCTTTGATTATCTGAGGTCTATTTTGGTAATTATGAACATGGATGACTGAAAATATAAGAACTAATAAGATTATTGTATATAATACAATAATCTTTTTCCACTCAGTTCTCCCAGTTTCTCCTCTCTGATCAACAAAACCAAGAATTTGCCCATCTGAAAATATTTAGATATTTATTTTATCTTGTTTTTTATCCTGTAATATATTATAAGTTGTTTTTTTTACTGTACTCGTGTGATATTGTTTTCCATTACTGTCGTGCTCCCTCAACGTGGGCAGAGTTGTTTTCGGTGTATTGAATCGTAACAATCGGTTAATTAAAAGGATTATTTCAGTACTTCCTGATCTGAAATACGGCTGAACAGGTTGTGATTCGGCTCACAATCACTGGCTTTCAGCAGTGCTGTCTCTAAATACACCAGACTCCTCTGTTGAATATTGAGATTTTGGACATTTCCTTGCTAAATGTTGGAGATTAACGGATGTTTTCAGGATTTTTAAGTCTTTTTAACTGATCTGCAGTTCAGCATTGTTCAATTTGATTCTTGTTTATTTTTCAATGTCTTGAAATTGGACATACTTGGACATTCCAAGTATGTTGGAATGTCTTGAAATTGTACTCAGTCATAGTCAACGACGCCCTGAACAAGAATCCATTGAAAATATTTGCATATCTCTTAAGGAATATTTTTAATGAATTTTTGAAAATGAGGAAAGTCTGTGCACTTAGGCAGTGACTTAACTTTTTATTCAAAAAAGACCCCAAAAGTATCTTGGAATGTCTTGAAATTGTACACAGTCATAGTCAAGCATGCCCTGAACAAGAATCCGTTGAACATATTTGCATATCTCTTGAAGAATATTTTTAATGAACTTTTGAAAATCAGGAAAGCGATCCATGCACTTGGACATTCCAAGTATGTTGGAATGTCTTGAAATTGTACTCAGTCATAGTCAACGACGCCCTGAACAAGAATCCGTTGAAAATATTTGCATATCACTTAAGGAATATTTTTAATGAATTTTTGAAAATCAGGAAAGCGATCCATGCACTTAGGCAGTGACTTAACTTTTTCGTCAAAAAAGACCCCAAAAGTATCTTGTAATGTCTTGAAATTGTACACAGTCATAGTCAAGCATGCCCTGAAGAAGAATCCGTTGAAAATATTTGCATATCTCTTGAAGAATATTTTTAATGAATTTTTGAAAATCCGGAAAGCTGTGTCTTCCCACCATTGTAGTATTGGAGTACCAGTACTCAGTATCAGTATCAGTCTGTAGTTCATATCAGACAAATAAAAATGTAAAATCCGATACACTTCAAAAGTCCAGCTACAGCATTTTAACTGAGTCATGTTGAGAAGAATATTTGTTACACTGCTGGAGAATTATGTTTTTTAAATGGCTTGAAATGGCACAAATGTGTGTGTTTACAGCTTTGTAGTTTAAAAGGTACATGAAGAACTGGTATAGTGCCATCTCTAGTGCCGTGAGATATAGTGTGTCATATGTTGTGGTTTGGAGTTATACAAAACGATTGCATTGACTCTTTTTTCAAATGAATACAAATATTGTTCATAATAAAACCTAAAACTGTCCTCTCAAGACGCCACAACAATTACATCTTGCTTAACATTTATTGGAATTTGAATTCACTGATACAGAAACTCTCCCTGAGACACACCCAAGAGGGGAAAAACAAAATCTAATTTCAACGCTGAGATCATCTTTAAAACATCATTTTCCTGCAGTTCATCGTTTCTCTGGACAGAGGGCACTGTTAGATAACATTTGAAAACAAGAGAAGAACACTCTGTTTAAAATTCTCCCCTTTTTTTACCCTTCAATTAAAACCGAGACGGAAGTGAGACGATGAATGAAACGCACCGTCAGCAAGAGAAGCATCAGCGCTGAACCAAGAAGGGAGTGTGTAAGCCACGCTCAGAACATCATGTTCTTTATTGACTCAATCATTACGTTTAGTGTTGTAGAAGATGTGACAGCACACACACACCCACGCACGCACACAAACACACACACACACACACACACACACACACACACACACACACACACACACACACACACAAACAAGTTACTCTGTTAAAATAATTCTAATTTGAAACATCAGCAGCAGCAGTCTGTCAAACCAGTGCGCTGTGAGTCTGCATATATTACTCGTGTGAACGTGGGAGAGAGTGATGCCAGTGCAAGATTAAAACTAATCAAGATGGCAACACACTCTTTTCATGTAATTAGCCTAAAAGCCTTTTCATCCGGCTGGGAACAACTCTCACTCACAAACACAGGCACACGTGTTCACTAATGGGTCACCACTGGAGTCTTTTATACCCGTTAATAATCCACATTCATCTCCTGACACAATCCTAAATTCATCCGTGTGATGACACTGATTTCTCAGTGAATGTGACAAAGTAAGAGTGTATAGTTTTACTAGTTCTTACATAGCTGAGAGATGTCAAATTCTCTCTACTGGCCCTTTAACCCTCTTATGACCATTGTGATAATCAGGCCGCCTGGATTTGTTTTTGATTTTATGGCTGTAGAATTGTCAAAAAAAAATGTTCAATGAGTGTTTCTGCCCCTTTCTGCCAGTTCAACTGTTTAGGACGTATGGTACCGAGGAGCTGACGACACAAACGTGACGCTCAGGCCTGTGAATCTGAGTGAGTCTGTGATTGGGCAGTCGTTCCACTGAAGTCCTGAGGGCTAACGTAGTGACAAGTTTATGGGCACAAATCTATATTTATCTGCTTTCAGCTTATCCATCCATCTTCTACAACATTATCCTCCACATGAGGGTCGTGCGGGGTGCTGTGCCAATCTGGCGGGCGGGCGAAAGGCCGGGGGTCACACCCTGGACCAGTCCATAGTTTTTAAATGTTCTAGATATCACAAACAGTCTACTAGTTACGGTAATGAGAAGTATGTATGCCAACGGTAACAGAAGGGTTAAAGGTTAACGCATGGTTTTTGGTTGCAATTGGGTTAAAAATATGGTGGATAGGATTCATTTTGGGCATTACTAATGTAAATTAAGGTCTGGGAGGAGACATCAGAGGTGACCCAGGACATGCTGGAGGGATTATATCTCTCGGCTGACCAGGGAACACCTTTGGATCCCTCCGGAGGAGCTGTCTGAAGTGGCTTTGGAGAGGGTAGTCTATATTTCCTTGCTAGACCCAGATAAGCAGAAGACAACAGAATGGAACGTCATCCTACGTACTGCAGCTTTAAAGGGACACTGTGTAGTATTTATGGGTTTATATGACCCAAAATCCACTTTTTTATACATATTATGTTCTCCTGCATTGTCTAGTCGCTGTTTAATAGTTTTTGTTTCATTTTCGTAGTGTTTCATAAAGTCATGTAAAATAACATGGTCGCGGGCCGCGGTTGCATAGCCACTGTTAGCAGCGAGACGCCATTTTTCTACCGGAGCCTGTAAGGACAAACGCAAGAGAACAAATCAAGCGTCTCTTTACTTGTAGCGGAAGTCCCGCCTCCACTCTCTCCGATTCGTCTGCTACGGCCGCGGTAGCTCGCCCTCTCCCTCGCCTCACGAACCTCATCTGCTGACACGGAGAAAGACAACGAGGACGACATCTGACCGGCTGAGGACACCGTAGCGCTCAGGGAAGGGAGGGGGTGAGCAGAGGAGCAGTTCTTTGTTGTAAATTTCAGCCTCTCCTCTAGATGGCACTATAAACTACTTACTTCACCTTTAAGGGAAAGGGCCTGACCTTGTCAGGACAAGAAGTCCTCATGGAGACAAAAACCGTCAGGTTTATGCCACAGCTGCCCTAAATGAACAGTACTGGTAATCACCAAAATATTTTTTTTATGTTTCTGTAATGTAATGTAGGAGCTCTGTCACCAAAATGATATTTTGAATGCTAAACTTTAATTTTTATTTTTATGCATGCATTTCCAAACAGCAAAAAAAAGAAGGTAAAAGCATGTTATAATTTCTTGATTAAGATGTCAAATAATAGGTAATTGCTTGCATTCCTGACTTTCTCAGAGAAGCCCTGTGAGCCGGCTAAACTCTGGGTATAAAACGTTGAATTCAGTTTGTTATTTGATAAATGACAATAACATTTTTTGAATTTGTGTTTTCTCATTTTTATGACAGATGCTCTTATAAATTTGTTTTTAGTTTTAGTTTAGGGCTAAGATCTGAACTCACAACTGTCTCAATGTGTGTCTTTGTGTCATTTTTCAGTTAAAAATCCTTAAAAAATGACCATGTCTCCATCTCCTACTTTGTTTACCTCTCCCATTCTCTTTGCCGCTTTACTTTGTCTGATGAAATATTGTTATTCAGCTACACCGTCTGAATGCCTGTCTGACTTGAGGTACTCTGGCAACAAACGCACCTTTTGTACATGACTGAAATGCCAAATGCATCTGTTAGCAATGACTGACAGGCTGGCACTCCACTCAGCGCGACATGCTTGTCATCTCTCTAATGGCAGAGCGGCTTTTACTGCCCGATGTCAGAGGGATGAGACTCAGTGGACTGACTGGCAGTCTTTAAAAAGCATCTGCAACCGTGTGCGTGTGCGTGTGCGTGTGTGTATGTGCGTGTTTTAATTTCACCACATTTTCATTGTTAAAGGACATTTTGTTTAATTGCACCTTGGGTGTGAATTTCACAGTTTTGGACATGATTTGCTTTAATATTACACACCAAGTTAAACCGGCTGTAATTAACAATGATGAATCCGGAGAGAGAATTAGCTCCTGCACTTTTCCCTTAATGCAGTTAAGGTTTATTAGCTCTTTGTTTCACATGATTGTTTAGCTCCACTGCACTGCCTGCCAATCACCAAACAGCAGATAAAGTTAACAACTGCCCAGAGAACATAATGGAGCATTTAGGAACTACGAAATACGAGTTTCTGGCCACCTAACAGCTAAAAGACAGAGACTAATGGACTTTAACTAGGAGCTGGAGGCATGTGTCCAAATTTAACTAATATTACTTCAAAGAGACGCTGGCTGTTCTCCATATCAACTTAAAATGTCACCTGTCACTGTTCTCCTTATCTGCCCTCAAGTGGCTGAAAAATGTATTACTGAATAAATACCAGAAAATTCAAAATCAGCTTTGTCTGGATAAGTCAACACACAATTTGTCATAAAATAAACATATTTATTTGTATTTTTATTAATCCCTGTAGGGAAATTACTTCTCTGCATTTAACCCATCCTCTAGAAACCTAGAAACCTTCCTAGAATAAGGAGTAGTGGGCAGCCACTGACATGTGCCCAGGGAGCAATGGGGTTTAGGTACCTTGCTCAGGGGTACCCCAGCTCTTTGACCTGTTGGGGACTTGAGCCAAGTTCCCTTTCCACTTAGTGATGCAGTTAGGGCTGCAATTAAACAATTTAACATCTAGAATCACTTTCCAACAAGAATCTGAAATTGAGGGATCATCTTATTAAATAGATATGCCCTCATTTAAAAATAGCTGTTTGTATGCTGATGCAAAAGCTGAGGTATTAACCTTTATATGTACTGTCTAAAGGCCTATAGTTCGATTGCGAACCATCGGCACCAGAACCAGACTAACGCGCCACTTCCAATAAACATGGAGGAACAGCTTTGCGTTGCACTCATGGCGCTGTGATCCTCACCCATTACATTGTACGTGTAGGTAATTTTCTCCAAACTATTAATTTTCTCACAATGATTTGCGGCTGCGACTCCAAACAAACTTCATGATTGATTCGACTGGCAGACGGCGCATTGCACACCACTTCAGGGAGAAGAGACGTGCCCTCCTCCTGAATGATCATTTCATCATTAGCCTGGCGATCTTCTCGCAGATCCATCAGGTATTCCATTGGTCTATCATCACAGCCTAGCCACACATTTTTCATCTTTAATGTGAATACAGAGAGGCGTAGGCTTGTTATGAAGCGGTCATACAAACGGCAAGCTTGCTAAACAGAGCTAATGTAAGCGTCGCGCGGGTGTGACGTCAGGGGAAGGCTACGTGTTTGTGTTGTTGTCAGTTCATGACATGTACATAAATGGAGTGTTGTTGTGATGCGTGCATTTTATCAGACCGTTTCGTCCCATTTGGTTTGGTTGCTTTCACAACAAATTAGGGCAGATAAAGCGGTCCGAGACCTGACTGGTTGATTTGATACGCACAGAAGTACAGAGATTATATTCACACCAACGCAAATGAACAGAATCAAGGGACCAAACACGTTTGGTGCGCACCAACTACTGTAGGTGTGAAAGCACCCTAACTGTCTGACCTGAACTTGGTACCAGTCCTCAGAGGCTAATTTGTCACTGCTTTCAGAGACTGTAAAACAACAGAAAAACATAATCTCTACTCTGTACAGAGTTATACTGAGAAGCAGTAGAATACAGTCAATTTTATTGACTGACTTCCATGATACCAAGATAGAGTCTACTTTGAAAGCCACCCATGGTTCATTTTGTAGGTCGGCCCATTCTTTGAAACTCTTTTTGGAGGAGGAGAATAGATGGTTTCATGACAAAAAAATGTTGTTTGAAGAAATTACCTCCACTTTATCTATTTTTTTCTAAGTTTTCATCACATAGACCAGAAAGTCTTTGCATGGGTCATAAAGCAAACCACGACTACATCAGTCAATAACTTTTATGGTGTTGTTTTGTTGCTATTTTGGAATTTATCAGTCCAAAATACAATAAAATAGTTCATTCCAGGAAGAAACTGTCCGGGGGTGTATCCCGCCTATCGCCCTATGTCAGCTGAGATTGGCACAGCACCCCCCGCGACCTGATAAAGCAGCAGATAATGGATGGATGAATTCCAGGAAGACCAAACTATCTATGTTTTATTAGTAAACTGTTTTTCAGGCCTTGGACAGCTGTAAAAACAATTTAAAGCTGGACAATAGCACATTTCAATGGCATTCTTAGGATAAAAATGATTAATTGATTACTCTGAATAATGATGAATAATAAATAAAAGCTTCGCAGCTGTGGCTGGGTTTATTTATGGTTCTATTTTAAGCCGTGACAACACTGTCACTCATGCCTATTGGTGATCACTGTAACGATGCCATCAGTTAGTTGATATTTAAATTTACGATCGAACCTTCCAAGCCTTGAATAGTTTTCCAGGTCACCGACAGGTCCGAGTCAATTGCTTGCTCACCATGGAGACTTGGGCTGAGTCCTCTCATTAATACAGCTGAACACTGTATTTGACCACCTCTCTGTGGTGCCTTTTCCTGTCTGCAAGCAGCAGGCTTCCATTTTACACTTGATGCATTTTGCTGCCACTCTTATTCAGAGTGAATTAGCCTGGATGGAGTAGTCGAGTGAGCCTCAGTTCCTGTGCGGCTGAAATAATAAGCGATCAAATCAGGGATGCAAGGTTGAGGCTTTACTATTACTGTGCGGATTATCTGCGGCTGTGTAGAGATCATCTAAAAGGTAAAGTGCTTGGAAAAGAATGGTGGAGTACACATGAACACTGCTTTATTATTCATACAGCACTTATCAAAACATGTACAAATGAGTGACTTAACGGTGCAAAACCGAAATAGAACATTGAAGCAAATAATAATAATATACCAGATAAGAAAAATTCTAAACCGATTAAGTCAATGTGTTGGAAGAAACTAGGCAGCGAGATACACACACACACACACACACACACACACACACACACACACACACACAAAACCATCTATAGGTTCTCAAAGTGTGGTACGTGTACCACCAGTGCCATGCAAGCTTCCTCTGGTACTTGGAGGAAAATCAGAAATACTGTTCTACTGTTAGCATGTGTGAGTGCATGGAAAATTAAACTAAATAATAATCCATTAAATTATATGAATTAGACCTTATGTCTCGCTCCAGAGAGCAATTTATCTTACTGGGAATAAATCTGCCTCCTGTGAAAAGTCTAGAGAGGACTTTGCTCGACCTATTTACAGCACTGTATTTTAACGTATTGTTGATAATTGTGTTACCTCAAGAGCTCAATGTTTTCTCAGGTGGTACTTGGTATAAAAAGTATCTGCAGAGCCACTGATTTGCAGTCTTAACAGAGAATTGTCAAAAAGAAAAAAGTATACAATGAGCAGCAGTTCTGTATTCAAAAAAATGCTGTGTTGATGCCAGAGGTCAGGGGAAAGTGGCTTGAAAGTGTAGCAACAGTAGCTCACATGAAGAAGACCATCACTGAATGCTCAACATGACAAACCTTGAAGCAACAACAACTGTAAAATATCCCACAGCAGAACCACATTCAGACAGTCAGCTTTCTCCATCAAAGGTGCATTTTAACATTGTTTTAGGTAGATGAGAAATAGCTCTTATATATTGGTCTTATACTGTTGTTATTTTTTACTGTACATGTGTTACTCTTTATCTCTGAAAAGCCCAGCCAGGGACAGGAGCTGCAATCTAGCAAATTGTTACATACTCTTTGTGCAGTACATCAGATTCACTTTATGTCCACTACGTCTCACTGAATTGTCCCTGATAAATAAAAAATGATTGATTGATTGATTGATTGATTGATTGATTGATTGATTGATTGATTGATTGATTGGTTGAAATGAGCTACAGCAGCAGAACTCACCTGGGTCCACTTCTGTGAGCCAAGAACAGAAAATTGAGGCTACATTTTGCACAGGCTCGCCAATTACTGGAAAATACAAATTTGGGAAAAACATTGTCTTTTCAAGGTGTACCAAATTAAATGGCTGATGAGTGTAAGTGGAAATAAGAGGGTGTAATTTAGGGATGTCAGATATTTCTAAAGAAGCTGACTTTTGTGGAAATGCAGGGGTCACTCAGCTCCTTTAATTGGTAACAGAAGATAGTTATTTCTCCATCATAAGAAAGAAAAGACTAGGGTGACGTGAATTGATGAGCGACAGAGTTTTGTGAAGCAGAAAAACCTTGTTTTCTCCACTGCCAACGTCAGCAATCCACAATGAAAGATGGAGGGGACAAAGCAGGTAAGGCAAGAAGGGAACAGAGATGGAGATTTAAAGTCCACGCACACCCGATGATACATTTACACAGGTGTTTCCACTTAATGTGACTGATTAGCCCCCTTTCAGACGTCCCTGTTTGAAATCTCCATCACAGTCTTATTAGTTTGGTTGCACCTGTTAAGACAGGACAGCGTCCACCTTCATCATTGTTAAGGCCTTGCCATGCTTCAAATAAACTGGGTCATGCAGCTCGTTTTTCCACTGAATCAATCTCTCTCCAGAAATTCAGCGTTGTTTAGTCTCAACGTGATGAATCCCACGACTGGGATGAGGTCACACACTTTTTGGACAGTCCCCTGTTAGTTAAGTTATTCAAAGAAAGAAACGAAGGAAGGAAGGAAGAAAGTAGGAAAGAGGTAGGAATTATCTGCAGACGTGCAGCTTGTGAACAGGCAAGGCAGGCAACTGCTTGGGGCCCCGAGCCAATAGGGGGGACCCTGACACTCGGAGCCTGAGGGCTGTTTTTACTGAAATGTATCAAAAATGTGCGGTGACCCACTGCATCCCCGTCCCCCTTAAACAACAATGGGCGATTTGCAATGACATCTCAGTAGAAAACCTCCCTAAAAGGGCCCCACGTCAATCGCATGATCCCACCTCACGTTAACCCGTGTGAAGTTATCATTCTGCAAGTTGGAAATGAAGCTGAAGGAAAATGAAGAGAAGTTATCAATCAGGTCGTGAAAAGAGGAAAAAACAAGAGGATGAAGAAAAATAAATAAAGACAGTTGTAAGTGGCACTGCTAGCGCAGATAATGATATAATGATAACATTATAACAGTAAATGACTGCTTATTATTTTCAAAATTACAAGCTTTAATAATGTTATTTTATTCATTTGGAATAAAAAACCTTTTGACTTATGACTATTTATAACATAATGGTGATGAACACTGGTTGGAAGGGCCCCCTCTGACTTTTTGCCTAGGGCCCCAACAGACTCTAGAATCGCCTCTGACTATCTGCAATATATCCACGTTCACAATCTAGTGCAGTAAGTTAATGCACCATTCCCACCACCAGTGTTTCAGACAACTATAGTCATTGTTTTGCCGATAAATTTTTACGTGGCGGATTATGAGATTTAATTGAACACAATTATCCATGGATCAAATGGATCATTTGATGGATGCTTTACAGCAATTGCTGTATTTACAGCATTAAATCAGCATATACTCGTAATGAGCAACATAATGAGTGGTGAAATTGTGTGGGTTTGTTTGTCATTTGTCACAATTACCTACATGCAGAGGTGGAAAGTATACTGAAATATTCTACTCAAGTAAAACTACCACTATTTTTGATAGATAAATTTTATCTATCAAAAATAGTGGTAAATACATTTAAAAAATGTTTTACTTTTTTACTACTTTACTTAAGTAAAAGTACTGGTCTAAAAATTCACTCAAGTTAAAGTAATAAAAATGTAGCTTGTTTAAAATGTACTCAGAGTAAAAGCTACTATGTTACCCTTTTTTTTTTTTTTTAAATTCAGGACATTTTTTACTCAGTAAATGTAATTCATTCATTTCTACCTCTGCCTATGTGTGACCCGTCAAGGCAAAAGTAGCAACAAGTCGGCCCAGCGCAGACCAAGTAAACTATTTATTTATTTATTTTTTCAAAATGAGGGATTTTTATTTTTATTTTTTTCAAAATTATGCAAGTTAAAGTTTTGAAGAACTCACTACATGCTTTAAATCACATTATTGTGGGTCTTAAAACCATAAACTGTGTATTTGAATTAGGGTTGATTGCTGTGAATCGATTCATAGTTTGGCTGTGATAATATCACATTCCAGTGCTTTTGTAATTTTTTTAGCCAATCAGCTGCTCCTCACAGAGAACACATGGCTACTTAATATGCAGCAGCTGCTGGGAGTCTGCTGCTCCTCACTGTTACTGTGCTTCGAGAAGCTGCTGTGTGTGTTCACTGTTGAATGAAGATGGACAAGAAAAATCAAAGAACTAAACTCGTGGCTGTACTTCTTAGAAGCTTCTGGTCATGCCAACGCCAATCTCACTTGTGCTATGCAAGTGTGACGCGTTAGCATTAAAGCTGTAACAGGGTAGACCTGTAATAGATTTGGTGCATGTTGGGTGACACTAGTGGTGGCTTTCGTGTGGCATGTGTGGGTGTGGCTTTACTGAGTGAGTGTGTGTGTGTGCAGTGATTTCATGGTAATGGGCTAACCTGAAACAGGTGTGCTGGGCATGACTTCAGCCAGCATAACTACCCCCACACACACTGTGCTTCAGTCTCCCTCTGCGACAGGTACCTGTGTGCATGTGCTCTAAGGTCTCTTTACCTCAGAAACTGTAAGTTCAATGTCTCATCTTGTGTTGAGTCTCCCTCTGCTCTTCTCTGTGACAGTGGGGTGTGTGATGTGGGCTGGAATTGTCTTAGGACGGTGGGTCGGACTGGAAGTAACCGCAACAGCTGAGCAACAGTGCCTCGCAGTCAACCAGTGGAGTGCAGCAGTCATCAGCAGCACTGCATGCGGCGTCAGCAGTGGTAGTACAGCCACACCGAGCCAATGCTTCCCCTGGACTCAATTAGCTAGTGATGTTACAAGATGTGCCGAAGCTTCGAAGAGTGTGTCGAGTAATGAAGGGGGCGTTTCCGCGAAGCGCGTATCGAGGCTTGCTTCATTTAGGGGAGGATCCAAAAATGATGACGTCCAAAGCCTCGCTGCCCGGCTGTACCACACGATTACTTCGGTAAGTGGTTCAGATTTTGCCATGAGGTTTTACAGCTATGTAGACCCCTCTTTTGAAGGAGAGTTGCGGTCAGTTGAGAGTTTGGATAGCGTTTATATAGTTTGGAGATTTTAGGGACAGAGAGAGATTTAGGAGAGTGAGGAGAGTAGGATAGGTTATAGGATGGAGCCAGCGAGGAAGAGGAGGATTTCCCATTTTGGGACACTTTGATCTGATATCTCCTAAAAAGGTAAGGTAAATCTAACATTATTACAGACGCATTAGGCTTGTTTATCAAGAACAATTTTTCACGGTTTCTTATTTTATTCAAAGGTGAGGTGTTAAATGTGTTCCAAGGAATTGCGGTACAATAATAACACCTCATCCATGCTAAGGCATTACGTGCCTTGCATGAAAATAAGGAGGAAACTAGAGCTTCATCTAGCCAACGTAAGTCATAACAAAATTACAAACGCACTATCACAATTTTACCATGTTTACTTTTGATTATTGTGCAAATAAAGAAAAGTAACACTGTATATATTCTCTTTTAACCAGCCACCAGAAAACAGGAGCTGGATGAAGCCCTTGTCTCCATGATAGTGAAGGACACCCAGCCCTTCAGTATTGTGGAAGATGTTGGATTCAGGGCATTTGTGTCCAAACTGGATCCCAATTATGTTATCCCTTCAAGGCAGGTTTGTATGGGTGCATGCATGAAACAAATGAGTACTTAATTGTATGTCTCACAATTCAAACAAATTTGGCATTATATTTTTTCCTTTAGGCTCTGAAGGCCATGGTGGAGGCCAAGTACGAGTCAGCGAAGGAGAAGGCTAAGGCTAAAGTTGAAAAGCTGGGTGCTGCTACTTGGCCTTACTTCTGACATGTGGACATCTGTCAACATGGTTGCCTACCTGGCTGTAACATGCCATTTTTGTGGGTGAGAAAACCAGGCTTAGCTCAGTGCTTTTGGGAGTGCAGGCATTCCCCCAATAATACACTGCTGAAAATATAGCTTGTGTGAAAGCCTCCCTGATGGAGGAATGAAGAAACACTAATAAGGTGACATGTACGGTCACTGATGGTTCTCCCAATATGGTTGCATGTGTGAGAGAGCTGAAGCTTCGGCACCATATTTGCAATGCACCTACACTAAATCTGATAGTGAAGAAGGCACTTGACCAGAACCCTGTGCCCTCTGGCATCCGGGCCAAAGCAAGGAAGCTGGTTGGCTTCTTTAGAGGCAGCACCACTGCTAAGGTATGGTCATTCCCTTTATAACAATTTATAATAACACTAATAGTTTGTCTGTGTTCCTGCTGCAGTGATTTAATGGCCTACTCATCTGTATCTTCATAGGATCTGGGGATGACAAAAATGAAGGCCGAAGAGGTTGTGTCAAAAAAAAGAAAGTGTTTATAACCAAAAACTGTTGAGACACTCTTGTTTCTGAATGAAATTTCCTCTGTCCTGTACATCCAAGTTACACAAGCACAATCTGTGCCCTTTTCCTAGTTCCACAAGCACTTTCACTGTCCTCTGCCTCATTACACCCATGCCATTTTCAGAAAAACATTGCACAACCTGCCATATTATGATATTACCATTTTGGGAATATATGCTTTCTCTTTGAAATGCCATACACTGATAACTTACAACAGGCAGGCACGACTGGACATTGGTAGCTTACACAACCACCTGAATTTAACTTTTCATATTCCACTGGAGCTACCGGAGCTTGTTCGTTCCCGCAGCCGCCATTTCGATATCACACACGTCACACCACATGATAACAATATACACAAGTAAAACGTATAAACGTGTCTTTATATACGGGAACCTCATCCGCTGATATGGCCACATATGACGAGGAGGGCATTTGAACGGTGGAGGCCACCGTAGTGCTCAAGGAAGGGAGGGGGTGAGCAGAGGAGCATTTTTCAGCGCCTCCTCTAGATGTCACCAGAAAGTACTTACTTCCACTTTAATATTATCATCATTATTGTTGATTTTATATAAGGCTTTAATAAACTTAAATAAAGTATAATATGTACCACTTTACAGCGACTTTACTTTAATTTGTAAAAACAGTCAGGGAATCACTTGTGGAGACATTTCAGCAGACAACATTTAAGCACAGATAGTTCGGATCGGAAATCTCGAAAGTACAGTTGGATCAGAAATTTCCGATCCATGAATTGCGTTTGTATCAGAACCTGATACCAATACTGGATCGGATTGGCCTCATCTCTAAGCAAATCATCACAATGTTAGCGTGGATTCTGATGATCCAGAGGTACATCCATGTGAATTCCACTATTCATGATTCACATGATCAGACTAGAGAAAGCTTCAAATGTCATTTGCTTGGTTTTTGAGACTGCAAGATCATCTGTGGGACCTCAGTCATCAGAGCAGGGATTTGAATGTTTCTGAATTACAAACTGGTCAAGTGGAAAGAAAAAAAAAGCCCACTGTCAAACTGAAGAGAACTGTTTTGACACCGAATGATTTAGCTGAAGCTGAACTGGCAATCATTCGCTTCTGTCAGCAGCAGATTTGAAATACCCTCTCTGTTGTCTGAGAAAGTAACAGTGAGCAGGCAAAGCTCCATTTACAAGCTTGATCCAGTTTTGGAAGATGCACTCTTAAGAGCAGGAGGGAGATTAAGCAAAGGAGCAATGCCTTCAGGAAAAACATCCCTTCATCCTATCTAAGGATCAGCATATCTCCAAGCTTATTCTCCTAATAATATTCACCTACTTCTGGTCCATAGTGGGTGAAGATCATAACCAATGCACTTATTGCAGACGACTCAAACGCCTGGAACAAAAGATGGTGGATCTACCAAAGGAGAGAATTGTTCCAGACCTACCTCCATTCTCAAATGTTGGCGTTGACTATTTTGGACCTGTGGAGATAAAATGGAGTGTTATTTACCTGCATGGCCAGCCGAGCAGTTCATCTGGAGGTAGTAAACTCACTGGAAACAGACGCCTGCATGAACGCAATAAGACGCTTTGCCAGCAGGAGAGATCAAGTGGTCCATATCAGGTCAGACAATGGAACGAAATTTCATTGGACCAAAGAGAACTGCAACAAGCTCTTAGCAACAATCCAGCTGGAGTTATATGGAGCTTTAATCCTCCAGCAGCATCCCATCATGGTGGAGTGTGGGAGCGCATGATATGCATAGTGAGGCAAGTCCTCAACTCTGTTTTCCACCAGCAGATGCTTGATGACGATGGGCTCCACACAGTCATGTGTGCGGTTGAATCCATTCTCAACTATCGTCCAATGACAAAGCTATCTATCTGATGGCTACCTGATGACATACTGACTTGGAAGCACTCACTCCTGACCATCACCTCCTTTTGAAAGGAAAACCAGCCTTGCCACCTGGACTTATTTTCAAAGTTTGTTTTGGAAACAATGGATTAAGGAATATCTGCCACTGTTGCAAGAAAGACAAAAGTGGGATCAAAGACTGTTGGCTGTTGGAGATGTTGTCATTATGGATTCCTCAGCTCCCGGTGGTTCCTGGCTTCTTGGAAAAGTGTTAGATATTTTTTCCTGATGCAAAGGGCATGGTGCGTTCTGTGAAACTACAGACTAAAAACTATTGAGAGATCTGTGACTTAAAAGTGTACATTTGTAAGTGTAGATTTGGTTACTAAACATCCATTTTCACATGTTAATATCTGCTCCTGTTATTTCTATTACATTTTCATATCTGCTGGCCATGCCATTAGGGGGCAGCGTGTAAGAGTTGATACAAGATAAGTGATGTTGATTGGTTTCCTTTTTAGTCTAGGAACCTTTGTTGGTTCACCAGTTGTTTCTGACTGGAAGGAGGAAACAGTTTTTGACCGCCATGCCACGCTGTATGATATGCCCTGTTAGATCGTGCTGATGTTTGTTTGTGAGGATATATGTGAATATACAAGTGTGTGAGTAAAATAAATTGATATCGTGCATCGCAAAGGAAACACGAAGTGGACTTTCATTCATCAGGCACTGGGTAACAGAAAAGTAAGTGTGTCAAAAAGGTTTCCTGTCAGGATTTAAAGCTTAGGCTTAACCTCTAAACCTGTTCTTTCTTTCTTCCACTGCTATAATTTAGAAATGGTTTGATGTGAAAAAAAACGATTACACCCGTCATCTGTATATTGAAGAAATCAGGTAATTTTCTCCACAGCTCCTTTAATGTCCTCCCACTAACCGTGACCTGGCCAGGTGATGATTTGTTTGCACAGCACCCTTTTGTTGTGACATACAATATACTGTGCATATGTACTGTGTTTTACTGGAGCTACTGTGAATCTGCTGCGTTTACAGTTTCTCTATTATACGGCAGGTTGTTCAGCAGTAAAATCAACATAGAGGATAAAAAAAGTACAATGTTTGTCAAAAATGAGTAGAAATCTACAGGGATAAAGATTTAGAGAGGAAAATGTTGAGGAAAATATGTTAGCATTTTCTTCTAATTCAACAGTGTAGTGTTGAAAAAAAGAGATTGGGGTTGAAAGACTACTGCTATGTGAAAGTGTGGAGACACGTTGAGGACAATGTTCGCTACAAAAAGCTGAACTAGTGGAGGAAAATGGTGTAAAAGTCACAATGTAAGATGGACAAAAGACAATTTTATGGAGAGAGAGATGGAACATGTGGTTCCACAGACTCACTCACTCAATGACTCACTCACAAACATAAAAAATCCTGTCTTTCCTTGTGTTGAAATTCAGTTGAGATCATGTTGAGCACAGAACAAAGAGATCAGTATTTTTGCATAATGGATATTTGTGACACTGTGGGTGAGACTGTGTGATTGATTCGTTCACTCACTGCTTTTCACCACACACACGCACGCATGCACACACGTATTTGTTTGTGTGGGTGTGTGTGTGTGTGTGTGTGTGTGTGTGTGTGTGTGTGTGTGTGTGTGTGTGTGTGTGGTAAATGTGTTGACTCTGGGTGCTATCTAAAATAGCATCTCCATTGTCTTAACCTTTCAAGATTGTGGTGCATGTGCAAGAATGCTTATGTCATTGTGTGTTCGTGTGTGTTCGTGTGTGTGTGTGTGTGTGTGTGTGTGTGTGAGTGTGTGTGTGTGTGTGTGTGTGTGTGTGTGTGTGTGTGTGTGTGTGTGAGAGAGAGAGAGAGTAATGAGGAAAAGCGCCATTTGGGAAAACCAATTACTACAGGTAAATAACGCAACCCATTGCTCTAAGATTGAGCCAAACAATGAATTTATAATGAGAAAAACTTCCTCTAACACACACATACACACACACACACAGTGGCGTGCACAGACATTTGGAAGGGCAGGGGCGAAAATTAAAGGGCCACCTGTTAGGGCAGGCTAGTATACCACGAGTATAATATATTATATAATATCCTACATTCTCACGCACCTTAAGGACATTCAGTACCTTTACATGCACAGTTTAATCGAGCCAGGGCTATAGTCCAACTAATAGGCAATCTGCACAAAATCGATTTATTTGTTGTGTACATCTGACTCCGCCTCCATGGATGGCGCAGCTGGCGATGTATCTCTCTATTACAGTGGTCTCAAACCTGCAGTTCGCGGGCCATATGCAGCCCACCAGTCAATTTCATGTGGCCCTCCAAGATAAAGTTATGAGTCATTTATGCATGTTTTTTTTAAGTAATAGATTATTTAAGACCACTTTGAAACAACCACAGTGCTGTACAGAGTAATACATAAAATACAGAATAAATAAATTAAATAAAAGCTCACATGAGGAAAAAATAACAAATGAAAATACTACGACAAATATAATATTTCATGATGCAATATTGTTATATTATTGTAAACTCATATTGCCCACCCCTACTGAATTCCTTTTTCACTTCAGCGGCCCCTAACTGACCAGACTAGACACTCAGTGGCCCCCATGTCATGTGAGTTTGACACCCCTGCTCTTTAAGCTAATTCGTATTGAATCAGTTTCCTGTTGAATTTATGACACAGAAAAATGATGAATGGCGAGATGGACGGTGAGATGGATCGTACAGTAGTTCTGTATGTTTCGTACGTGCTGTCCATGTATGTTAGTCTAGCTTTAGTCGGACTAAAGTGTTTGGGTGAATTCCAATTCCTTGCTTAACCCTCAATCTTAACCCTCAATCTCAAAAATGTGCACTCCCTCTAGTGCAAGTGCTGTCCCGATTCTCAGAAAAATTAAGTTGAGGGGCAAGTTTAAGGGCTGTATCGCCCTCAATATTGAGATTTTCCGAGACCACCCTTGGGAGCAAGGGCTACCCAGAATGCATTGCGTATTTTGACAGAACAAAGATGGCGCCGAAAGCAGCAGACTAGTATTTTCTTTGTTAATAGAGATATAAAAATGATGAAAACCATTGTATTATCTTAGTTTAGGCCCATATTATGGATTACTGACGTCATTGTTGCATAACATTTATTTTTATTTTAGGATCTTTTGTCAATAGCCGGCCGGTGCGGACAAGCGATCGTTCGCTAGTCTTTACTTTTCAATAAGCCGTAGTGTGTGGTAACTGTCAGCTGAATATGTCCGTGGTTGTGGTATTTGTATGAGTATCATCTTATAACTAACTGACAACCTAATAACTTGACTGACAAACGGATCGTAATAAATAATCCTGACGTTCTTCGCGTTATTCTGCCCCCCACAGTCTGAAGACGTATCTGCATTTAAGGGGTGACCCATTTCTAAGTGACAAAATAACCCTCAAGACTTGGTTTTGAGGGCCAGTTAAGATTAAGCTTGAGGGTTAAGATAGGAATTGGAATTGGCCCCAAAAATTACACTAAGAAAACCAAATTATTGTCTTAATCATGTCTTGACTTTTACAGGGCACACATGAATGGCAGCCAGTAGCCTGTCATTTAATTTAATTTTTTTTTTTACCACTTTAATGTGCATCTTGTGACCACCCATGCACACCATCGCACTCACTCACTCACTCACACACTCACTCATTAACACGGATTTGAACATAATATACTACATTCATTCATTATCCATTACAAAGTCCTACATCCTACCTTATATTATCAACCTCTGATTCTAATCTCTGAAATCTGTTTTCTGTGAGGATTGGCAAAGGTTATCTGTACTTGATTTTCCCTCGCAAGTCCTCACAAGTTTAACTAAACCCTGTGACACACACGTATACTCACACACGCACACATGCAATCCCCCTGGGACTAAATGTAATTATGAGTTTGGCCTGGAATGGTTTGATAACCAATAAAACGGAGATTTCTGGGGAAAATAACGAAGAGAAAATTAAAGTGTTTGAGTGTACAAATCCTAATTAAAATAATTCAGAGTTTATGGTGTGCGGGACACACAGAGAGGAGAGGAGAGGAGAGGAGGCGTGCAGGGGGTGTGGAGGGTGAGCGAGAGCAGGGAATGAAGAAGTGCAGGCATTAGAGCAGGAAGGGAGAGGGGAGGAACACAGTGGGTGAGGAGGAGGAGAGGGTTATCATATTTTCACAGGAATGTCCTCATTTAAAATCTTCATTAGGTGCTCCCTCACTTTATATTTGTTCTCTGCTTCTCCATCCCAACCACAGCAGACTGTGCTTCTTGGCTGCGTGGAGCGATATATATACTCGCCACATTCTGTGTGTGTGCGTGTGTGACACAGAGTGACTAAAGCCGCCATGTCCAAGTGTGTGTGCATGCAGGCTCCTGATTATCCTTTTTAGTTTATTAATTAAACCCCTGTGCCATTCATCCAGGTTCTATCAGTAGCCGCACACAGCAGCACGACCTCTTCTCTGTCATCTTTTTCTTTAGTTTCATCACATTTCTGTCTCTCCTCCTCTCATTGGAAGAGCAAACACTCGTTTTGCATCAACAGACATGAGACTTGCACATTAACAATTTTCTGTTTGCCACAGTCTGTCTGCCACAGCTATTGCCTGTTGATTTGATCATTTTTCTTCTCTGCAAATAGGGCTTTAATCATTAACACACATAGCAGAACTACATCTTAATCTGATTAATCCTGGATTATAACTCGGGGTATCAGACACTGAATGTGAGTGTGTCACTTTTAATTATTTCTGTTTTCTGACCCACAATAGCTGCCCAAAACTACAAGTTATGTCATGTGACCTTGTGCTATACTGCACATACAATGATATAAAGGTATAATGATGTGAAATTAGAATATTAACCTCAATGAACTCGAATCCTGCAAAGATCTGTTGGATTGTACAAATGAAAGAAGGGTGAAAAACAACACAACTAACAAATTTAAAGGTGCATTATGTAATAAATCTGGTCATAAAATCCTCCTAATATGTCACAGAGACTCAGGAATAATGTTCATATAACAAACTGAACTCACCAACAACAACAGTACAGACAAAATATTTGCATTACAAAAAATATTTTGCAGACTGCAAATCATGTTTTTGCATGTGGCGCCACCTATTGCCGTCTACCAATCATTGCAGTCAGTAGAGTCTCAGCTGCCGAGCGACCACAGGTTGCCAGTTACGTCAGAAAACGAAACCTAAAAGACCTCTGTATTTTGAATTTGAATGTAGTAACCGCTTTTGGCCACATTCTTACATATGGCACCTTTAAGTTTTATATATATATATATGTATGTGTGTGTGTTGTTCATATTATACACATTTTTTAATGTTTCACATAACAAAATAAAGTTTTTCAGTCCTGGACTTATGAGAAAATGTGTAATTCCAGGATTCTTCAGAACTCAAATTCACACCATGACTTCTTTTGCAGCCAAAATGAAGTTTGGCTTCATATAACAACAGCAAATAACTACATCTTTTGAGATGATGTGATTAGAAGTTTGGTGTTTGAAAGTAGTTTTTTTTGTATGTTTTTTTTTTTTTTTTTTAAAGATTTTTGTATTTGTTACCTCTTCAGGATCTTTTCTGGTATAAACACTAACACTTATCAGGACAAGGACCCTCTTGGAGACCAAAACCTGGTCCAATGAGGCAGATACATAATTGTGAGGATCTGGTTAATTTTAGGTTTGAAATGAGGTTATGTTTAAAGTTAGGCATTAAAAATGCTTTGTTTCAGCTGTCCAACTTAATAAATCCTAAAGGATAGACTGTGTGTGCGTTTGTGCGTGTGTGTGTGTGTGTGTGCGTGCATGTGTGCGTGTGTAGGATGCATGTTGGCAGGATCAGCAGGATTACACAAAAACCACAAAACTGTCTTCCAAGAGATTATGAGGAGGGGCAGTCATGGCTTAAAAGAACCTGATTGTATTTTGGAGGACATTTGAATAAATGGGCTGATGGAGAAATATATTTTTCACTTGTGACATACAACAGTAGCAATCATCTACTTATTAAATCTGGGTGGTGCGATTATTTTCATTTTTCATTTAATCTTTATGTAACCAGATAAAAGACCCATTGAGATCAAGACCTCTTTTATAAGGGTGACCTGGCAAAGAAAGACAGCAGCACACTTTATAGTTAATAAAAAAAAAAAAAAATAGAGAGATAACAAAACAAAACAAACATTGAAAAATATAAAAGCGCAAGTAAATAGACAAATAAAGTGCAGGAGTCATGGTTGCAGTAACAATTTAAGAACACAACCACTGTTCAATGGATTCCTGTTGTCTGTCTTATAAGATAGTATTATAAGATATTTCAGTTCAGTTTGGAGGGTATTCTAAGCAGAGGGGGCAGAGAAACTGAAAGCTTTTTTTTCCCATTTCGGTCCAAACACGGGGAGCAGACAGGTACAAAATGTCATTGGAAGGTAAGGCATAATGGCTTTTTGTTCTCTGAAGAAAAGTGCATAAATAAGCAGAAACCAAGCCAGGAAGAGCCTTATAAACCATACTCATCCAGTGTGTGCAGCGTCTTACAGTCAAGGAAGCTTTAGCATACAGTTAGCAGTGGTGGGTGAGGTGGCTACAACCAGTGACAAACCTCAGAAAACACAGTGGTAGCATGACATAATGCGCAACATCGCCATAATCAAGTAAAGTTAAAAACAAGTAGCGGATAAGCTTCCAAGCTCTGAGGGAGAACCATGACTTATTTCTGTAAAATAAACCGAGTTTCACCCTTAATGTATAGACCAACTTTCTAATATGCACTGTGAATGAAATCTTACCATCAATAATTAGTCCCAGGTACTTGGACTAATTTCCCATGGATAGTTCTAAATGAGGGAATATTCTCCAAGGGAAAAAATGAATTTGAAAATAGCATTACTTTTTTGACGAGTTTGCTCACAGATCTTTAATGTAGATTGTAAACAAAATGGGTCCTCGGACTGAGCTTTGAGGTACACCTTTTGTGACCTCACGAAAGGTGGAACTAACTCCAGCCATCTGAACACATTCTTTAAAACCTTCTTTAAACCAAGTGGCAGCGGGTGTGGAGATGCCCTTTTTGATAAGAATATCTAGCAAGAGACTGTGATCCACAGTGTCAAATGCCTTAGACAAGTCAATGAAGAGAACAACGCAAAACCTTTTAGAGTCCAATGCCTCAAACGCATAACTTAGGACAGTAGTATAGTATTGTTGTGTTGCTTTCCTAAAACCTGGTTGAAGGGAGTTTAGAATGTAGTTTGATGCAAAAAATTAAAAAAAGAGGCATTTTTGGCTGCAATTGTGTGTTTCATGACCTCTGTCTCACGGATGGACTTTATTGTATAAAAAATACTTTGTTCAATTAAATTCAATTTTATTTATATAGCCCAACATCTGGTTCTTACTGGAACCATTAGTGTTACCAAGAACCCTTGAAAAACCCTTTCTTCGGAAAAAGGGTTTTTCATAAGCAAATGGTTCCAGGTAGAACCTCAGCCCTTGTAGAAGAACCCTTTTGGAACCCTTATTTCTAAGAGTGTAGAAGGGATCACTCTCACAGGACGGCAGTAGGTGTCACATGTACAGAAACAAGTTCAGCAGATTACAGACAAAACTTAATCAAACTTCCAAAGAGCGGGAACAGAAACACAGAATGCGATAGCTTGTTCCTAGTTTTCAGTTTCCTGTTTTATTTTGTAGTCTTTTTTTCCTATGAGTACCTTGTCTTGTTTTGCTTCCTGTCTGCCGTTGCCCTGATGTGTTTCACCTGTG
This sequence comes from Microchirus variegatus, assembly GCF_963457635.1. Lineage (NCBI taxonomy): Eukaryota > Metazoa > Chordata > Actinopteri > Pleuronectiformes > Soleidae > Microchirus > Microchirus variegatus. Next base: position 5,151,006 of record NC_139824.1, read on the forward strand.
TTCAATTACCTCTGCTGCCCAAGTGTATTTAGTTTCTGTGATCGTCAGGTTCTTGTTGTTTCATCTGCTGTGTTGAGGATCCTCATGTTCTCAGGTATTTTAGGTTTTCTATTTAGTTTAGTTTTTTTTGTTTTTTTTTGCTTTAAACTCATTTGGGTCCTGCTTTTATTGAACAGGACAGCAAAATGTAGTTCTAGTGTCTAGATTTTTTTTTTTAAATTAGTTTGATGGCTGATGTCCAACATTGTCTATTGACCTATAGTCTTGAAATGAAAATATCTTTAAATAATGAGTAACTGTACATTCAAACCTTTTTTTTATTTAACCTTTATTTGACCAGGAAGGTCCCATTGAGATTAAGAACCTCTTTTTCAAGGGAGTCCTTTAAATCTCTTGCACTACATTTTCACAGGGAGCAGTTCAATTTGTTTGTGAATGTGGAAGGTGTGCTGCACTAACATGATATATAGTCAGTACAATTCTGGAATATTATTTCCAAATGACATTTTGTGCAAATAACATAATTTATGCAAATTTTAATTCACCCTCCATCGTCGTCGTCCGCGAAAGTCGTTTTCGCACACATTAGCTCAGCAAGAACAATGGTGCACTAACTGCTCATTCTTAGGCATGCGTGCATATTCATGTGCACATACCCTCTAAATACTCTGTGCATTATGGCAGCAGATTTGCATGGATGAAATGTTATGGTATTTGTTTTCATTAGGCAATCTGACATTTCCATTTTTGAGCACGCTGAACAAATGAGCTCTTGCTTTCCTCCTGCAAATGCATCTTCTCTGACAGCCTAATATTCCACTTTAATAACACTGTAAGAGCGTTCTTTGTATGAATTGACGACGTGTGGAATGTGTGTGCCATATATGAACACACACGTGACCCCCCCCCCCCTTGTTTTCTGTCTGCGCTGCGAAAGATTCAGCTTTTCTGCATGACTGAACACACACAATGCAGCTTTCCAAGTAACCAAAACACCCTTCCCTGACCTACATGTCTGTTGTTAGTGTCTGTTGTAGAAAACATCCACGACACATACACACGTATAGAAAACCAGTGAGAAGTAATACTGTTTGAATGATTTGGATTTCTATTAAAGAATAAATATCATGTTTTTTTTAAAACTTAAAAGAGAAAAAGAACTCCATATTCACTTTTGATAGGTTGACATTTTTATTTCTCTAAACAAATTGTGCTACCGAAATGAAGCACACACCTTTTTTTTTTACTTCTTCAATCAACAAATGAATTAGTTGACTAATTACTTTAGTTCTAGACACTAATAAGTCTAATAAATGATTAACTGCTAATTAAAAATGAGAGTGATTTGCGAACGAAAGTGGCTAAAAGTATTTTTGGTGGCAATTCAAATGAAGTTTCTCCTCACAACAACAATCTTTACTGCCTGTCACACACTTGCAGGTCGATCTTGAACCCAATTTGGCCCCTGATTATCACAAAAGTGACCCAATTTCTGACGTGATTATCTTCACAGATGATCTTAACTCTCCAGACTCGCCACTCGTGACTGTGCAGAATTTAAAGGACACTCATTAGATGTATATTTAAACCGTTCATTTCAACTTTGAGGTTAAACTAGTACAGTACTCTCTTTTTTTCCTGATATCTCTTACATTTTTTTTCAGCTTTTCAGTCCATCTGTAACCAAACTGCATTCAAACTGCTTCCGATTGTGTTCAGTTCATGCCTGTTCTTAGGGACCCACTGTCCTACATGTTTTAGAGGTTTCTGCTCCAACACAGCCAATTCAGATTCATTTTGCAGAACCTGTTGACGAGCTGACAGTTTGTGTCTGCTGTGATGGAGCAGGGAAACATCTAAAACATGCAGGACAAAGGTCCCCAGGACCAGGATTGAAAGACTTGAAAGACCATCTTGTTGAAGATCATGGGATGTGACTGAAAGCTCTGTATCGTGTTTTTTTAATATATTTTATGGAGTAGTTTGATAAAAAATTAATTGTTGCTGAATCGGAATAAAACTAAATTGGTTTATGGCAGCACAAAAAAAGAATGGAAATATTAGAATGGTTATTGATGGAATAATCAATCCATCTTTAGGGATCATAATAGATCACTAACTTTCAAGGAAACCACACATAGAAGAGGAAATTATACTAAAATATTCAGTCATGAGCAAATCAATGTTGTATATTTAGCTTCACAACCATGTTGGAGTTATGGCACAGATGTTTGGGGTAACGCACACAGTACATCACTGATATGAAATCCCAGTATCTATTACAAAAAAGAGCAACAACACTTGTGTAAATTCATGTTCGAGAACAAACTATTATTTATAGCTTGAAATAAATACACAGAAAAAGTCTGCAGATGATATTTATGTTGACGTCAAATGAGGGAGATCCTTGAATTTCAGAAGTTCCATTTTCATGTATTTCAGTGAGTCATTGAATTCCATTGAGAATAATTACTCAAATCAAACATCAAAAGTTTAAAAAAATGTATAAAGAAAAAATAATGAGATGTATACACACCTTGTGTTGTGCTATTATTAAGAATAGGATCTCCTCCTGTTCCTTTTTTCCTTGGCTGTTTGCTTATTTCTTAAAAACGTGTTCAAAAACTAATTAAATGAAAGACATAAAATATTTTGAGCATGGTGACATTTGAACGTGATACGATGTGACATTTAGTGAAATTGCATAACATATCCTCTTCTAAATATAAAATAAGAATTGAAATGTGAGCATTATGTGCCACCTAGTTGTGTGTAATCATGTTGAAAATACAGGGGATGCATTGACTGGAGTGGGACAGTTTATGGATTGGGCTTAAATTGTTCTAGATGAATTTATATACCAGTCTTGACTTACATTTTCTCCTCAAACAAAAGAGAATGAAATGATTTTCTTTTCTTTTCTTCCAGGATGTTTAGATCAGCAGCTGTGCTTCGTGGTAGAACGGGTCATCCAGAAGGTCGTGATATGATCCCTGGCTCCTCTATTCTACATGCCCATGTGTCCCTGGATAAGGAACTTGAACTTCGGTGGCCGTGCCAACAACTTGAGAAAGGGTAGGACAAATGTGTCATAGAAAAAGCAGTGCATATATAATGCTGTTTGTATACGAGTGGCAAAACTCTAGTGTAAAGCATGTAGTGTCATGAAAAGCGCTAAAGACAGACCATTTACCTACATCCTATTTCATAAATAGGCATTTAATGCCTTAATGCCAATGAAAACACTGCATTCATGGAATTCATCGCAATGAACGGTTGTTTCATATGCCAACTGATGAAAAGATCTCACCCCATCCTGATTTAAAAGAAATTGTAGTCTGTGTTGGTTTTTGAGGGGGCATAGTGGGGAATGAATCAAATAAATAATAAATAATAATAAAATGATTTTTATTTTATTTTTTTAGGTGCAAATAAATAGGACTTAAATTGTCTTTGCAATACCTGTATCTTTTGTATGGAGCCCCCAAAAGTGACATGAGGGAGAAAAAAATATATATATATTTTTTTATTCTTTATTTTCCAAAAAAATATAACAAAAAATAAATTGATTTCATCATTTTTTGGAAACTAGATCTCTACTTTGTGTGTAGGAAATTGTGGTCTATATCTTGCAGTTGCTTTCATGTTTCGGTCTAACTTTTTGCCTGTGGGTGCATTAACATTACCCTCTCTACTCCCTGCATCACCTCATAAATATGTGTTGTCAGGGGGATTTTGATACACTGACAAACAGCCTAACCTCACAAGCAGAGCACCGCCTCTTTGCGGAGTTAGGGGCACACCACCTGGGAGGTGAGGGCGGTGTGCCACTACACAGTGGCCTTCTGCCTGTGCTTTTTTTTCCTCCTCCTGGTTCTTCCATCTCCTCACAGGGGGCACATGGATAACAACACAGAGGCTGCAGCTATAAATGCTCTACACTTCACTGCGATCGGTGTAGATCGAGTTCACCAATCCAGAGTTCACTTGAGGTCAGAGATCACCTCTCCTTGGTTCACATCAGAGTCTCTGAACCAAAATGAAAAGGTGTGATCAGGAGCTTTAAATGACTGTCACGTGCAACAAAATGGTGTATTCAATGTTCTAGACGATTCACAGTTGAGTCAGGGAGAGATATTGGCGTTGAAAGAGCTGGTTCTGTTGCTGCAGTCCAGCCAAAAAGAAGAAAAAAACAACAGGGAATAGAGTCATGAGATGTGGCCCCCTTCAAAGTTGTAATTCCCATTATGACAAGCAGCTGTCTGGTTTGATGGTGGAGAGCAGCAGAGGGTCAGTGTCCCTCTTTATTCTGCAGTTGGTTTCAGGCCACATCTGTCTGTCCCTCTGTCTGTCTCTCCGTCTGTCCGTCTTTCTGTCTCCATCTTCCACTTGTGCACCACAATCTCAGTTTTTCCTCTGTTTGTGATTTAATTAGTTAATTAGTGCTGGAGTATCATGATGACTGTTGTCAGAGAAGCTTCACACTTAATTTGCAAACACCACCCTGAGGACCACACACACACACACACACACACATACAGATGCAAGCATCAAATTAACATTTAGAAAGAAAAATATCAACAAAACCAGGACAAGAGAGTGTGGTGCTGAGCCAAAGTCTTCAAAGAAAACTTCTGACAGAATTCTTGATGAGTCAGAATACATGAGAGGGAAAGAATGGAGGGGAAAAGCAAGAAAACATTCTTTCTCTCATCTCCTGTGTGTGTGTGAGAGAGAGAGTATACAGCCCTGGCTTTCATGTTCACTAATATGTCGATAGTAAATAGCAGATATTATTCTTGTCTATTTTATGTGATTAGCCACTTAATTATTGAAGCGGAGTTTTCGCTGTATGTGTGCTCTTTCCTACAGAAAGTCAACGTCTCGTGTTTGTGCTTTATACTGTGTGGGTGTGTGTTGTCTGCAAGGATTTGTTTGATATTGAAAGTCTACAGCACTGTGTGAGCGACTGATGATACAGCTGTTGCATGTGAGTGACTGTGTATTTATGCTTAATCACAGGTGACAGATCATGTAATGGGATAATACGGATGTCAACGTTGCAGGTAATGGCCTGGATGTGGAGTTTGCAAAAGTTCATTCAAAGTTCAAAATCTACTGCTTGATTCTCCACATGAGGGTTGCATGGCTGCTGGTGTCAATGCCAGCTGACACAGGGTGAAAAGCAGGGTCACACCTTGGGCAGGCCACCAGTCCAATGCAGGGACAACACACAACGGGGCCTAAAGGTGCGTTCACACCAGCCCTTCTAAGGCTAGCTCTTCACGATGTCACGATCTGAACACAAACCGCAAAAGTGGCGTTGCGTTCCCACTTTTTATTTCGCGTTTAGACGAGCGCATTTGGTCGGAAATCTGCACGCACGCGGTGACGCAAAAGTGTGTGAAATTTTATGTTGTGGGCATGGTGGCACTGTGACGCACTGCCACACAACACCACCAGGAGCGCGCACGTTGCTTTGAAACTTCCTTCTACTTCTCTCTAGTAGTGCCACATAGTCCACAGTCGAAAACCAAAGCATTAACGCGGCTTAATTGCTGAAATGACTCCTGGATAGGTATCAGCAGTGGTTGAAAAAGTACTAAAATATTGTACTCAAGTAAAAGTACCAATACTTTGATGAAATATTTAGTCACCTGAAAATGTTTTACTTTGAGTAAAAGTTACGTAGTTACTTTGCGTGGGGTGTGAGGGTAGTAAAAATATGAAAGGGGGGTCAGAAATCCAAAACTATTTTGGAGCTCACGCTCCCGGCGCGACACAGGATATTACGTCACTTTTGGTGCGCGCCCTCTATGTTCACGCGCCAGTGCTGATGCTAATCACATCATCATTCTGGTTCTGGTGTATATTTTCCCCCTTTAGGTCTTATTTTTACTCAGGAACTAATAGGATTTATAAAGTAACTAAGTATTATACTTGAGTCAATACGTACTCAAGTAAAATACAAAATCCTGATTTTAAATTGTACTTAAAAAATACAAAATACACAAAAAAAGTATTCAATACAGTAACTGGAGTAAATGTATTTCGTTACTTTCCACCAATTGATGGATATAATGTGACATGTTTGTTGTTGTTTGGCTGTACTGCACATGGATCTGAGGTCAATGCGTACGGGGGGATAGCCAGCTTGAGCAGCGCAGAGCACACTTTTGCGTTTTCAACCCTTTAGACGGGAACACGACGGTGGAGCGTTTTTTTAAGATTTCCACTTTGGAAGGTGGGTTCATTTTTTTTGCGTTTTTAAGTCCCCCAAAAACGCTGTCGCCGTCTAAACGAAAGGCACATCTGATAAAATATTTTGTCGCTTTCACCAGGGAGTGTTGTCGTGTAAAGCCAGCCTAAATCGAACTTTGGTTTGCTTCAAGTGAACCAAATGCAGGAAGCAGACTACAATGCAGGCCGTTGTGGGTAAACACGCGTGTCCATTAACCAACAGATGAGTTCTCAAGTTGTTGTTCATTGTTGTCTTGCCTTTAGTAATTCTTGATGTGAAAGCAAACTCGGACCAGCTGAATGTTGTAACCGCCAATTGAACCGAGTCCCCGATCGTACCAAGTCTAGCAGACTCTTAGATGAACTAAAACATGCTGCCCCAAGGACCATGATTGCAAAACACTGGTTTAAGGCCTAAACTGCAAAGATGGTTTGTCTTTACTTTTGGGTTTTTATGTCCTTTTTCAAAGATTTGTCGACGTACCAGAAGTGAGCGATGTGCCATTACTGCAGCATCAAAAACACTTGAAAATCGCACAAAGCTAGAGGTGTTTTTACCCAAGAGGTTGCGCCTCAGATGTGCCCATCGTTACTAGGCAACCAATACCTGGGGGTATCTGAGACGACTGACGCTGCTGTATCTTCACTACAGCTTAACTAAGAACAACAACAAAATTGTCAGAATCAGAATACTTTATTGATCCCGGAGGAAATTGTGTGGCCACACAGTTGATCAAGAGATATACAGTCACAAGAAAGACTATATGGATGCAATGGATTACAAATGTGTGGAGAGAACATTTTTTTGAATGTATGAATCATTTTCAAATATTTATTTCAAAGACCAGTTTGACGTACCTGTCCTGGTCCTGTTATCAAAAGTTAATTAAGTGTTTATAGCGTTCACTACATTCCAAAATATAATGATATTTGATTCAAGCGGACGTAGACCAGAAGTTCCATTTAACACTGTTTTTTTTGTGTGTGTATCTGCGTCATTACCTTGTTTATGAAGCCCTGAAGGTTCTAAACAAACAGTTCAGCCACTGTTGAGAACGCTGTGATTTACTGTAATCTCGGGCTCAGCGAGATCTCTCAAAAAACCCGGTCCGGTTTCGTAAACAGCAGTTCTCCTGAACTCAGATCCTCCTGCTCCGGGCACTAGTCCGGGCACATCCGGTTGCGTACATTGAATCGCAGAAGAAGAATAACGTCCGTTGTGTAGGTGTTTCACGAGCGACAGTGTCTTCTGACTCTGGGTCTGACTCCGGGTCAAAGTCATAAAAGGGACTGTGGCGGGGAGTCCTGAAGAAGCTATTTTTAAACATTGTTAAAACAATGTTTTGATAATGAGTAGTAGTGCATCCACCGTTCCAGAGAAGACGCTGTCTTCTGGGTGAGAGAGTTGAGTCTCAAATCTCGCGGCTGGGCAACAGCGTCAGAAAAGAGGATTTCTATCGGCTCGTTTACAGCAACTAGGAGGTTTTTGACCATAAAAACAAATTAATGTATGTAAGTAGACCTCCATAACTAACATATATGACCCGCCACGGACCAAGCGGGAACAAGTCGGCAAAGCGCAAAAGGAGAAAAAACAGGAAAAGGTTTTTTTTTCCAAAATTAGGGATTTCCGTTTTTTTTTCAAAATTACACAAGTTGAAGTTTTGAAGAAGCCACGACATGCTTCAAATCACAGTATTGTGGGTCTTAAAACCATAAACTTTTAATTGTGCAACAGGACCACTCTATGACCTTAATATGAGATATTTTCATCTTGTTGTAACACGGACACAAACGTGCATGTTTATGTCGTGTGTCTCCATTTAAAATGATATGTTTGTGCGCACACGCATGTAAACGTCCCCCAATAATTGATTGTTTTCTAGCCTTTCTGTGTGTTTAGTGTTGATTTTTGAACATGTGCCATTCTCAGCTCCTCCAAAAGTAAGAATACATTTCTACTGACGGTGAGAATCCTCCGAGCCTCTGCCGCTGTGACTTGCAGTAATGGCAGCACCACTAGATGGCAGAGCACACAAATGGGTGGAGTGATTTGTCCACATACACTCGAAAAAAAATATTTCTTTACAAGGAAGGAATTACTTGACTTCTTGCAGAGTGTTAGAGGAAAAGGTCACCAGCATTCGTACATCTGTCTGTTAGAATGAAAATATTGACAGTTCACTAATTAGGTGGTTTGGTTTAAGTGGTTTGACAGTGTTGTACTTCTTTCTTCTTTCTTTCTTTTTTTACCAAACGGGAGATGTCATAGCTGTCAACTGACAACTCACAGTCTCGACTGTGAAAGCGTTTTCCACTTACAATATCTGCTCCTGATTATGGTCTAAAGTTTTTGACATGAATGCAGCATTCTACCAACTTCTTTAGCCAGATATATATATATAGAAAGTCACTCTGCTGCATTTGAGTCTCTGTACTCTTTGCCTTCCCTGCCGAGCTCATTATTTCTGCCTGTTTTTCGGATTTTTCTCCCTATTTGGGTTTGTTTGTCTCCAATGACTGAAAGCTTCAACACTCGCTGACCTTAAAACAACACTCGGTAAATCTCATTTAACCTCAGCCACTTGGTCCTTGCAGTTCCTGTCCTGACACCGACTATTAAAATGACACACTGGTGCGGATCCGAAAATACAGCAGTTCCTTTCATGTTGTCAGGAAGCGGACATTTTTGAAGTGTGACCTCCCAAAGACCTAATAAATTGTTGGCTTAAAGTTAAATATAAAGTAATGTACTTGTTAAATGTGCCAGAATGGTATTTTAAAGGCTGTTGAAGTCTTACCTGCTCCATAAGGCTCCTTGTTGAAAGTTTCAAGTGGACATTTTTCATCCAGGATAAATCAGTAAAGTAGTGAATTATTGTTTGTGTGATTGCTTTAATGACACCAAGAGCAAATAAACAGTTGTTGGCAGGTTTGTACGGAGACATGTACTTCAGTAGGAATTGTAACCTCTTCTGCAATATCACACATGTATTGGTAGCACATTTTGTGAAAGTGAGGACAATTTGCCTGGACCTTGCATTCTTTCACATGGATCAAGACAAAAGTATTTAGTTGTCTTGATTAAAGGTGAAGTAAGTAGTTTATAGTGCCATCTAGAGGAGAGGCTGAAATTTACAACAAAGAACTGCTCCTCTGCTCACCCCCTCCCTTCCCTGAGCGCTACGGTATCCTCAGCCGGTCAAATGTCGTCCTCGTCGTCTTTCTCCGTGTCAGCAGATGAGGTTCGTGAGGTGAGGGAGAGGGCGAGCTACCGCGGCCGTAGAAGACGAAGCGGAGAGAGAGGAGGCGGGACTTCAGCTACAAGTAAAGAGACGCTTGATCTGTTCTCTCGCGTTTGTCCTTACAGGCTCCGGTAGAAACATGGCGTCGTGGCAATGCAGTAGCGGCCCGCGACCATGTTATTTTACATGACTTTTTGAAACACTACGAAAATGAAACAAAGAATATTATACAGCGACTCGACAATGCAGGAGCACATCATATGTATACAAAAGTGGATTTTGGGTCATATAAACCCATAAATACTACACAGTGTCCCTTTAAGGTTAGCAAACAGAAAGGTGTGTGTGCTGCATGATGTAGACACTAAGATGAACACAGTAAATGCTGTGAGATCTTTTTAGCAGAGGGTGAAATGTAACGCTTGGAGACTTTTCATCAGGCTTGAATGGAGGCTTTTATGTTCTGTCTTTTTGTCTTTCCCTGTAGGCCGTTAAGAGGTGGATGATGTAAGGATTGTGCGTGTGTGTAGTTTTATGTCAGTGGAGGTTTATGCGTGGACGTGCTCACACAAATAACAGGAACATAAATGCTTGTATTCGAGCTCGATTTGCATGTACACTGCCACAAAGGAAAAAAAGGAATATATACCTCCTCTGATTTCTACCTTTTTCTATACATCTCGTACTGAATGATGTGTGTGCTGTGTAAACCGGTTTAAAATGGCAATTTATATTGATCAAAACAAATAAGTTCTTGAAATCCACCATAATCTTGTGAAAAAGGCTATCCTCCCTAGACATAATGGCTGGCTGTGGCTTTTAAGCTGCAAAACTCAAATCATATGCTTGTGAAAGCAGGAGATCAGCCTCCATCATTGCTGCTGTGGACCTTTATCTCACTTTTCTATAAAACTGCCTTAACCCATCTGCAGTGGAGGGTTTTCAATTTAAACCTGCTTGTTTGTGTTCCTGCCACAGCATCTCAATGAGGTTAGAGTCCGGATATTGATTAGGCCACTGCAAACCCTTAATTTTGTTTCTTTTGAGCATTCAGAGGTTGACCTGTTTTTAATGCTGTGGGTGATTACCTTGCCACAGTTGAGCCTGAAAATACGGACTGATGAGTGGACGACGTTGTCCCTCGGGATTTTCTGGTTGACAGCTGAGTTCATGTTTTCCTCAATTACTAAAAGTTTTCCAGACCCTGAAGGCATCTCCTTCTTACGGAGCCCTGCTAGGGTCAGGTGTGGAAAAAATAAAAAAACGTTTGTATTCCGTTTCCTCAGTTTGCTAATCCGTTCCCTCAGTTTAGTAAACCGTTCCCTCAGTTTAGTAAACCGTTCCCTCAGTTTAGTAAACCGTTCCCTCAGTTTAGTAATCCGTGCCCTCGGTTTTGGAAATCCGTGCCTTTCCTTCTCACCGCCACCACATTTGACATGGTATTTGTCAACAAATCTCCATCTACTTTGAACCAGAGGAGCATTTGGTCAAATGGTGCTGCACCTTTATTTGTCGTGTCTCTCGTCTCACCTCTGAAATTGTTATCGCAGAAGAAGAACATACAGCAGTTTGAGTTTGATGTTCTGACTCAGATTTATAATTCCATACAGAAAGCCTGCAGGTGGATGTTGCGGTAACGACAGCAGAGTCGTAACAGGAAAATGGAAGAGATGGGAAATCTTGTAGCTCAAATATCACTTTTACACAAAAATTGGCTCTTAAACACAGTTTATTTAATCTTCTTTAAGTGTTATTGATTCTCTTCAATTGAAAGTGAGCTCTGTTCGATGTCACAAACAAAGATGGTGGAGGAAAACTCTTAAAGCACCTGCTAGATTTCTGCCCGAACACTGTGTATTGTGTAATTGACGGTAAACTGCATGTGTGTCATGTTTCCATCACTGCTGACGCAACTGGAGCTGATAAAAACCTGTGTCTACTGCAGAGTCGTTTGACAGGGGATTGAATCCTGGTTGTGTTTATTTCCACTACAAACAAAAGCCTGATTTTAGCAGGTGTTGGGGGTTTTTTCAACCAGTTGAAGAGGAGCTTTACTATGACCTGTAGGATCATTTTCTCAAATAATCCTGGACTTCATTAGTAATGGTTACATGAATAAATACTTGACCTCACAGAATGGTAACTGTTTGGGTTTAGGATCTACAGAGTACAGTGGTGTTTACGGTCACTGCCTCTAACCAGCATTATTATTGTGGAGGGACAGACACTTTTTCCTGGTCACATAAAAGAAAAATACAGACACGCTCAAAGCAGCATGGGTTGCCAGACCAGAAGCACAATAACCTACAAAAAGAGTACACACATAATGATTTTTTTTTTATATTTATTCGTTTTTTTTAATGAAAACAAGTCATCTCCACATTTTATTTGCAAAAATATGAATTACGAGTGCAGATTCTGTAGATGTGCACTTACTCAAATCCTGACCCTTTTGTAATAGGTACGTATATATGCTATATACCTGCATGTCACATAGACTACACCTTTGACATAGTGAGGTTTGTGAAATAATGTCACATTCCTTCTTGTAAGTTTTTGACTAGATATACAGCAGGGAACATGTAGTTAAGATGTGAGCCACACAGTGGTGAGGTGGTCTGCACTGACACACGCCAAGACCAACATTTGAATCCTGGTTTAAGCAGTCTTTCAGTGTGGATGTTGCATGTTCCACTTTGTCAACTATAAATGTATGTTTACTTTAATACACATACATTATTCATCATTGTCATAACAGGCCCTTTGCACATACAGTCCACTTATTGTTTCTGAGTTGCAGGATTCTTTTAGTTCACTGTTCTGATATGAACTCAACAGAGACGTCATTACTGAAAGCTCTGCACTGACCAGGGAAACACAAAGCATTCTATTCTATTCTATTCCTTCTCTGTGGCTCTTCCTGGGGATTCTTCCATTTTGTCACTGTTCATTTTTGGGGGGGGGGGAGTTGTGCCTCACCTAAATCTCTAAAGAAGTATTCGAGTCTCATTTATTTCAATACAATACAGAAAAATCGGGAGTGATGATGAACAAAGAGCCTGTAGGTGGATGCTGCTCTAACAACACTTACACAGGACAGCAGAAGAGTCGTAACACAGAAATTGGCTTGTATAAATATCTTTAGGTGCTATTACTTATTTTCCATTGAAAGTGAGAAGGGGGAGAAGAAAACTAAAATATTACTGCCTGAACAGTATGTACTGCGTCACATCCACCAAAACAAACTTGGACCACACAAATTGAAGGGATTTAATTTGACTCCCCCCTGGAACCCTCCATGCATAAGCAGTATCATTAACCCCAACCTTGTCCTAGCGACTGCTCTTTGTGCCACTTCCTGTGACTTCCCATATTACAACAGTGTGTAAAATGATTTTCTATTTCAGTCAGCTTCTTCCTTTTCCTGAATCTTGTTGCAAACGTCACATGTCAGAAATGATGTCTGTGTTTTACTGCTTTCCATTTTGGTGGGATTTCATGATTAAAGGGGAAAATATTGACATCACATTTCCAAGTAGAGCTGATTAAGTAACAACAACAAAAAAAAAAGCCAGGAGGCGGGTACATGCTTTATCAGGGTACTGCATGCATGCATTAATGCTTGTTTATGAATGCGAGCAAAATGGCAAGGATGTACAAATGGATGTGCCGTAGCAGTGGCACTACAGTGTTAATGGCTAACCTTGTTCAGCAAACAAGGTCGCACCACCACGTACATTTCCATAAAACAATTCACTCAATACATCTCTGCAGACTTATCTACATATTTTTTTTCTCTGCCCTCCGTGAAACAAACACACACGCATACACCAAGGAAACTGCTCACCTAACAGATTCATTCAAACGTTCGCCTAAATGACAGACATGTTAAAGGTGTGTACGTTCACCAGGGAAAGCATTAGTAAACATCATTTGACAGAATTCTCCCATAATTATGATCATAAATGAGTGACTCAGACTCGTATACTGCGACGGTGTTACGTGAGGTAAAGGTGTGTTGTTGTTTTGATGATCCTTTAATTTTGGGTAAATATAATTTTCATGAAACTGTGAACTCAAATGTGGGCATTTTTCTGTGCTTGTGATGAAATAATGTGACAACATTAACCCCTTCATCTCTAATGAAACAGTCCATGTAAGGATCCCACCATAGATACATAGATAGACAGATTTTCTTTTTTTTCATTGTACAAAATATACGATATGTTGCATGTTCATGTAAACCTTATCTCCAAAAAAACAAACAAGTACTTATAACCCTTAGATGTGGCTTCAAAAAAGTTACGTTAACACATTATTTCCATACATATCAAATATTAATGCATTTTTTTTATTATTTTTTTAAATGTAACCCTTAAAATTACCCTGAAAAGTGTTTGGTCTAAAAACAAAATAAATGTATTTATTTTCAATATACTTTATCCAAACTGGATTATTTTTCGTTTGATTATTGCAGCCTTGAATATGTGAAAGATATATATGTATGTATATGTGTATATGTATATATGTGTATATGTGTATATATGTATATGTATGTATATGTATGTATATATGTATGTATATGTATGTATATATGTATGTATATGTATATATACATGTATGTTTATATGTATGTATATGTATATATATATGTATGTATTTATATGTATGTATATGTATATATATATATGTATGTATATGTATGTATATGTATATATATATATGTATGTATATATATGTATGTATATATGTATGTATATGTACATTTATGTGTATATATATGTATGTAACATAAACATGATTTGCAGTCTGCAAAATATTTTTTTAATGCAAATATTTTGTCTGTACTGTTGTTGTTGGTGAGTTCAGTTTGTTATGAACATTATTCCTGAGTCTCTGTGACATATTAGGTCAGTTGCTTTAGATTTATTACATAATGCAGCTTTAGGCAGAACATGCTTTTTCTATTTAAGGTATGTACTGTACGTGTCAGTTTGAAAATGCTATGGTTGATCGATCTATTGAAATGTTAGCAGAAATAATCGTGGATACGTCCAATGTCAACATTTGTGTGAAGTTTGAACTCGATATTGTGTAGCAAACTGAAATAGCTTTTGTGACGAACCCTGAGGTGCATACAATGCGCTTTAGAAAGTCAATTGTATGAAACAAAGGGGACAACTTAACTGGATTGCATTAACATTTCTGCTGTAGACATTGTGTTACCTCAGGCTCATTACACTAGTTTTTATGTCAATGAATCCAATAAAATTAAAAGTCAAGTTCATAAAGTCTGCATTTGATTCCAAGTGAAGTAAAACTGGTAAGTTTATTTACGTCGTATGGACTTATTTTAAGATTTGCAAATGAATACAATTTCAAACATGATAAATCGCAATTAGGAAATAATGAATTGTTTGACAGCTGGTAATAACAAGGACGTGACATAGCTTTGAGCGTCGCCTGGAAGGAAGTAACACATTCTTTTACTCCTCTTACACATTATTACACTTTCGTTCAGCAGCGTCGTTGCTTAATCCACAATGAAGTTCTTCTGTGCCCTTTTCATTTTTGCCCCTGGCCGTCCAAATGTGTGTCCACGGCACTGGGCAAGACCAACATGTTAAGTGGTTAAGACTGAATCAAGACCAAGCCAAAAAAAAAACAACTAAGATTATAGAATACAAAGACAAGACCCAGACTTTTGGGAACTGAAATGTTATTTGGTTGACGTTCATAACATGAGGTCATATCTGAGTGAGGGGTTAAAGTTCAGCAGGTTTATAGCATGTCTCATTATTGTTCATAGAAAAAATTATCCAGTTACATTATTTTATATTCATAATATAATAATAATGGTCTGGTTTATCACACAAACCCAGTTCACAGCACAAATCAGTAGGAAGACTAAATCAGAGTGGTTTTTACAGACAGCGTCACACTTGGATATTTTGTTTTTGGTTTTTTTTAATACTGAGGTCAGATGAGGAGTATTTTCAGAGGTTTTCTGGAGAACGTTTTGAAAAGTGAAATTGAATTTGAGTGGTTCTCACCTGTCCCATTAATCATTTCTTGACCCAATGGATATATCTTGACCAGAGTGATTTTTTTTCTCCATCTTTATTCATTCAATCATCCAAACTTTATTAGAAACTCACAAGAAGGTCCATAGCAGTGATGGTAGTCATTAAATAAAGTAAGAGATGAGTAGAACCAGTAGTACCACAGTACTAGTAGAGTAGTACCACAGGATTTCTTTATTTCAATTCACGTCACACACTTTTCTTGAGCCTGAGTGAGGACTGGAAGCAGCTGTTCAATGATTCGTTGAAACTGTGTGTGTTCCAGTCAGTCGTGTCTGTAGATTTGTATGGATTTTACATTTTATACATTATAATCCGAGTCAAAACCCCCCTCACCTCCTGATGACATCAGCACAGCTCTACGCTTTCAACAAAGCACAGCAGATAATTCGCTCTTTTGTTCACAAAAAACTAAAGTGACCTCAAAAAAAAGTCTTAAGCTTCGTATTTAAGATAAGTAATAATAACAATCTTATGACCGTGAAGTCAGAATGAGTGAAGGAGAAAAAGTTACAGAGCTGTAAACGTGGTTGAGATGAGATTAGTCTTTTTGTTTAAAGGCACAGTACGTATAAGGTCTTATAATGCACATAAGTCTGAAATTATTCAGTATCAGTGGATTCAGGAGGAGATTAAGATGATCGGCTGTCAACTTGGGTTGGATCCTGGAACTTCATCATAGTGATGTGCGGTACCACGATTTCAAGTAAAAAAAAAAAAGAAACTGATCTGGTATGATATGATTGTATGTGTATGAAAATGTCCTTGACAAACCAAGAGATCAAGCTGGATCAGACTGTGCACTGAATCTTCTCCATCTGCATGTGCAGTCTCTAAAAAAATACATTTAGAACACGGTGAATTGTTTTATATGTATATATGATACCATGTTCAGTTGTTTCAGAATGAAATGAAAAAAAAGCAAAGTAAAATGAATTCAGAAATGATGTCAGCCATCAGTCAAAACAAATGACGTTGAGTCGAGGAGCATTTGTCATCATTTGTTGCCTGTACTACAAATACATTGTCAAATGGAAAAATAATTCTATATTATAAGTATTATAATAAAGATTTTACAGGAATCCTGTATAAAAAAAAGTCAGTATTTTATATTCTGACACATTTGACACATTTTTCTCGATCTCAGTGAATTTCATTGTCTTGAAATGATAATATAACTGACAGTGTGACGTCAAACCACATAAAGCTTAAAGCATACTGTTCAATCAGGAGCTATAGGCGACGGCGAGTGATTCTGCAGTGTGATGGTCGTTGAATTTGTTGCAGACACCTGGTTGGCAGGATGCACCACTTGAGATTAATAATTGCTTTTTTTTCACCGGGAGCCTATTACACAGAAAACAAAACATCACAAGACTCATACATATGTAATCAGAGGCTCTCTTCTGCCTATAGTCACAACACAGAATTCACCAACGATGACAGGTTGACAGGAAATGTGCACACAAAAAAAATGAGAATATCTGTGTAAAGCTTTGACACAAGCATGGACAAACACAACGTGAAAAGCTTTAAATGTGGATTTAGAAAGATGGAAAGACTTTGATTAGGTGCAGGTTATTTAAAGATAAATAAAGTAGATTTGGTAGATCTGTGAGAACCAAACCGTTTATTCCAATATGAATAAGCCTCTGATTGTATGTTGTAAGTAATATGATTATAAAGTATGCCTTAAATACAAGAAAACATAAATATTTTCTTATCTATCTCTCTATCTATTGTTCGTACCTACCTACAGCTTAATCAAGAAATATTAATGTGCTTTTACTATTTTTCCTGCTTTTTATGTAAAACAGTACATTTGAAAGTTCATAGATACAAGAATAGTTACATATTTTAGTATAGGAAATATCAAAATATAATTTGGGTTGAGGAGCTTCTACAAACTGGTTGTATGAACCATTACAGAAACATGGAAATATCCATCCATTATCCACATGAGGGTCGCAGGGGGTGCTGTGCCAATCTCAGCTGACATAGGGCGATAAACAGGGTACACCCTGGACAGTTTGCCAGTCCATCGCAGAGCCACATCTCTCACACCTAAGGTCAATTCAGAGTGACCAATTCACCTAATCGCCAAATTGCATGTTTTTGGACTGTGGGAGGAAGCCGGAGAACCCAACCACACACAGAGAGAACATGCAGACTTCATGCAAAGACAGGAGTGCCAACCACTACGTTAACCTTGTGGCCCACATGAAAAAATAGTATGATGATTTCCAATGCTGCTAATTTAGGGCAGCTGTGGTATAAACCCCACATTGTTGTTTGACGAATGTCGAGTCAGATTTTGACATTCGCAGTCGTCATCTGCATTCAGCACCTACTTGGCGACACCAACTGTCAGTCACACTGTTGTTCACTCATATGTGCTGTGATTTATCGTGTGTTTTCCTTTAAATAGGAACAGAATTGACAGAATGACGTGATGTGCTTTTGATAAAGACACGAAACTAGTGATTGTGACCATTAACGCTGGGGAATGTTTTGTCATCATGAAATCAAGTGAGAGGTCTTTTTCCCATGAACTTCAATTTAAACCTGAGCTCTTTTTTTCCCCCACCAGGGGGCGACTCCCCTGGTGGAAATTCAATATACTTGAATCATTTAACTGGAAACTTTTAAACTAATTTTAGAAGTGTTACTTCCTAAGAGTTTTGGCACAATGCATAAACATGATATTGATATATGTTGAACTTTTATTTTTCTATTGAAGGAAAGTATATTGCATTAAACATTGCTCATGCATTATTGATCAGCTGCAGCTCTGCAGTGCTGTAACATCTAAATAGGCAGAAGGTTTGAAACTCTTTATAACATTCGTCATACTGAACCAGCTCTGCGACAGACTCAACATCTTTCAGCACAAAAAAAAAGCCAAATACAGATACAACGTTGGTTTTCTGTTTCTTCTTAATCTTGTCATTTCAAACATGCAGAGCTCTTAACTGTCTAAAGCAGCTTCTGTCCTTCATGAGACATGAAAGAAATGTGAAAACAGGAAGTGAGAGGAAGCAGAAAAACAAAGAGACACGCTCGTATGAACACACGGGGCAGTAAAGAGGCCCTAGATATAGGGGCTTAAGAGCTCTCATACATCATCTCATTACCTCTGTTGTGTGCGCTTATATGTGTTTTCACATTCACTTGCTTGCGTCCGTCTTTGTGTGTGTGTGTGTGTGTGTGTGTGTGTGTGTGTGTGTGTGTGTGTGTGTGTGTGTGTGTGTGTGTGTGTGTGTGTGTGTGTGTGTGTGTGTGTGTGTGTGTGTGTGTGTGTGTGTGTGTGTGTGTGTGTGTGTGTACACTTGGATTTGTGTGTTGGTGCATCTCATGCCTGAGTAGCAGGCAGACAGATGCTATTATTTGCATGTAAATGTTTCCTCTGCTGAAGTTACAGCTGCCATCCATCACCAAGGCTTTCCACTGCCCTCAGACGCCGATCGTAGTCTGCTCCGCTGCTGCTGCTGCTATGCTCACTATCGCTGGTTGAGTGGCAGCAGGATGAATGGTACGCTCTCAGATCAAGTCTCCCCGTGTCATCGTGGAGAACTGAGCGGAATCGTTGACTGGATGACTGATGTGGACACAGTTCAATCGAGATTACAGTGAAGATGGTGGTCAACGACATAACGCAGACGGACAGTTGAAGGCTGGGAGTTTGATGGGCTGAGTCTGCAGGGATGATGTTTGGCAAACTGCCCGGCAGCTCTGAGATGAATTCTGAGGGTGGAATAACAGCACAGCTGTGTTTTGATGATTAAACTCCGGTCTGAGTAAGATAATGACTACATGAACAGACAACACATGAGGAGGGGGGGATGCCAAGCTCAGCTGACATAGCGCAAAAGACGGGGTCACACCCTGAACAGGAAGCCAGACCATCACAGGGATACAAAGAAACAACCATCCACTCTGACACACACACAGATGGTCAGTTTAGAGTGTTAATCTGTCTAATCCCCAAATCTGCATGTATTTGGACTGTCGGTCAGATTTAATCATCAGAATCAGAATACTTTTATTATCCCGGAGGAAATAGTTTTGTTACAGTAGCAGCATCCAGACAACTTCTCACAAATGATTTTTAACCCAAAAGTGAAAGTCCCTCTATTGAACCCAGTGACTCAACTTGGACGCACGACTCAGATTCTGAATCTGACTGCGTTCTGATTAAAAGCTGAGGAGGATGACATTTTTGTTTGGTTGTCTTCAGAAGAGTTTCCATAACGCAATAGTGATGCTATAACTCTAGACACGCTTGTGGGTCCATGAGCCTATGTGAATTGTGCTTTTGGATTTAAGCTCAAACTCTACCTACACAATGAACTCTCGGGTGACAACTAGTTGACGTAAAACCTCTGCTGAGCTCTGTAGCCCATTTTGGAACTTCTTAGGACTCTTCTTCAGTGACGTGGACACTGAGGACTTGACTTGGACTTAAGGCCCTTGTATACTCCAGCGCACACTGTAAAAAGTGCGCTGGGTGCAGGAGGACAGCGCATGCACAAACTGAATTTCCACCCCTCCGGTAGGTCGAGTATTAAGCCCCGCTCACTGAGAACAGAAGAAGTAGTCGCAAAGGATAGTCATCCGAGCCTCAATCTGGTGATCCTCAAAACCAGCTGACACCCCCCAACTCCCCTGCTCAACGGACCTTTCATCTGTTGCTCAAACCAGAGGTCTCCAAGGGAGCTGTAGCATTGTTCTCTTTTTCTTAGGGAGGAATGCGTCCTATTCCCTGTGTTCAGAAATGTACCGCCACCCGATGTGAGGTGAGGTGAAGTGGGATATTACTAGGGTCCACGATATGCAAGGCGATATGTGACGAGATATGTGACGTGATATGCAAAGCGATATGCGATGCGATATGGCTTTTAGGTTTAGTGGCTTTACTGCAACACTGCCCCCTATGGGAAGATCCATGTGTGAATATGTTATAAAGTCTTATGTCACATTCACACTAGCCTTTCTAATTTGAAATTCGAAGTCCAGTCCGTTCGGGTAGGTGTGAATGCGCAACCGAACTCTGATCCGCACCAAAGAAGCGAGCTCTGGTCCGCCTAAAACATAGGACTTGGTTCACTTCGATCGAACCAAATGCAGGAAGCGGACTCACAACCAAAACATACGCACGTGTAGAGTGACGGCCTGAAACGACTGACTCTTGTTACAGCGTATATGTGTCGTACGTTCACATAAAATGATTTGATGCAGCTCTATGTGTTGCTCTTATGTGGAGGAAACAGAAGTTGTCCTGCGTTAACCAACAAACGAGCAAGTTTGCTTGTTCATTGTCTCGTATTCTCCTTAAGTAATTGATGCAGCGCCACCTCGGGGGGGATACGTTATTCAAAAGGTTTGTTTCACTAAAATTCTAAAGTGCAAACTTGGACTAGTTGAATGTTGCAACCCCCAACTGAACCGAGTCCCCAATCGAGTCTAGCAGACTGTTAGGTGTGAAATCAGTGTGCCAAGTTTTTTCTGTTCTGCTCTCATATTCATAGTATGTGCTGTCAAGTTTGTTTAAAAAATTAAAAAAAAAAAAAAAAAAGGATCACATTGCTGAAGCACAACACAATAAAGCATAACATCATTGGTGGAATCTCATGAAATACTGTGTAATGAAAGCAAAATTCTTGCAATTGCACAGTGTGTTCTGCACATGCTGCGCTACCCTCATGGTGGTCATGGTGTGCTGTCAAGTATGTAGAAATGCCGTGTTTGAAGATTCCTCCAGAACTACTCACCCAACAGGCTTCACAGTCATCACTGCTTTAAGGTCCTCCTCCAAGTTTATATCTAATCGAATGAATGGTTATCAGGAAAAATCAAATGACAGGAAGACAGATTTCTCACTGTGGTGAGATGTAGTAGATACTTATAGGAGTTGTGTGTTTTATAATTGGACACATTGCGGAGCTTTTGGATCTGGAGATGCACCAAAAATCTAATCAGTTCTTCTCTGGCCGAGCCTTCCACCAAATGTCACGGAAATCTGGTGACAATTTTAGGGAAAAACATCCTTCTCATTAGCAAAAAGACAAATAAACACCAAATATGAGCATCTGCTTCTGTGTTCATTCCTGTTCATTTCTGCAAGACGATGTTTATCCGTCATTGCTACTTAGCTGTTCCTTGCAAAAGTTGCGCAAAAGAAGGGAAAACCTGTCACCAAGATTTGCTCCAGCATTGATTTTCTGTTTGAAGCCTGGAACACATCACATGATTTAAAGTCCAAATATAATCCCGTTTTGACCATGACAATTTTTTTTTTTAACTCTGCAGAAAGTCTGTGCTGGTCTGCAAAAATTAGGGCAGGTCACCCTGGACAATCGACATATATTATCTTCAGAGTGTGTTTAATCTTGACCTTCAAATGGAGCCTTGATCTGGTTTTCAAAAAAAAATGTTTTAACATGTGTGACTTATAGGAGCCAGAGTGGGGAATATTTGAACTTGGTTTGACTATTAACTGGTTTCATTCTGCTTGTCACCAGCTGCAAAAAATCAATCACATACAAGTACTGTAGTCTTCCTACAGTTAGGTTTTAAAGGTCGTCTCATACTTTGTCAGCCACACTCTTTGTCACAGCCTCTGTTTGCACTTGCTTTTTTTAGAAAAATAACACATGCTTGACTTGAAAACAATGAGAGAAATGTAAACTTGAATTTTCCCTTATAAAAAAAATGTGATGCCATGTTGTATCATTAAGTTTTATATTCTGTAATCCGTCTGCATCTTTGCTGCATTATGTCTCTGCACAGATCAATGTTAACACAATCAGATCAAAAATCAATTCCCCTTTTTTCTCGCCCACATAACTTTTCTATCTGCAAGAGGTTTGCACACACACACAAACACACACACGCACACACACACACACTAATGCAGAAGCCGTAATATCCAGTGAAGTGTTTAAATGGAGCTCAGAGACAAAGGAAGTGAAGCAGGGGAAGGTATTTAATGTTGCACCTACTCATCAACAAATCCACCCCTCTTCAGATTGGCTTTCACATTTAAACCCACACTGCTCACAAAGATTGCTTATTTAACGTTACCTAAGAGGAAGTTCAATAACTGCCATTGTATCATTGTTTCTCTGGTAGAGAGAGGGAGATGCAGCCTTAAATAAAATCTGACCTTCTTTGCAATTTACAGCAAATTGGTATTTAATCTAATATCTGGAACAGATGATAATATAAATCCAATGAAATGGGCTGCTAATCTCTGTAAAACATCACTCATGACATCACTTACAACAAAATAAAAGGAAATCATGAAACTCTATTAGCTGAGTGTATCGATCGCCTCAAACATAAAGACCTGGAAATGTAATTTTTTTCTTTCTTCTTCTCCAGCCTGAAATGTAATTTCTCCAGATTTGAAGATCATTACTGAAACAATGCTGTGACTGCACAGTGGCACTCTGGGTCAAATGAGCTGTTGCGTGTGTGCAGTGTGAATTGAGGAGGAGGCATCACTATCACTGGAGAATCGATGAGATGACACTGACATGGACACAGAGTCGGTGAAAGGGTTGCTAAGCACTCTCTCTCTCTCTCTCTGCCTTCCTCTAACTTTCTCCCTCCTTCCACATGGAGCTTCACTGTGAGTCTAGATACAGTTCACACATTATATTATAACATATATTAGATTGGATGAAACAATTTATCTATTAATGACAACGACTACAGTCGAGGTTAGATATTTTCCCAGCCACTGCTCCATTTTCTTCTCGTCTTCATAGGTGTTTTCACATGTGTCCAAGATATAAGATGCCATTGTGTTTGCCAGCGGGAGAGCTAGCATTTAAATAAAAATGAAATTAAGAAAGAAAATAAAGATTTATTGCTTGACTCAGTGGTTCTCACTGATACCCGGGTTCAGGTTTTCATTAAAATTCTGTGCAAAAGGAAAAAAAAAAAAAAAGTGACCCTTTCCATTCACTTCAATTATGCAAATGTAAAATTGGTTTGATTTGACTTCCAAATGGAAATAGAATTGGCTTAAGATTCCCATTCTAATACTGAATGTGTGAGACTTGTAATGCATACTTTCAGTGTTGTTTCTGTCTGTTGTTTCCACAAATGTGAAATGCCTTTTCACGCTTGTCCCACTCACTGCTGCAGTTTCACCAGGGCAGAGGACGTCAACATCTGATTGACAGAATGTAAAAGACAGAAAAAACATGAGACATTTTTTTTCCATTCTTTGTAGTTGGATACTGGAAGCTGATTGGTGCTGCATAGAAGTTACTAGATTTTAAGGTGAGGACATGTTTTAAAGTTTGGTTAAGGTTAGGGTCAGTATAATGCTGCGTTCCAGAGCCCATCCAAACCAGTTGGGCGTGGGACTTATCCTACCTCCAACTAGAAAAAGTGCACTGGAATGCCTGTCGAAGTGGGACCTCCTACTCGCGAAAGTCGGGGCTGATCGACCTACCCCGACTTCACCAAAATGACGTCGGAGAATAATGGCGGCTCTCATGGACTCACATGAATAGGCTATAAACTTTACTTTTCTGCGTGTAGGGTTGTTTTAGACACAGCGATTTTATCACAACTTGTTTTTCATGTTATGGCGTGAAATTATGTCGTTGTTGTTATCCGTTAGCAAGAAGATATGTAGGGCTACGGTAAAAGTATACTCATGACGTCATATGTATCGCTTTTACATATACGGCTCGCTTGTGTATGTAAGTAGAGTGAATTGCTGACAAAATGCCTCTTCAAACATAAATCTAAAGCTCCGTGATCGTCCATGTTTTCTAACATTCGACTTCAATTGCCTGGAAGTAGGAGCTAGTACAATTCAGGTAGAATAAGTCCCACATCCCATTTGTTTGGATGGGCTCTGGAACGCAGCATAAGTATTAGGATCAGGCCAGTAGTAATTATGGTTAAGGTCAATGTAAGTCTCTCAGAAATGAATGAATTTAAGTCAATGCAATGTCTTCAGAAGTCATGGAAACCTGTGTGCGTGCGTGCGTGCGTGCGTGCGTGCGTGCGTGCGTGTATGCGCGCAAATTGGTGATTCTGACCAGTTTGCTGGATCATTCAGCGGCAAAACAACTGCAACGGACGGCTGAACAAACCCATTACTCTGGCTCAGTGAGTCTGACACACATGCACACAAACTAACTCGTCTCACCCCCACCCCCTACCCCCAACGCGCACACAAGACTCAACACTGACCCGCAGTGACTTAGAAAAGTCATGTGACCTGCTCCATGCTGAGAAAGGACAGAGAATGAAAAAAGTGGTGAAGCGGTATGAAGGAAGTTGAGATGGAGAGTCGAAGGAGAGCTGGAGGAAATCAGTTGGAGAGAGAGAGAAAGTGTGTGTGCGTGTGTGTGCATATGATGTAGTGTCACCAGAGCCATGCAAAAGAATCATTCCAATCCCCTTTATACAGTCACAAACAACCCTACCTGCCATGTCATTCAGTCGGTGAACTGTACGTGTATGTGTGAGTGAGTGCCTGAGTTGGTTGGGCATTAAATTGGGCGATGGAGTTCTCTCATTGATTTCCACAGTAAAGGAAAAGTAATCTTCTCTGTGCTGAACTCAACATACACATATCTGTGTGTGTGTAATGCGTCAGTGATTGAAACATCAATCAGAAAGCAGTATTAAAGATTTTATAACCTCTCGTTGCATTCCTCATCAATATATTGCCCCAAAAATCGGCTTATGGCACATTATAATTGCAGCAGTGAAGCAGAAACAGTCTAAACAGCAGACCCACTCGCTTTTATTTGCGTGGATGTGGGCGGTTTCAGGTCAAGTTTGCCTCTACAGCTCTAAATTGCTTTTCAGTGAGCTGGTACATGACATTTTTCAAAGGGGCGAAATATATACGCAATTTTCCTCAGAGGGCGAGTCATACGGGCGAGTCGTCAGTCAGTGGCTGGAGAGGTTTTATACCACGTGGTGTCTGACACAGAGGAACCTTTTATATGATAAGAAAACTTTCACCTTAAACACCTGCAGCATCCTGGCACACATCATGCGAACCGCGGCGGTGCTATGGATCAATGTAAACACAATCATTGTCACACTGCATCGCTGTTACAGCCGATATCTGACCTCTCCTCTGTCCTTTATCACATTACAGCTGCAGACACACTGAGAAATAAATCAGGCAACACACACACACACACAACACAGCCAAGGTTAATTCAATGTAATCGGTTACGTATGTGATTTATCTGTTCGCTAATAGTAGACTAAGACACTCTGGAGATATTTGTCTCATTGATTTAGCAGCATATTGTTTTTATAATGTATCATGTATTAGCAAACACACACACACACACTTGGAAACAGATAAATCTCCTAATGGTGAATTGTGGTGAAGGTGAGGTGATAAATAGTCTGTGTGAATGTGTCTGTGTGTGTTTGAGAAGCCACTGAGATAAGGAGGTTTTTATCAAGAGGAGAGATACGTCCTGATAAACGCCTGATAAAGGATGTAATTAATAGCACACACTCTAAATGTCAATACCCTTATTTATGAGCACTATATAAACCTTTATTAATAGTTTTATTATGTCATAGCAACCATCGGTTTACACCGATGACCCCCACTAAGCCTGTGACTGACTTCGCTCGGCCTATTTCTGTATCACTATGGTACTTGGTATAAAGAGTTTCAAAACCACTGCTATTCACTGTGAATTACACGACTAAGTGGAAACCCACTGTAATGTCACCTACTGATTTCTGAAAAACTTGTTTCAAAGCCGAGAGATTTGCAGTTTGTCCAGCACCATTTTGGATTATCTGAATCCAGAAAGGATCTTTTTGGATGAGAGGGTGGAACTGGGGATGAAGTGAGAGGTGGATTTTACTGAGCTGCAGGACAGCCGTGCCCGACAGCTTTTTAAAACCATCACCACCCCCACCACACTCGCTCGACGTCTGAAGAAATATAATGCATTCTATAACTTCTACCTCCCTGTGCTGCTGGTGCAATGTTTGTATCAGCGTCATATGTGCTTGCAATCACGGAAAATAAGCAGTGACCATTCAACAGCACATCAGGGGAGCTCTTAGCTTGGCAGCTTGTATTAATAGCATCAGATTTGTGCTGTTAAAAACTCTACACTCCACAGTAAAGTCATTTAGACCACTCAGCTCTTAACTACAGACTAGTATGCTACTCACTTCCGTTCATAAACCCTACTTACAAACTTCATTTTCAAGCAGTGCAGTCGCCCCCCTGAGGGCTAGGGTGACCCAATCCCAATAAAGTAACCAGCGCTGAGAGGTAGTGCAAAAATGATGGTTTATAAACGTTATGGCTTATAAGATATACTTTTGATCATTTAAAAGTATAACAAAAGAAATACAGTTGTGCTCGTAAGTTTACATACCCAGACAGAGTTTATGATTTTGTGGCTATTTGTCAGAGAATTTGAATGAAAACACAAAAACCTTTCTTTCACTCATGGTTAGTGGTTGGCTGAAGGCATTTATTGTGAAAAAAAACTGTGCTCAGTCTTTTTAAATCATAATGACAACAGAAACTACCCAAATGCACACATGCACACAACTTGACACAAACAGGTTTGAATGGCTATTAAAGGTAACCATCTTCTGGAAAGGGATATAAGAAAATATCAAAGGAAATGAGAATGCCATCAGCAGTGCTCAAACTCTAATTAAGAAGTGGAAATGAGGGGTTCTGTTGAAACCAAACCACGGTCGGGTAGACCAGGGGTCACCAACCTTTTTGAGTCAGAGAGCTACCTTAAGGGTAAAAAATAATATGGAGGGCTACCATATAATATTTTTTTGTTTGTTTACCATTTAAATGATTAATATTATGCATTCAACTGCATACACATTCCTTCCAGTGCTTACTCCTAACGATTACCAGTTTTTATAAACAATATCAAAGATATTTTACTGACAGATCATACGGATACATGCAAGTGAGGTGAAGTGAAGTGAGCCCGCGGGCACCGTATTGGCTGCCCGCGGGCTACCAGGTGCCCGCGGGCACCACTTTGGTGACCCCTGAGGTAGACCAACTAAAATTTCAGCCACAACTGCCAGGAAAATTGTTCTGAATGCAAAGAAAAACCCACAAATAACTTCAGGTGAAATGCAGGACTCTGAAAAAAAATGTGGTGTGGCTGTTTCAAGATGCACAATAAGGAGGCACTTGCACAAAGATGCAAAGCTGCATGGTCGAGTTGCCAGAAGAAAGCCATTACTATGCAAATGCCACAAAGTATCCCGTTTACAATACGCCAAACAGCACAAAGACAAGCCTCAAACCTTCTGGCAAAAAACTGAACTTTTTGGCCACAACCATAAACGCTACATTTGGAGAGGAGTCAACGAGGCCTATGATGAAAGGTGCACCATCATAGGCCTACTGTGAAACACAGTAGTGGATCGCTGATGTTTTGGGGATGTGTGAACTACAAAGGCACAGGACATTTGGTGTAAAGGTTTCTGTAAAGGTTTCTAATACCCAACCCTTATAGAGAGAAGAGAAATCCAAAATTCACACGATGAACAAGCACTAGGAATCAATGGAGAGAAAAAAATGTCTCTGACAGAGCCAGACTCAAAAATGTGCGACCGATTGTGGCCTTCTCTATGGCCTAAATTGTGACCATAAACAATTGTATTTCATTAAAATCTTCACCATCAATGTTTATATGTTAGGAAGAGTTAAAATAATATGAGAGGAGCCTGTCATCCTGGCATCATTACTTACTCTGCATCGCATTTCTCAGCTCGTTGTTTCCATTCACTTAACTGGTTCAGTGTCACTGCTCTCATTAGATGCAACAGACGGCTGTTTTCTGCTGAAAAATAAAGAAAAAGAGATACAAATAACACCGTTTGGCATCAACGCTGAAGACGGACAAGGTTCGTGATTAGCTGGTGAACATAGTGGAGCGTTCAGCAGCTGAACAGACAGATATTGAGTTGACGTAGGTTAGTTGGAAAGAAACACTTCTCTAAAAAGATACAAATGTTGTTTGGTGTCTGCTGGTTGTACAACGTCTTTATGACTTAGAAGACTCATTAGCTAAAAATTTCATTATTTGTCATTCTGTTTCTCTTATTTTAATTTTAGTGATGCAAAATCAGTTGGTTTTTTTTGTCCCTGTGAGTGTGTGTTCAACACCAGTTGCTGGTCTGTCCATCTCTATATATTTTTAGTTTAATATTTAAAGCAGACCTAGAGCTGATGTTCCAATTAACGCTGTTTTTTAGTGTGTATCTGCGTCATTACCTTGTTTATGAAGCCCTGAAGTTTTGAAACAAACAGTTCAGCCACTGCTGAGAACGCTGTGTTTTATTGTAATCTCGGGCTCAGCGAGATTTCCCTTCTGGTTACGTAAACAGCAGTTCTACTGAACAGCAGGTCCTCCTGCTCCGGGCACTAGTCCGGGCACATCCGGTTGCGTACATTGAACTGCAGAAGAAGAATAACGCAGTTGTGGAGGTGTTTCACGAGCGACAGTGTCTTCTGACTCTGGGTCCGACTCCGGGTCAAAGTCATAAAAGGGACTGCGGCGGGGAGTCGTGAAGAAGCTATTTTTAAACACTGTTAAAACAATGTTTTGATAATGTGTAGCAGTGCATCCACCATTCCAGAGGGGGAGCTGGGCTTCTGAGAGCGGGAGTGCTGAATGTGTCACTTCCGGGTACTGGCCAATCACAAGACAGTTGGGAAGGCTCTACGCTGGCTGGCCAATCACAACACACTCTGTCTTCTGGGGGTGAGATTCATGTCTGAAATATCGCGGCTCAGCACAGCGTCAGAAAAGAAGGATTTCTATCGGCTTGTTTACAGCAACTAGGAGGTTTTTGACCATAAAAACAAGTTAATGTATGTAAGTAGACCTCCATAACTAACATATATGTGCAACAGGACCACTCTATGTGAGCTAATTTCTAATTTCATGTCAGTCTCATGTTTCCCTACTCGGGTAGATTGAGGGAACATTGGATTCCCCCCTTTTCTACCTCATTTTATGGCTCGTTTTGGATGAAAAATCCTGAACAGGATTCCCATTGTCTGAGCTAATTTTTGGTTCAATTACTTATTATTGCCACAATTAAAATAATGTTTGAATACTGATATACTATCAGCTGCAGTCCAATGTAGAATAAAAGAGAAAACATTCTACTCATGTGAGGAAATTAGCATTAGTGTTGAGCTTTGAGCTCCTTCCTTAAGAATCAAAGCACTAAGACTTACTTCAAGGCCCAACAAATGGCAATCACCATAATTATCATAATCGCACGGGAAGAAAGAAGTGCATGGCACCGGCAGAGTGACTGCGTGATGCAACATAAACGCAGATTAAAGACACATTTGGAGTAAAGATTGTCTCTTTGAGTCTTAACCAGAAAACCTCAGCCTGAGCTCTCAGTGTGGATCACTGTGGTCTTTGTTCCTGCATGTGTAATCAATGCAACTCTGTAATCACACAATGCTGTGGTTCAACATCCGAGCCCATCAGCCTCCTCCTGTGGTTGATTACAACTGTTGTGATCAGAAAACTCACAGTAAACCTGCAGGGGGGGAAGTGAGGCTCGTGATGTATAATTGCTAATCATACAATCAGAGGAGCGATTATGTTATATGTTGGAATTGTTCCTGCTCCTCTGATGCCATCTTTCCTGTTTGCTGTTGGATTGACAGAAAAACATTGTTTCAACAGTTTTATTTCATATTGTGAAATGTGAACTCTGGTGACACATCAGAAATGTTGTATATATGCTAGTAAGACTGTAGAGGGGCAGATTGCTGAAACAATATTTCACTTGGTGATACAAGCACCATATTTGGCACACAAGTACTTTAGAACCTACTCTCTTAGAAAAGTATGTTATCCACTTGAAAATACAAAATGGCCGGCATTTGAAGTGGTTGTTAGAACTACTTTTTGTTTGAATTATCCTATTTTGATGGTCTGTACATCGACAGACCATAGTGCAAGTGCTGTCCCGATTATCAGAGAAATTAAGTTAAGGGGCAAGTTTAAGGGCTGTATCGCCCTCAATATTGAGATTTTCCGGGACCACCCTTGGGAGCAAGGGCTTCCCAGAATGCATTGCATGTTTTCACATAACAAAGATGGTGCCAAAAGCAGTGAAATGAGTACGCTAAAAATTAAGTATTTTCTTTGTTAATAGAGATATAAAAATTATGAAAACCATTGTATTATCTTAGTTTAGGCCCATATTATGGATTACTGACGTCATTGTTGCGTAACATTTATTTTTATTTTACGATCTTTTGTCAATAGCCGGCCAGTGCGGACAAGAGATCGTTTACTTTTCAATAAGCCGTGGTGTGTGGTAACTGTCAGCTGAATATGTCCGTGGTTGTGGTATTTGTATGAGTATCATCTTATAACTAACTGACAACCTAATAACTTGACTGACAAACGGATCGTAATAAATAATTGTGACGTAAATGTGTTCTTCTTCTTCTTCTTTTTTGGAGTTGACAGACTGGACGCAGCTTTCGCGTTATTCTGCCCCCCACAGTCTGAAGACGTAGCTGCATTTAAGAGGTGTCCCATTTCTAAGTGACAAAATAACCCTCAACACTTGGTTTTGAGGGCCAGTTAAGATTAAGGGTTGAGCTTGAGGGTTAAGATTGAGGGTTAAGATAGGAATTGGAATTGGCCCCATAGTTGCCAAGTCCACTTATTATGAGCAACTTAAGCTGGCGAAACACTATAAGATTTTTTGCCGTTTTTAACCATGTTTCACAGTCTGTTTTTGTTAGCTGTTGGAGACAGTCGTCACAGCGAGTTGACAGGGAAATCTGAGTGCCAACCTCTGTCGCAGTCAATCAAACTTTGAGCAGACTCTGGACACGATCAGTTAGTGTGCACTGATTACCGACACAACTGCAAACACGTGCTGCCAACAGTCAATGAAAAAGAGCAGGTGGGATTCAGGAAATAGCGTCAGAAGACGACAGGAAGTAGCGGGAATATCGAAACAACGATGCCAACGTCGTCTCCTCCATGACTTCACCCATAATTGTCTTTTGATTTCTAAGAGCTGATAGCTGCACAAACAACTACAACATCATTTGTCGTCCATATTTGTTTATCCTTTGCACTGTCGCTTTGATAGACTCTCTCACAAGGAGTTTGCGTGGGAGAGTGATGTGGTCAGTTCGACTGGACCTCTTCAAGCACAGTCTTTAAATGTGAGATCCTCAGTCTTTCAGTCATAAAAAAAAAAGTTAGTTTGACCTCCAAGTCTTTTTAAAATCGGTTAAGATTGTGAAAGTTAAAGCCCCAGCTTTAGGGTTTGTTTTTCTGTAAAGTCGCTTACAAATATTCATAGTTCCCTCCAAGCTTCCCTTTCCCCATACACAGTTTTCCCCACCCTGCCTCTGGTTGGGTAGAGGTAGATACACATTATACCTCTTAATGTCCTGGCTTAAGTCACTTTATAGTCACTTGATACCAGTCATCTGCACTGGAAAATTAATGAAACTGAATGAGTTATAGACGGGAACTGAAACGAGAGAACAGAAGAGCTACTATTTGAAGTTCTATTTATGAAAGTGCAATTTAAATCAAAATGGTAGTATGCAGAATAGTCAGATGAATATAAATGAAAGAGGCATACAACACATTTCATCATGAATCGGATAATTAAACAATGGAATCAAACCCACAGGTTTCTGATCTCAAAACAAGGTCACATCACTGTTTTCGATGTCTAATTATCAGCTTTCACTGGGACATCTTCAAAGTCCAAGTCTTTAATTATAACGGACAAACATTATGGGTGAATGAAATGGCCTCACAATAACTAATCTAATTATTTTATACACAGGTTAGAGTGGGAGCTGCTCTCATGGCACCAATAGCTTTTGTTCTAGATGAATGGCTGATCATTACTTCAAAAGGAAATAGGTTTGTCCTACATTATCTAAATTGAAGGATTATTTTAATAACCAACTCAGAAGGTCATTTTAGCCACTTAAAACTTAAAAGGCTTTTTCAGCCGAGGACTCGCCTTCGCTGAAACCTTGCATCTCTCATTTTCCCCCAAATAATCACAATAATGTGAGCGAAGAACACAGAATATGTATGTAAAAGCAGAGATTATAACACAGAAGCATGATTAAAACAATTACATCAAAATACCCAAAGTTTAAATCAGTCACTTTCAGTAACAGAACGCGACCCTTTTTTCTTTTTTGGATATTAGTAAAAAAAAAAAAGTGCACAAGTTTTGAGGTCAATGGCTTTTCAGAGGTTAACGTGATAATGTGATAGAGGAAGAATATTTTTGCCATTTTATCCTGAATGAATGTTAAAGACAGAAATCTGAACAAAGGATTTCAAACACCAAAGCTACAAAATGGTGCATTTGAATTGGATTGAAGTTGATCCACAGCTCCTGTGTGCCATGATGTAAAATCACTGATTTTCTTTATAGGGATCTGGTGCAGGAGAAGAGAAGGGTCTGATGGTAAGAGTGAACATATTCTTTAAGATATTGTAGTCTTAATTAGGTGAGACTTTGGTTAAGGGACTAAAATCTGTTTTCCATGTGTCCCCACTGGCGAGGGAATATCTACAAGTGCCTTCTCAACTACAGACATAATTGTTGGGGTTGTGAGTGTGTTTTTGCTACAATACACGGACACTGAGCGCATTATGCGCACACTTTGTTTTGACTCCTGCGGCAGTAAAAGTGATATGAGACCTGCTGCCAATGAAAATCCAAACAAGAGGAAGATCTAAATTGTATAACTGCTGACATGCTTCTGCAAAGGCATACAAAAATGTTGCTACGCATCAGCAAACAATGGCACACACACACACACAAGTAATTAATGACCTGATATGACTGCAACACACACACTTTGCATGCTGCTGGCGCTCTGTGCTGTTGTTCTGTCTGCTGTTTATGTGTTTGATCCCTGCAACCTAATTTAATTTCCACTGCTCAAAGTCTCCTAACATTGCTGTCACTTTGCATGTAGGGAGTGGTGGCAGAAGCTCTGCTAATTTCCCTCTCTGTCCTTTCTGTGGAGGCTTAAACCTTCTGTCTTGTGTCTGAGATTCTACTACCATGATCCATACACACACACACACACACATCGAGGCAAACACACAGTTGTGCACACTTTCCAATAGCCTGAGGACAGCCTGGAGCAACTCCAATTAACGGCAGCACTCACTAAACACAAATCCTCAACAAGACTCCTCTGTTTGGTAAATTTTGTGGGAACTTTCAAAAAAAAAAAAAAAAAGAAGGGGTGGTGGAGAGGAGGAGGGCATCAAAATCTGCCCTGAAGCAACATGGCACAGCACCCACATATACACACGTGTGATTCATACACACACCTATTCATACACACACTTAGCCACTCGAAGATATCTGATTATGGTGCTTCCGATGTTTTTTTGTTTGTTTTTTATCTTTATTACCATCGTCATCATTTTAACCTCCGCAGTAATGAGTGTCTTGCCCTGGAGAGAAAACACACAAACATACATGCACACACACACACACACACACACACACACACACATCATCTAATATAAGGTTGCGTGTGGGTGGATGAAAAGCAGAATGCTGGTAGGTAAGAGACAGAAGGTCGGATGTAGAGACAGGAAAGGCTGACGGAAGATTAAGGATGAGAGCAAAAATAAGGGGGTGTAAAACAGAGGTAGAAAGAGAGAAGGGTGTCGGGGGTGGGGTACATGCAGTGTTGAGAAAAAGATGAAAGACGGATTATAGGAGGGAGGGAGATAAATTGGGAGGGCAGGGTGGAAGGGTAATGGTGGGTAAATGGCAAAGAAGGAACAAGAGGGGCTGCGGTTAATGCATCTGACTCGGAAAACAACAATTGAAGGAGAGAGGCGGAAATAAGAAAAGACATAAGGAATAGCCTTGAGTGGGACCGGTGATATGCACCATGAATAATGGAAGGATGTTAGGTGCACTAGGAATTGAGACACTAAGAGATAGGGATGACAAGAGAGAGGTGGAGGAAAGACAAGTTGAGTCAGAATTGATAAAAGAGACTCGGGGCATCTGTCATCCCTCTTGTTCCTCAAGTGTCTGTGGTGAAAGGGAGGATATTAAATTAAGAGCAGACAAAGTGAGGGTTGACATGAAGGGCTTTGTTTGAAAGATGAAAATGAGATTGTACCAAAACAAAGCAACACCGATTGACACACGAGTGAGGAATTTACTTTGGGTAAGAATATTGTGAAATGGTGAGGGATCTGCAGACACAGCTGGCCATTTACAAGGATTTTGACTTTTTCAGTCTTGTGTTGCCATAGTACTGAGCCTTTTCTTCAGCACACACAGCTTGAATTTCCCGTACCCACAGTGGTGCATGTTGCTTATTTCGGATTCGGATTCTGTCTAAGGTTTGACATTTCATGTCCACCTCAAAGTTACATAAAGCTCCTAGTTTTTTTTTTGTTTTTTTTTTGTGAAGTGTGGAGCAAAATCCAGAGGAAAAACAATTTAGCTGGAAAAGAGCAAGAAAAGAGCTGTGAAACACCTCGAGCTGGGCTTTCAGGCCAAAATGAGTATGTGCAACATAAACAAATAAATAAAATAGTGTCAAGCAAAGCCAATATGTCCAAAGGAGAGAGCAGATTGTTTTTCCACAAGATTCTCTTCGGATCCAGCAAACTCTGAACCTGAATTACAATGCGTTTCCATTCAGACATCAGTGCATTCTCAAATGTGGAACCTTGCCCTTTGATCCTACCTGAACTTGAGTAAGTAAACCTGAAGCTTGGAACAGAGCATCTGAGAAAACAGAGCACACTGCACAGAAAAATACATTTTAGTGTAGAGTTGTCACGATACCAAAATGAGTAACCGCGGTACGGTTACTACACTGGATTTCATGAATACCAAAAGCATTTCTCAGCTCCACAGTCCACACTGTCATCAGTGTTATGATGTCTGTCACAATGTACATGTTTGAAGACATTTCTTCTCAATCTATTGTGGTTAAATAGTTGATGATCACCAGCTGCTGCAAAAGCAAATGTTTGGACAATATTTACCCTGAGAAAAAAGTGCGGGATGAGATCTCACACAAATGCACATTACTGCATGTTGTGTTTGCTCTTATTGCTTCTGCCAAGGAGTTTATGTTTTGAGCCAAGTTTTTTTACTTTGTCTACTTAGTGAGCAGCATTACTCAAAAGGTCAAAGTTAGGGTATGACCCAAGTAAGAAAGGACAGGATATTTCAGTGGTAGCTGGTGGATGGAGAGATGGGTGTTGGTTCTGTGTGTTTTTGTTTACTTTGTCCATGTATTTGTCATTGTATGTATCTGTAAATCGAGCCACCACTGGAGTATTAGATTTTTTTTAATCTGCTGAATCTACACAGTTTATTAAGTTACACTACAAGATCTCACGCCTGTCGGTGAAAGCGTTCCTCTGTGGGATGACATGCCCTTGAGCAGAACTCACAGAACTGACCCGCATCACCCGTGGACACACAAATAGTGTCTTCTTCAATTTTTCATACTAAGCTGTGTAATATTAATGCAGCTCATGATGAAACCTTGAGCTCAACTCTGATTCTTGGCATAAACAAATCTGGTGAAAACAAAATAAAACAATCCACATGGAAGCTGATTTTTTCCCTCTTTGACTTTCAAGTATCATTTTTCTGATTCCCTCTACTGCTCCACTTAAACTCTCAACATAATTTTCAACTGCTCTTTGGCCCAATTCTGTTTCATGCAGGAGGGAAAAGTCGTGCATGAATAAGTTGAACCTTAAACTTTGACTGTGAAATTGACCAGATTTGACAATAGAGATGATTTAATATGTCAGTATAATCAAGACTTTCCTGCACTTGTATTGGCAGTTAGAGGGTAGCCCTCATGAGAGGTAATGGAACAGAAGCACTTAAGTTAATTAAGCAGCCTTATCTATGGTCCCGGCGCTCAGAGAAAAGGAGGCCCGTTTGAATTGACGATAGCTACGTAATTACCCTTTATCTCCTCATAGAGAGGTTAGGAGCTCTTTAATGAAGAGCAGTTCTGTTTAAGAGACAACTGGAATATAAATGTGTGTGCAGGCATATGTGTTTATGTACGCACACTGAGGTCAGTGTGTGTATATGTGTGTATGTGTACTGCATGTGGAAATATGTCAGTGATGAGGACGGCTAATTGTACATTTTTTACTTTGCGGTCTGATCGCTGTCCTTCAGCTACATCCTCTTCTTCATCATACATACTGTATGACCATGCTAACACACACACAAACTTTGCATTTACTTCCATTCATTTTGACAGGCTTATCGTTAACCTTAACTAGTTAATGCCTAACACTAACTTTAACCTACTGAACATAACCAGTTCCTCAGAAATTAAAGTTCTGCCTCAGAAGGACCAGGTTTTGGTCTCTAAAGCCCCTTTTCCACAAACAATGCCGAACTGTAGATCAGTTAAAAAGATTTAACAATCCTAAAAACCTGCGTTAATCTCCAACTATTAAAAAGGAAAATGTAAATTGTAAAATCTCATCATTTAACAGAGGAGTCTTTGAGGTGTATTTAGGTGACAGCACTACTAAAAGCCTGCGATTGTGAGCCACATCACAACCCCTGCCATTGTATTTCAGTTCAATGACTACGTCAGGTGAAGTCTGTACACCGGTCATGCAGGAAATACTGATCAAATCTTTTTCATAAACTGATTCAGTACACATGGGCCCACGGTAGGTGTAGTGGTTAGCACTCTTGCCTTTGCAGCAAGAAGACCCGGGTTCCTGGGTTCGAGCCCCGTTTGGAACAACTTCGGAACAAGGGCCTTTCTGCAAGGATTTTGCATTGTTCTCCCCGTGTGTTCTCTCCGTGTTCTCCGGCTTCCTCCCACAATCCAAAAACATGTGAAATGGGGATTAGGTGAATTATAGTAGGTGTCAGAGTGTGAGTGAATGGTTGTTTGTCTCTATATGTGAATGGCGATGGACTGCCGAACTGTCCACTCTGCCCATGTTGAGGAGTTACTATATTGTAATGGAAAACCAACCAAACTATGTTAGAGGCGGGGCAAGTCGAGGCGAACATGCATTGGAAACACAGCTTAATGGTGCTTTTTCATGATACAGTAGCACTACTCGGCTGTCCTTTGTTTGGTATCAGGCGCGTCATTTTCCATTACTTGGCAGAACCTCCTCTACCCGGGCAAGGTCGTCTTAGCTGGGCTACGTGAAAGTGGATCCTCTCGTCAGCCACCAAACACAGGAACGCGCTATAGCGGTCTTGGGGGGGGGGGGGGGGGGGTTTGGCAGGCAGGTTTGATTCTTGTGTCGGAAGTCACCCTTGTGACTCTTCCAGTGCCGACACTCTCTGACCAATCAGTGTCCGGCAGTCTGTCGACGTCACATTTTAGTATAGGCTCAGCTTGTTTGGAACCTTGCCAGAGCAGGTACAAAAAAAGCATCCAGGTACCGGGTTCTATCACTAATGGAAAAGCAAAACAAATAGCTACATAGATGTATGGAGTTGTGCTAGAACTGTATAAAGGAAAAGCCCCATAAGAGGATTATTGGTCCTGACAAGGTCAGTGTTTACCCCAGAAAAGGTCCTAAAGCGGTAACAAATACAAGTACACAGATTTCATATGCTCGGCGTGTGCGTGTGCTCTTTCTTCAGATTTGGAGTGTTTACACCTGTCTTGGGAAGGACTCCACACTCCTCCATAGGTTTTGTAAAAAAGCATTTGCCTCTTGCAGTGAGAGCAGCCTCATACATTACAAAATCCTACTTTGTACTCTCCAGCTCTGCTCCTTTTAATGAAAAGACAGATTGTGCCCTGACGAGTGGCCTGACCTGCCAGCAATTATGAAGGATGTAGCTAGAAGCTTTTGCCAGAATCTCAAAATGAAAAGAAAAAAGGTAATTTGTCCTGGAGCCAACAATGAGAGTGTCATTGTGAGTCATTGTGCTTATTTTTTTATGACTCGTGATTGGTGAACAATACTACTGTATATTAGACCCCCTGTTAGTGTTGGGTAACTATTGCACATTCACGTCAAGGATGTTGAATCTCGATGGAGAGCCACGTTCTAATTTTCTAATGTACTGTATTTTGACATGCATTTCCAATCTTGCTTTCTAGAACTGATGTATCTTAACATCTGACCTGCAACAGTAAACACATTATGTAGGAAAAAAAAACAATTGCTAGTTCGATCGCACTCAAAGGCAACATATTATTTCTGATGCATTAGACCTTGAAAGCGCATTATATAAGCTGCATGATATTTTGTAGAATGTCTGGAGCAATTCTGCAAACTAGGGATGGGCATTTCAAGCCTGAACAATGCTGTTGAAATATTCAATAAATAATCTAGTTGAACACTGGAGGGTTCACATGTTGAGCTATAAGTTGCAGCTTAAACGATGCATTAAAAAAACATTTTCAATCGTATCAATTGTCACATTTTATCACTTGTTAGAACCAAGTGTTCACATGGAAAGGAAGGGTGAGGTGAGAAACCTTAAGCTGCAATATGCAACTTCACCAATGAATGTTTTTTATTAAGCATACATTAGTTGTTTTGTATTAGTTACTTTTTAACTTTACTTGAGTAGAATTTAAGACCGGGAATTTTACTTGTACTGTATCTACTGTATAAGCAGTGGCTTTAATACCTCAGCCAAGCACATGCTGCTGGAACAACCGCCAGGGGCAAATGTGGGTTAAGCGTCATGATTCAAACCCCAACCTTCCAGTTGGAAGATGACATGCTCCAACACTGAACCACAGCCACCCACTCTAAGGGTCACAGAAGAGCTGGAGCCAATCCCAGCTGACATCGGGTGAGCTCAACTTGAACTCCTGCCTTAACTGTGCCTGCAGGTTCATGTTAAATATGAAACACACATTCAGCACAGAAAGGAAGGAGTGCACAAGTTATGTTTTGACAGGAAGGAACTGTTAAATGAGGAAAACAGCACCGGAACGTAAATAGTGTTGTGTTATTTACTCTAAGGACAGTGGCTTGTGGATAATTACATGCGTGGAGGTGCACATTAACTGCAGAGCTACTGTAGAACAAGCGCGCTAATCAGGTTTCTCCGTACCTTGCAAGAGTCATATTCTGTAATCGTTTTTAATTGCAGGTGCCTTCTGGGTTTATTAAATTAGAAGAACCTCAGCACGTTGGCTGTAAAACACAGTACACTGGAAAAGAAAACTGAGCTTCAGGCAACACTGGGCTGTGCACTCAAAGGGCACTTTATTACAAGTACCTGCACATCTGCTTATTCATGCACTTTCCCAATCAACCAATTTTGCGGAAGTAGTCCAAGGCATAAATGTCTGCAGGGGCATGGCAGGGCAGTGGATGTCATTGTTGCCTCACAGTAAGGAGGTCACTGGTTCCAATCCTGGTTCGACAGAGGGCCTTTTTGTGAGGATGTTCTACTCTGTGTGTGTGTGTGTGTGTGTGTGTGTACTCTGGCTTCCTCCCACAGTCCACAAAAAACATGCAAAGCTGGGAATTGAGGAATATTTGGACACTTTTAATTGTGGACCTGTGATGGACGGACGACCCTACCTATCGCCCAGTGTCGCATGGGATTGGATCAAACTCCCCCAAGACCCTCATGCAGAGGATAAAGTGACAGAAAATGTGAGATATTACTATAACCAACTACTTTTGATACTTTTTTAATGTGTTATCCCCAACACGGGAGGAGAATGGCTAGACTGGTTGAAGCTGTTGAACCATTCTCAACAGTGTTGAGCAGAAAAACAACAACAACAACTTGAAGCAAATGGGCTGCAACAGACAACAGTGGACATGAACTCAATGAAACTGGACAGCTGAAGCCTGGGAAACATAGCCTGGTCTCATGAATCTTGATGGTCAGAATTTGGCATGAACAACAGACCCAACAGTCCAGGGTGGTGGTGTAATAGTGAGAGGCATGTTTTCTTGGGCCCCTTAATACCAATCAATCTCCATTTGAGTGCTCCAGCCTCTCTGGGTATTGTTGCTGTCCATGTTCGTCCCTTTATTGACACAGTTTTATCATTTTCTAATGGTTAGACACCGTGACACAAAGTTGAGGTTGTCTCAAACTGATTTCATGAACGATGTGTAAAGTGTACTTTGATGGTCTCGCCGTTGGCTCGAACTAAATCCAAAAGAACCCTTATGGGAAAAGGAGATTGGCAGCTGACAAAACTGCAGAAATGATATGGTGCAGTCACGTCAACATGAACCAGGATGTCAACAAAACATTTCCGGCATCTTGTTAAAGTCTTGGCATAAGGAAATCAGGCTGAGAGCGCGGGGAGGCTTTATTTAGAATCAGTATGGTGTTCAATATAAAAAAAAAACTGAAATACAAGGGCAGTGTATGAAAAGAACTCAACATGTTTGACTTTTTATTCAACTTGTGATTTCCAGTAAATGTCACTCACAGATATAGATATTCATAGAACGTGAATGCACATAAAGATATATGGATGATCCTTTGTAGATCTTCTGTTGAGTTATGTATGCAACTATAGGTGAAAGAGATAACACAAGGACAGAGAGGAGGGATGGAGAACAGACATGCACGGAGTGCTGGTTTGACTTTTAAAAGGCAAAGAGTGAAGTGAAAGAGCCTTTGATCAGCAGCAGGAGATGGAATAAAGTTTCTTATGTTCATTACCATCCTCTTGCTGTGAATATAAAAGTGCTATGTGAGTCTCTGCAGGTCTCTGTCTCGCAGTCAAAGTCCCAGTGATACGATGTGTTGTTGTATAGCAGGAATTGTGATAGTTGTGATAAAGATGTGTGTGTGTGTGTGTGTGTGTGTGCACAGTTTTGATCATTAAAGAGTTAGATTAGAAAACCAGAGTTTTTTCTATGTTAATATATTTTATTTTGACTCTTTTGTCTGTAATATTTTAACTTCTGTTGCAAAGCAGTTGGTGAATATTTCAGAGTGAGGTTGTGTTTTAAAACAGACCATTTGTATCTACACAGATACAAATGTCACACTCGGTGTGCACATGTTTCTCAGAGATAAAAGTCTCTCCTTGCTTTATTGCTTTTCAAGTCTTATCCGTTTCTTGATGCAGTGTTTGCTTTTTTTAAAACAAAGAACAGCTATGTAAATTTATGTGTCGGTTGGTTTAGATTTTTAAGGCACATGAACATGTTGAAACTCAAACTGACTCCTCTCAACTCCACATTTAATATTGTGTTGGGCAGTTGAGTTAGACATCAAATGCATGTGAGCAGTTGTTGAACAGTTGTGGTAGCTTTCCATAAAGTAGGCAACCCACCATGATGTCACCCACTGGTTTGTAACCTGCTTTTTTCAAACCAGGCCAGCGCCATCTTTTTTTTAGAAGAAGAACAAACAATATTTGAATGTAAAGGAAGTCCAAGACCACATTGAATGGAAGGTCACTGTGCATGACCCTACAATAATCCCCTGCTTTATTGTTTACAAAAAAAATTGTAAACCAATGTCAATTTAATTGGCATAGTGTCGTACAGAAGAAGACCTGAAAATATCAATTGAGACGATGAAAAATGTGGACTGATATTATAAATCAAGAGAGTGGTAGGCTCATTTTCTCATAGACATAAATACAAAGTCTAGTTTACTCTTCCGCAGCAAGAGAAGACACTTCCACACTTTGAAACCTGGAGACCTTACTTGCTTATATGCTTTCCATAGAGGTGACTTGTGATTTATCTGAATTATTTGAAACATTATTTGCATGTGTCTGAACTGGCAAATGTATGCCACTGTGTAGATTTCTATAAAAAGCATGTAGTACTTTGTCCTAAGTAGTTGATGATACACTCACAAATAAGATAAGTGTACTTAATGGTCATTATAGTGTGGGCCTTAGCCCATTTACTCATCTCTTCATAACTTCTCTGCTCAGATATAAAGAGTTCCACTTCAAACCAGAGTGAAATGTCTTAATAACAGCTATAGCTAATTTTAGTTTTGCCTTACAATATACAGGGAAACAACTATTAGCAATATATATATGCATGCTTTACTAATCTAGTCTTGAGCAGAGATTGATGTCACACTATTGTTTTCAGCCTCTGTTTTAGTGGATGGTCTGTACATAGACATGTGGTTGTTTATAGTGTTCATCGGCCCATTGGAACGCTGTCCCATCAAATTCACAACCTGTTAACGCCACCTTTTCTAAAAGCTCAGAGTTCAGGATGTCCTGGACATGACTCGCCGTGTTATAAGCTCATGGGTTCCGCTTGAACGCACGCAGCGACAGATTCCGCGACTAACAAACCGTGCGGTAGTCAGAGCAAGATGGGAGAAAGTAGTTCAAAGCATCCACCTAATGGCAACCCTCTGGATTTACTTCCAAAGAAAGCTTGTTCTTTGGATTAAAAGGCTTCAGACGAGAGAGAAAGATAAGACCAGGGATAAATATTGGTCTGACATTTCCATGAGGGAGAGCCTTGCGAGCCACGAAAGGGCTCAAACCTGACTTGGAGCCAATGTGTATTCACTCACAATCTGGATTTTGTTTTTCTTTATGACCTGCTGGTGCTCAAGAGTGACTTCTCCTGGTGCTCATGTTCAAGCATTTCCGGAGAAAGAAACCCTCTGGCTCGTGTGATCTCCTTATTGTTATTTTAACTCAATGACTGACTTGACATTTGTGATTCAGAGTGTAATAACATGAATGCTCTTAAACTGTTTTCCATCCAGTTTGGTGCTGAAATGCCGTATGCCTCGTTTACAGCAAGCAGTATGAGGCAGTTCAGCACATCATGGTATGGTTTGGAATGTTCCCACAGCGGGGTGTATGAGCCAGACACCTGTGTAGTGTCAGAACAACACAACACAGTGTAGCTCACCAGAATAATCCCCCAAAAAATGACACATAGACAAAGGACAACAAGGGAGGACATCAATTATTCTGGTTTTTTTTCTTTTTTTTGGCAGGTACATATGTGATCTGAACTGAACCACTTGGTGAAAATGGTGCCATACTGTATGTGAACCTTGGTTGAAAAACTGTACAGTATACTGTAAAGTATAAAGTTAATCCACACGTTGTCAGACCAGACCTGTAAGTGGTGATTTAACGCAACACCAAAATGGAGAAGATATAATAACAGCACTCTTGCCTTTGCAGCAAAAAGACAAGGGTTCACAACCTCGAACAAGGCTCTTTCTGCAAGAGGTTTGCTTTCTCTGGGTTCTCTTGTTTCCTCCTACAGTCCAAAAAACATGCGGTTTGTGGATTAGCCAAATTGGACACTCTAAATCACGTGTCAAAGTCAAGGCCCGGGGGCCAGATGTGGCCCGCCAAGTCATTTTATGTGGCCCGTGAGTGATTAATTGGTCTTAAAAATATGCTGCTTTAAGGCGTGCATTGACCATAAATTACATTTCCCACAATGCATGGCGATTGTGTTACCCGCAAAGTGACGGCACCGCCACTAGATCGCAGTGTATCATTGTATATGGGTCATGCGACGAGTGAAATGGAATAATAAATACAGAAAGTGATTTAGCATATTACTAAGTAGTTACCTTTATATTACATTATATTTGGTTACATGTAGTTATATTTATTCTGTATGACAATTACTTCTGGCCCTTTGAGGGTAACCATTATGCTGATGTGGAAAATGAGTTTGACACCCCTGCTCTAAATTA
The DNA here is from genome assembly GCF_963457635.1 of Microchirus variegatus. Classification (NCBI taxonomy): domain Eukaryota; kingdom Metazoa; phylum Chordata; class Actinopteri; order Pleuronectiformes; family Soleidae; genus Microchirus; species Microchirus variegatus. Next base: position 5,195,284 of record NC_139824.1, read on the forward strand.
AAAGTGAGATGGATGGTTGTTTGTCTCTCATGGCCCTGTGATGGACTGTCCAGGGTGTACCCAACCTTTTGGCCTACATCAGTGCCCCCCACGACCCTCATGTGGAGGAAGAAGGTGGTAGAAGATGAGTGAGTGAGGTACAGTATAATAACCGAAACAGAGACAGGATGAACCGAGGCAAGGGAAAGGAAGAGTAATATATAAAGAAAATAATGCATAAAGCAAACAACTCTGTGAGAGTTGCGATTATCTGGCATAATCCTAACTACTTTTTCGAGAAAGAAATCGCCAGTTTTGCCACCCCAGTGAACTTCATCTCACTGTATTTACTGCATAGACAAACACACAGAGAGAGTGAGAGACAGTGACCACACAGACAAGAATGATCTGCAGTACAGCTGACCGTGTGCGGAACAATCACTCATCTGTTCATTCAAGTAAAAAATAGTGTCTGTGAAAATAGTTTTCTCGTCTCTCCCTTTATTGTACAATTCAGTTTCACTGATCACTTTTTTTTTCTTCACTCCCGTGTCTGAAGTCAGGACAGAACTTGCTCTAATGATATCTAGCGTCTTTTCCGACTGACTTTAGCTATGTGGACGGTCCTTAAATATGAGCAAGGTCACACGAGGTAGGCGTGTGTTCATTGTAAACGCAAGAAAAGTGATCCATGTTTATTTTTAGTCTTAAAACTTTATGGTCAGTCGGTATGAAAAAAGTAATTTCTGCAGTGATGTAGAGAGGCGCTACGGGGCAGTGGGTTTGTTTCAGGCGGTGAATCAGCTAATCAGAGATCAATGACTCTTGACAGCTCCTCTGTTTATATTTTAGGCCCATCTTGTTAATGTTTCAGTAGTAATCCATATACAAGATATGACATGGTGCCTCTGGTGAAGGTGTTAATACAGAACACACATATTTCTTATTCCGAGCACACACACATGCACACGTTCTGCAGACTGAAAGGTTAAATCAGGATCATGGTCCATCCTGAAAACACAGGCACCAAAACAGTGATTTAAAGTTCTTCAAACTGCAGCCTCACACATAGACATTACAGTCGCCGCTGTTTATCTGCACAGACACAAAGGTATAATTAAAGTGAGCTAGCAGGATTTCTCTTGGCTTGTTTCATTTGCAATCTCAGTCTCCCTAACAACCTTTCTTCTCTCTCTGTCTGTTTGCATCTGTCTCTCTCTCACTCACGTGTCTCCCACCATGTCATTACAACGTTAACAGGCCCAAAATCATTTAAAGGGACAATATGTAGTATTTATGGGTTTATATAACCCAAAATCCACTTTTGTATACACATTTTCGTAGTGTTTCAAAAAGTCATTTAAAATAACATGGTCGCGGGCCGCGGTCGCATAGCCACTGTTAGCAGCGAGACGCCATGTTTCTGCCGGAGCCTGTAAGGACAAACGCGAGAGAACAAATCAAGTCCCGCCTCCTCTCTCTCCGCTTCGTCTGCTATGGCCGCGGTAGCTTGCCCTCTCCCTCACCTCACGAACCTCATCTGCTGACACGGAGAAAGACAACGAGGACGACATTTGACCAGCTGAGGATACCGTAGCGCTCAGGGAAGGGAGGGGGTGAGCAGAGGAGCAGTTCTTTGTACATTTCAGCCTCTCCTCTAGATGGCACTATAAACTACTTATTTCCCCTTTAAGGATTTTATCTCTATATGTTATGACAAGAGCATGGGATGACACACAATGTCAGTGGAAGATTACTTTTTTTCTTGTACATACATTTAGGGTTCTTTTTCTAACTTCTGTGCTTCGCTATATATCACCTTGGCATGACCAACCAAGGAACCTCCAATGGCACCACGTCTGTCCATGACAGACAGGCCGAGCTGTGCCTGGGCACCGCCCCCTTCATACTATCAGAGCCGACCCGCCCCTCAAAATCATTCTCGTTTTCTTCCCGTGAAGAAACTGGAAGCTCCCTCAGCTATTTGTGCGACTGGTTCCACTGTGGGACCTTCTGGTGGTGCTAGATGTCCTTTCTCAGCATCCCTTTGAGCCTTTGGAGGCAGTGGGGTTGAAGTTTGTATCTCAGAAAACGGTTCTGCTTTTGGGCTTTGTCGTTGGCAAAGAGCATGAGTGACCTTCAGGCGTTGTCTATCCGCCCCTCCTGTCTACAGTTTGCAGTCAACATTCAGGAGTTCAGCCATTGAGAGTGTGCTCACCTACGGCATCCTGTCGTGGTATGGTAGCAGTCCTGCTGCAGACAGGAAGTCACTGCAGAGGACTATAAAAACCGCCCAAAACATCATCAATCAACAGCTGCAGATAACAGAGTGAGGTGTTTCACCAACACGTCCCTTCTTGCATGAGGCACGGAAAGAAACCGGTCTTGAATGATTTTTAGGGTCTGCTGTGATAGTTTGAAGGCACAGCTCGACCTGTCTGTCACGGACAAATTCGGTGCCATCGGAGCTTCCCTGGTTGGTCATGCCAAGGCGATATCCCATAGTGAAACACATCACTCTGTTATCAAAGAACCGGGGTTACGTTGAGTAACCCATTCGTTTTATTGCGTGTGTATTTAAAGAAAGTTAAATTAACAATGCTACCCAAACACAGGAGATTGAAAGCGAGGTGATTTAAACCAATCTCTGTCTGCAGACAACTTCTCCCTGCAAGGAAGAAGTTCATTTCACACAAACATGCTGAAATGTAAAGCGTTTCATCACTTCAAACAGACGATATCCTTAACAGCTAAATGGATTTTTAAAATGCTGAGACGAAGACTCTCGCTGTGTGTGTGTGTGTGTGTGTGTGTGTGTGTGTGTGTGTGTGTGTGTGTGTGTGTGTGTGTGTGTGTGTGTGTGTGTGTGTGTGTGTGTGTGTGTGTGTGTGTGTGTGTGTGTGTGTGTGTGTGTGTGTGTGTGTGAGAGAGAGAGAGAGAGAGAATAGATGTATAGCGAAGATTTATTTTGTTTTTAAAATCCTGAGAAGATAAAGATGTTTATGTTCATAGTCCTTGTTTAAAGTGAATAAAGTTCAGAATAATTTTCACTTTCAATACCTAAGTCCAACAAAGTACAGTAAATATTAGACACTTTTAGACTTGTACTTGAGTAATGCAGATGCAAATTACTTCTACCAAAGTCATTTTCTGGTGAGGTTCTTGTACTTCTCTCTCTCTTTATAGTGCTTTTCCACTACACAGTTCCAGTATGACCCGGCAGGGCAGGGTGCAATTTTTTTTTTGCTTTTTCATTAGTGATACAACGCATGCACACGCACCCACTGAGCATACCATTATTATGGTATGTGTGTACTTTTTTTGTACCTTTTCTGGGGGTAAACACTGACCTTGTCAGGACCAATAATCCTCTCATGGAGCTTTTCCATTATACAGTTCTGGCACTACTTTTTGCTTTTTGAGTGATAGTACCTGGTACCTGGTGCTTTTTTAGTACCTGATCTGGTGAGTTTCCAAGCTAGCTGAGCCTAAAGATACTAAAATGTGACGTGAACAGACTGTCGGCCACTGAATGGTAAGAGATTGTCGTCACTAGAAGAGTCATAAGTGCGATGTCCGAGACACGAATCAAACCGAACTGTAGAAAAAGACTTCCTGAAAACATGTGTTAATCTCACTTACTTATAAGTGTATAGGTTTCCAGTACTCCATACACCAATGGGTAGGGTAAATGTCCTCAGGCAGATCACCTAGGGGCAGGACAAAGGTGACGCAGGAAACCTGAGGTGGTTTCCTGAGGGAACAGGACTGATGTGATGCAGCAGGCAGAAGAGAACAGAAAACCCAGTGGGGGAACCCTCTGGAGGTCACGCAGGAGATTGACAGTGAAGATTGAATCTGTGTGGAGACGTGGAGCAGGAGGCTGAATGCAAAAGTGGCTCTGCTCTGCGTCCCTGCAGCTGACCAGAGATTAGGAGCGCAGAGGAACCAGACCGGAGTCGGAGGCAATGCAACCAACTCAGGAAAAGACAGCTGACACAAGAGGATACTAAACTGATGAGGTGTCAGCAATTGACTGCACTGTGTATATATAAATGGAGATTTGTGATTTGATCCACACCATGTCAGTTTTTGAAACCAGAATAGTTCGCTATTGGACTGTACTAGCTGTCAGTCACATAGTATCCACTCAAATGTGCCGTACATATCTTTTGGAAAACAAAAAATTTACAAATGTTTTATTAAAGAAAACCTGAAAATAGTTTTCTATTAACTCCTTAAGGAAATTAAAAAAAATCAAGATAAATGAAGTTAGAAGAAGTTAAAAAAAAATATAGAGTGTTATTTCACACACAGATTTGCTCTTGTCCTGATTTATATTGTGTTGTGTTATGTTTGAAAAAGTGTGTCCCTGTATAACACGTTTTGGAGACACTGCCATATGACAGTAAAAGGAGAGTCTGAGGGTTTTCAGCTGATGGTTTGGTAAACTGGGCTTGAAGAGATTATTGAGTTTTTAATGAGTTTCATTTTAATTTAGAAATGACACTTTTTGGGGGGAAAGCAATGACAGACATACCATCACTTGTTATTGTTAGTACAGGCAGAGGATCCAAATGCAGACAGATGCAGCGAACACACATTTTATTTGAAAAACAAGTGACAGGTTGCAGGTGGATGGAAATAAAAGCTGACAGATGGATGGATGAAATGGCAGGAAAACAAACAGGTGCAGGCAACATGGTGCGTCAAACAATGAAAACTATGGGAGCACACTCGATAACAAATGCAGACAAACTGACGAGGACAGCAACGTAAGCTGATGAGGGAACTGGGATGAGGAGTTTGAGTCTGCAGAAAAAAGCTAAAATGATTACAAAGAGGAAACAGGTGAGCAACAACAGAGAAAAGGCCCAAGGATATTGTGTGGATGAAAGCAGAATGGCTCGTCTCAGGAGGAGGACATGAAGATGAAGGATGTGAGCAAATAAGCAGACTGACACTGGAGCAAGTAAATTTTTCATTGCATGCGAAGTACATTTTTACGGTTCAAAGCGGTTCCCTCAATTTTCACTGTGACGGCAAATTTTCCTCACTTGGTGGAGAAATGGTCGTTAATGTTTGCTCTTTTAGCACCAAACCTGTGCTCTACAGTCGGCAATGCTGACAGTAACAGTAGATGAATGTGATTGTATTTTGTTTTCCCAGTAATCAGTGGCAACTCCTGAAGAAACATTTCGGGGGGGGGGGGGGCAATTTTTTCTGATAATGATAATGTGACCCATTCAATAGGTGCATAAAGCAAGAGAGTATCAATTTGTTGTTAGATGATTAACAGTCCTTCTTGTGTCCACTAGATGGCAACTTGATAAACAAATATTATTTACATGAATCTAATGTATGATGTAAAACAGCTGAACAGGACACAAGATGTGTCCAGCAACCAAGACAGGGGCAGCATATAAGTTAAGTATTTATTAACTGACCAAGTATCAAGAACCTTCACAACTTTTACCAGATACATACAACAAACATAATGACAAGATAGTTCAGTCAAATTATTCATTAAGTGTAAAGGAGTTAAAGGGACACTGTGTAGTATTTATGGGTTTATATAACCCAAAATCCACTTTTTTATACATAGTATGTGCTCCTGCATTGTCTAGTCGCTGTTTAATAGTTTTTGTTTCATTTTCGTAGTGTTTCAAAAAGTCATGTAAAATAACACGGTCACGGGCCGCTGTTGCATTGCCACTGTTAGCAGCGAGACGCCATGTTTCTACTGGAGCCTGTAAGGACAAACGCCAGAGAACAAATCAAGCGTCTCTTTACTTGTAGCGGAAGTCCCGCCTCCACTCTCTCCGCCTCGTCTGCTACGGCCGCGGTAGCTCGCCCTCTCCCTCGCCCCTTGGATCTTTAGATGTGTTGCTAAAGGCATCTTACAATACTTCCTGTGTGACTTTTTGTGTGAAGTTTAACCTGCAGTTAAACCCCGAGCGATACAAACATCAACAATGTTAGCAAACAAGCTGACGAACGTCGCCTCAAATGACTGCTGTCTGCTGCAACGAGCCATAAACAGCTAACACGTATGAAAGCGTGAACTCCGTGGCATTGGTCAAACTACATGTACTTATCAGTTCGTGCTGGGACCGATTAAATGAGCACAATCCTCCGTGTATTTTTAAAACAGTGAGCTTAGCTGAGATCACCGCCACCAGAGAGGCGAACATCGGGAGACTTGAAGTGAAGAGAAGATATAAGATAAGATAAGATGGCTTTATCCCACAGTGGGGAGAGAACAGGGTTCCAGCAGCTCAGTATACATTACAAAATATTACTAAATATCCCCTCCTCTCTTTGCTCAGTTTACGTATAACGCAAGCACGTTTGTGCATGCACATAAATCCTCATTAAAAATGCATTGGAGGGTATGTTTTTCTGAAAAAAAAAAACTTTTTTAACATGAGAGTCGAGGGGAGAGTTTTCGGGCGATTCTCCACGTCAATCAAATTGCCTCAAAAGAGGCAGGACCATAAAACATGACATGAATCTGATGATTCTGATTGGACAATGACAGAAAATAATGTCTAGAACACTGACAACTTTTGCTGGCAATATTAGTACTAAGGATATTTGGAATTGCTTAGGAAAAAAAATTATCTTTCTCCTTCTTGTTAGGGCGTCGCCTAAATCGTCCCCTGCCTGTAATTTCCAACAACAATAATGATAATAATACTCCCAATCAATATGAAGCATAAACGCAGGGTTACATCACATGTCCTTCTCTTGCATGTACTCATCTGTGGCTCCTAATCCTGATCATTAGTCATTCAAACATGGCCTCAGTCACATCCTGTCTCCGTTTTCTAATAAAAACAGTAGCTCTGTACAGCAGACTGCAGCTGCATAGCAGACAGAGAGAGAGAGAGAGAGAGAGAGAGAGAGAAAGAAAGCTTGGAAACAGAATACAATCGTCCTTAAACAGCCTTAATTACTCATGATCAGAAATTCTAAACAACCAACAAATAATTGTGAAATATTGTTTTGGGTCCACAAAAAGTTGCAGCAATCTTTGCACAAAAGGACAAACCTGAATAATGACAATAATAAATAATAAACCAATGTACTTCCGTACAGTTTCGGATCCACATATCGTCTTAAAAGGAAGGGTGACTGAAAATCAATACAGAGTTATTCTGAGTGAGCATTTTTATTCTAAGTATGATGAAACATCCAGGTCCTCTTTCACGCGACATGGAAGGACACTAATGGTTTTCCCGAGTAGGAAAGTGACGTGAATCAAACATTATGGGCCTTCACAGACTGACTGAACACCTTCAGGAGGTTTCTTAGAGAGACGCAAACGAGAGCATATTTTGGAGGAATGGCGTTCATCCCTCCCGAGTAGAGTCGTAGAGATGTAGCATTTGTAGCTTCACCTTCCATTTAAAGCTGCTTTAAATATTCATCTTGTCTGTACAATATGTTTCGAATGCCTCGGTTGCCCCTTATTTATTCCCTCCTTTCCAAAGTTAAGAAACACACTCAACTTTTCTTTTCTCCCACGACAGATTGCTGTACCTCAGCCCATTTGTATCTGCTGATTCAGAATAATGCCAGTGCTCTTTAGTTCCCTGAGTATAAATTCTGTTTATCTCACTGTGCAGAACAGTGTGTGAGAATTCAAGCTGAGTCCGTCAGAGACTGTGACCGCATGAAATAGATTTTTTTGGAGACAAGGAAAACTGTATATAATGTCAATCAGACACTTTGTGGATGATACCTGATGATACCTGATGATACCTGATGATACCTGATGATACCTGCTTTCAGTGGCTGGATTTGATTTGATTGATATTCTGTGAGACTCACGTTAAACATATGCATAAGAAAAAGGGATACTTAAATAAAAGTATAATTATTTGATACATTTATTGATAATTCTATAACATGCAAAATCTAAGATTTTGGTTTATGTGTATAATAAGTGTTTCATATTACTTTAAGCAAGTGTTCTACTCAACTCGACTCGACTCTATTCAGCTTGGTATCAGGCAAAAATGTTTTCCATTACTATAGTACCTCCTCAACGTGGGTGGGGTCGTAATAGCACGGCTGCACAAAACTGCAGTGACATCGTTTTATACACAACACAAACACAATCTAGTGAAAAAAAATATACATTTTGCAGACTGCAAGTCATGTTTATGTATTGAAATCATGTTTTGACATGTGGCGGCACCTACCGCCGTCTACCGATCATTGCAGTCAGTAGAGTCTCAGCTGCCGAGCAATCACGGGTTGCCAGTTACGTCAGAAAACGAAACCTAAAAGACCTCGGTATTTTGAATTTGAATGTAGTAACCGTTTTTGGCCACATTCTTACATATGGCACCTTTAAGTGTTAGACTTAAAAGTGTTTAAAAAAAATAAATAAATAAAAGGAGTTAGAATTGTAGCTCAGTGGTAGAGCAAGTCGTATTTCAACTTGAAGGTTATGGGTTCAATTCCCAGCTTCTTTAGTCTACATGCCAATGTGTCCATGGGCAAGGCACTTAAACCCACATTGCTCCTGATGGCTGTGCTGGCAGCGTGTGAATGGGTGAATGGCAACACTGTAGTGTAAAGCAGCTTTTGGCCCTTTTCCACTATGGTACGACAGGACATTTCCACTACAAAAAAAGTACCTCCTCAACGTGGGTGGAGTCATCACTGCACGGCTGCGTGAAACTGCGGTGATTGTATTGTTTTTGTACTTGTACTGAACACGCTGACACTGTGAAACAGATCACTCAGGAACCTGCAGAGAACTTTTCTTTCTGCAAAAATGACAATAATAATATATTACTTTTTAAAACATATTGAAATGTTTATTGTCTCAAGAAATAGTCTATGCAGAGATCATCGTGATAAAAAGGGCACACTGTATGTTGAGTGATCTATGAGAACAGATAATGAGAAAATGATCTGAATTTCCTCAGGTATTGACTCAGGTATGTGTTCAAAGAGCAATTTCTATTTGTTTCACGTTTCCGTTTAGTGCATTTCAAAAAAAATTTATCTTGATTGTGTTTGTTCCTGCATGCTGCAATAAAAAAGGTGTAGGGTTAGGCTTTCTGCTCCAGTTGTGCTTGTTCTGCAACTTTCGACACCTTTATCTCATTATTTTCTGCATAATTTTGTTTATGGGGTTCATCGCATCACGGAGAAAACGGCTCTGTACTCGCAGCCATGCTGATAAAAAGCAACAGGCCTTTTTTATTGCTGCAGACGTTTGACGTGTCACAGTAAAAACAAACTGACACTTCACTAATAACGTTACAGTGACTCATTCTCGTCAGCTGTCTGTGAACCAGTGTGCACGGTAAAAACTGGCTCTGAAACGCAGGCAGCTGAAGAAAGATTTCAGCCACTAATGTTATCATTTATACCTCTACTTTTAATGCTGTGGCATTATCAAACTGTGCACTGCAACAAAGGTCTATGGAGCAAATAAACACCATCTATAATGATTGTAAGCATTTAACGGGGGGATGTGGAAGTTGAAGCAAATGCTCACATTTTGCTCACAGCAAAGGCTGCCGGTGGTGTAGGGGTTAGCACTTCTGCCTTTGCAGCAGGAAGACCTTGGTTGGGTCTGCATGGAGTTTGTTCTCCCAGTGTGTACGTGTCTTTTCTCCAGCTTCTCTAGTTTCCTCCCACAGTCCAAAAGCATGCACATTTGGGGATTAGACAAATTGGACACTCAAAAGGATGGACTGGCCTCCTGTCCAGAGTGTTACCCCACCTTTCATGTCAACTGGGATTGACCCTCATGTGGAGGACAAAGACGTAGAAGATGAATGAATGAATGAATGAATGAAAGGCTGCTGGTTCCACATTTCTCTTTATTTCCTTCTCTACAGGAATTATAACTGCTGTATATTGTCTGATTAGATTGGAATTAAAACCAAATCACAGGTCCCAAAGGTTTGGCAATTAGCCTTTAACCAATGAAAATAGATAGAGAGAGGGGGGAACATGAAAAAGAAGAAGCAGCACAAAACGGAGCGAATGATGTAAAGTGAGACAAAGTGTTTTCATTTGAATTGATTCTCAACCAGAGCAGCTGAGGCCACACACACACACACACACACACACACACACACACACAATCCTCTCCAGCTGCATGTAAGAGCTAAATGCTTATAAAAACCAATCAAATCTCCTTGTGAGGGGGCTAGTGTTCAGCTGTGGTCAGCAGCTAATTTGTATGTGTGTATTTGTGCGTTTGTGCGTGCGTGCGTGCGTGCGTGCGTGCGTGTAGAATGTGTGGGGCTGCCTCAGAAAACTGCGTCAATTACCAGCCAGCTATTGTACACATGGCGAGCTGCTGGGGTCAGGTCATCTGCTGCTGAGCATGTGCTCTGATTGGTTCTGTGACCTGGCTGAGAGATGGTCATCCAACACACACACACACACACACGCGCGTTAGGGAGCTAGCCCTAGCTTTTACCAGAACCAGAACCATCAGTGCCTAATCCTAACCTTTGACATAACCCTAACCTAAACCCAATCTAACACTAACCCTAAAACCAGGTCTTAACCCCCCAAAAAACCCTTGATGATGCCAAAATGTCCTCACTCCTTACAGTTTATATCAATTTTTTTTTGGTCCTCACAAAGCCACAAATACAAGAACACACACACACACACAGACTTGTTGAGATTCATTGTATATGATGGTGTTTTTTGATGAATACAAGTACCCACATAAATACTAACACTATTTTCTGCCTCCCTTTCTCTCTCTCCCTCTCTCTTTTGGAACCTCCTCACATTTTTGTTCATGGTAACAAAGCAGTCCCACATAAATTTTATGTTTCCTTTCCTCTGAGAAGAATGGAGGGTTAGACTGCCTGAGGGGGGCAGTGTGGCTCTGTGATCCAGAGGGATACAGGGGTAGAGGAGATAAGAGATGAAGATAATCTCATTTTACAAACCTCCACTTTTCTTCTCATAGTCTCAGAGACTTGGTAGCACTTGTTGTCCCAGACATGTACCTTTAAGAATGGGACCTGTGAGTGAATCACTGTCTCATCCTCTGGTTTTGTTAGGGTTGTCTTCAAGGTTTCAAAAGCTTCTGTGTTGAAGTATTGTTAAAAGAGATGGATCCTAAACGTGGCTTGTTATGAATTTAACGTCTGTTGGTCAGGAACAGGCCTTTTTTTTCACAGCATTAACTGTGAAAACATGTCAAAGGGAGAAAAAGAACAGCTCTTTTAGTTTCAGGGGTATATCCAGTGTGCTGGCTCACTGTCAGACTTTGGTGAGACACATGAACGACACAGAACTATCACTGATGTTAGCAGTGACACAGGCTCCAGGCATAAGCAAACTCAGCAGCTGCTGGGGGGCCCTGGTGATCATATTAAGGACATTTATACGGTGGCCCTGAGGTGCAAAACACAAACGCAAGTCACAAAACACAACACAAATCAAAAACACAAACGCAAATCAAAAACACAAAACCATTAACTCAAAACTGAAACACAAAAGCAGAAAACCCAAAAGCATAAACTCACAAGGCATTTCCGTTGTGTTGTCTGCTTTTTTGTTTTCATTTTATGATTTGCGTTGTGAGATAATGTTGTCGTGTTAAATGCTTTTGTGTTTGTGTTTTCTGCTTGGGGCGGGATCCGAACTGGGGCTATCTGTAGTATGCACATGGAACGGCAGCTCTACCAAGTGAGCTAAAGTGAGTTAATGTTTTTGTGCTTTCTGCTTTTGTTTTGGGTGATTTGTGTTTCCGTTTTGAGTTAATGTTTTTGTGTTTTTTGATTTGCGTTTGTGTTTTTGATTTGTGTTGTGTTTTGTGATTTGCGTTTGTGTTTTGCACCTCAGGGCCACCGTACATTTAGATATATTTAGATATCTAAATAGTGTTAAGTTATTTGGTTTTATTTTGGAGTTGAAGATTGAAGAAGTGATTAAACTGGTTCTGGTAGAGGTTCTGCCCTCTAAAGTTACAAAAACAAGAGTGACACTGGTTTGGTATAAATAAAGCAACTATAATTAAAAGTAAAAGTCTGCTTAGGGCTCCATAAAGGCTTGGACCAGCCCTGCCTGTGTGTGTAATATTCCATATTATTAAAAAAAAATAAAGGCCAATAGAAAGTAAATGAGGTTATGCTCAGTGGATGGTTTTTATAATTAATCTAAATAAATGCTGAGATGATTTTTGGGCACATCATGATATGTTGTTTTGCATCAGCAGAACAGACACCTGTCACTGTCCTGGGTTTTTTTTTTTTTTGTGACATGTGCTCAACTCATGTATGACGTTTTTCTGGCAACTGCAGTGAAGGCAACATGTGTTTCAGTTGACAGGCACATTGAGGCACAGAAACCAGAAACCATAGTATGACAAGGTGCTGTGATGTAGAAAGAATGTGCATGTGCCAAATGACCTCAGCCAGGTGCAGGCACATTCGGTGTTAATATAACAAAATGTGTGTCAGCTGCTGTGTGTGTAACCATGGGAAGTGAGGACACATCAGTGGCTATGAGAATGTGAAAATATGAGATCTAAATTAATAATAACTTTAACTCAACAACACATAAGAAGGCAAAAAGTATATTTTATAAAGCCTAAAAAAGTTATTTATAAACACACATTTGTGTATTATTCCCACAGAAATTTACCAAGGGTGCACCTGTGGCACAGACATGTGCCGCGTGCTGCTTGAGTACTAAGGGTTAAAAGGGCTTTGTGAAGGTTAAGGTTTTATGGTTAGGTTTAGGTTAAGGCAGGGGTCTGAAACTGGCGGCCCAGGGGCCACATGCGGCTCCCCATTCAATTACATGTGGCCTCCCACTTAATATCATGTTATAATGAAAACATGGCCCACGACCTCATCGTCTTTTAAACACAGTGTGTAGCTGAGACACAGCTGCCAGCAAGGTGATATAATTTAATATATGTTTGCTAGCAATGTTTTGATAACAGTAATAATAAGACATTTGGTCATAATTATCCCATTATTAAATGTATCATATTCAACATTCAATTACATAAATACACTTGTTAGGGCCCAAGCCAGAGTGGCCGAAACGGCTCCTGGTACAAATTTTAATTACAGTTGTCCACACTATTATATATGTAATTTAAAATAAATGTCTGTTGTTTTATATATTAATACATTCATTTTTATTATTAAAAGTATGCGTGTGATATCATGATGCAATCCCCTCTTGACCACAATAGATGTGCACTGGCCCCCAGGTCATTTGAGTTTGAGACCCCTGGGTTAAGGGTTAGGTCTCATGCATTTAGATATTTTCGGCACCAAATGCATGGAACAAATTACGACATGATCTTCAAATTCAAGCCCTTGTTACATTGAATGAGTTCAAAAGCTCTGGGGAATTCGTTTCGGTCCACATTGTCTGTGTGCAAGTGTTTTATGTAACTTTAATTTGATCTGTCGTTCACTGTTTTTAATGTAATTATGCTGCAGCCCTCTTGGCCAGGTCTCCCTTTGCAAAAGAGATCTATATCTATAAGAGATATATATCTTAATGGGACCAACCTGGTTAAATAAAGGTAACATTAAATAAATGTTAGGGTAAGGGGCTAAGGAATGCATTATGTCTATGAGTGTGTATATATATACACTACCAGTCAAAAGTTTGGACACACCTTTACATTTACTTGAATGAGGAACTTTTGACTGTGTGTGTCCAAACTTTTCACTGGTAGTGTAGTTACACACACACATATGTGTGTGTTTATACACACACACACACACACACACATATGTGTATATATATATATATATATATATACACATATGTGATTGTGAGATTTTGACAGTTTTGACTGTGCCTCACAGCTTCAAAAGGCCTTTGGGGGTTCAAGATACAAAAAGGCAAGTTTCTTTTGGTCTTATTGATCAATAGTGTTATAATCACCCGTCATTATATTGTCATTATAACACTCGTATTTTGCTTCAAGATTGTAAAGTGTTACAAAAAATATGCCCAGCAGCCCGTACAAAAACTTACTAATGAGCAGTAGTACAGATCGAAGCACACAGTATTTCAATTAATTATGAGGGGTTTGTCTGTAATCAGATACATTCTTCTTCAGAATTTGACATCTTTGTACACAAACTCTTCAATCATCATCTTCAAATGTATGTCCTTGTTTTATATACGGTACATATGACAGTTATATATATATATACTTGAATTAAATTAGCAAGACTCTGGTTTATGTGGCAAGATATTACTTAAACAAAAAAGAAGCAATATAACGATTTAGTCTGATGAAGTCTCTCAGTCATTAACACTAAACAAATTAAGCTGTGAAACTGTTGAGCCTGGATCAGCTGTGAAAGGTCAGGATGCAGAGGGAAAACTGTCTGATACAAGTTACATCTGCTCTGAATTCAAGATCTTTTTGTGACGATTAAAAAAGAAAAAAAGGTCTGACCTCAGAAGCTGAGCCGCAGAAAGAATGTATTTCTCGCTGTCATCTCGTCTGACTGCAGCCATTGATAGAACTGTGTCTTTGAGGTGTTGAACCGTGATGCTGAAGTTATTTAATGACCATTTCTCTGTAGACCGTGTGCTACATAGACACATCACAGCCAGAAAAGTTTAAAATATAATTATTTGATACCTTTATTGATACCAAATGATGCAAAATCTAAGTGATTTTGTTTTATGTGTATAATAAGTGTTTCGTATTACTTTAAGCAAATGTTCTACTACTATCTACTATCAACTATCAGGCACAAACAGTTTTCCATTACTATAGTACCTCCTCAACGTGGGTGGGGTCGTAATAGCACGGCTGCACAAAACTGCAGTGACATCGTTTTATACACAACACAAACACAATCTAGTGATGAGCAAAGCAATTGTTTTCAGTGTTCTGAATCATTAGAGTCAGTTAAAGGTGCATTGTGTAATAAATCTAAAGCAACTGGCCATAAAATCCTCCTAATATGTCACAGAGGCTCAGGAATAATGTTCATATAACAAACTGAACTCACCAACAACAACAGTACAGACAAAATATTTGCATAAAAAACATTTTTTTTGCAGACTGCAAATCATGTTTATGTTTTGAAATAATGTTTGGCATGTGGCGCCACCTACTGCTGTCTACCGATCATTGCAGTCAGTAGAGTCTCAGCTGCCGAGCAACCACAGGTTGCCAGTTACATCAGAAAATGAAACCTAAAAGACCTCTGTATTTTGAATTTGAATGTAGTAACCGTTTTTGGCCACATTCTTACATATGGCACCTTTAACTACAATTAGTCCAGTTCTTCCTGCATGACCAGAGCACAGCAACGGGTTGTGATTCGGCTCACAATCGCCAGTTTTCAGCAGCGCTGTCACGACATACACCAGACTCCTCTGTTGAATATTGAGATTTTAGAAATGTCTTTCCTAATGTTGGAGATTAACGCATGTTTTCAGGATTTTTAAGTCTTGAAGTCGCGCTCATGACCCTTCGAGTGACGACACTCTCTGACTAATCAGTAGCCGACAGTCTGTCAAAGTCACATTTTAGTATCGGCTCAGCTCGCTTGGAACCTTGCCAGAGCAGGTACTAAAAAAAAAACCAGGTACCAGATACTATTACTAATGGAACAGCAAAAAAATGAGTGGAGTCAAATCAAGCGGAGTAGTGGTAAATACGCCAAGAGTGACAATGTGTTTTGTGTTTTGATGCGAATACATACTACACAAACAAAGAAGAATGACATCCTCTCTGGTGGGTAAAGACCACTGAATTTCCTGAAAGGTGAGGAGATTGGAGTCTTGTTGGAATCTGCAATCTTCTCATTAGATGTCACTAATGATCACACACTGACATTTTATAAAAGAAAGGTGACCAGAGATAAACACTTTATCTGAAATTCTCTGCCCATATTGACACTCATCATTGTGGTTATTGTCTGATTCTGTTAAAGATTCTGCTTGAATGGTTACTTATCTACTGTACGGACATGTACCTGCAGCTACAGTCAATATGAGTGCACTCTTTGTTTGAGCTGCCCTGTGATCGGTCCCACCATGGGCCAGATTTCTTCAAGGCTGTAAACAAAGGTGGCAGACTTTCAACTTCAGATCACATAAAGGCACCATTTGTAAGAATGTGGCCAAAAACGGTTACTACACTCAAATTTAAAATACCATGGTCTCTGGTTTTGTTTTCTCCACCATTGTAGCTCAGACATAACTGGCAGCCCATGGTTGTTCAGCAGCTGAGACTCTACTGACCGCAGTGATTGGTAGACGGGGGTAGGTGGCGCTACATGATTTCAAAACATAAACATGATTTGTGATGTGCAAAAGATTTTTTTTATGTGAATATTTTGGCTGTACTGTTGTTGGTGAGTTCAGTTTGTTATATGAACATTATTCCTGAGTCTCTGTGACATATTAGGAGGATTTTATGGCCAGTTGCTTTAGATTTATTACATAATGCACCTTTAATATATTATTCTGAACCATTATTGTGAAAGTATTGCTCTATGTTGCTTATCTGAGCTTTAAATTATACTGTTGTATTGTTCTACCAAAAAAATGCCATCACAGACCAAAGTAAATGGCAACCTAAGCCGTATGAATCCGAGGTGAGTGGAATGTAATAACTGGAAGAGAAGGTATAAAAGGTGGAAAAATGGGTTTGTATGAATGAGAAGGAAATGTGTCTATGGCCGAAAGATGTAATTGGCAATGGGTAAAGGGCAGTGAGGAGGAGAAGTAGAGAGAGTGATAGCTGGATTGAAAAAAAAAGAGAGGAAAAAAAGAAAATTAAAGCTCATGGAGTGTTTTCCTTGGGGCATGGCATCACTTTTCACTGGCTTGTCTGTAATACTGTCCACACCCTGCAGACTGAAAGAGCTGGGAGTGTGAGCCTCCGGGCATCCCCCATGTGCAAGTATGTGGTCTGTGTATGTGAGCATAGAAATGAACATTTATACAAATGGAGTGACTGTTTATGTTTTTTTGTGAAAAGTGCATTAACATTTGAGCAGTTTGAGGTCTGTTTTGTGTTCCCCCGTTTTGTTTGCTTTCCTTTCATGTGGGGTTTACGCACATACAGCGTGCCCAGTCTGTCTCGCTCTCCTCCACAGTGTGACGCTGGATAATTGTGTGTGATTTCAGGTGCACTGGGAAGAGATTCAAAGTTGTGATCCCAAATGTCCACACACGCGGCTCTCTGTGGCCAGCTGTGAACCCCTGCAGTCAGGCAGGAGACATGAGGAGCTGACTGGCATGAGACGAGGCGGCGCTTCGGATTAACTGTCCACTTTGTTGCCACAAGGATGACACACAGCGGTAGCTATGAGCCCAAGCATACAAATGCAGAGAGAAACAGTAAAAACAAACAAAAACATCATACACTAGTGCAGTTTGAGTCTTTCATTTTGCTTTTCTCTGTGTGCCCTCCTCGCCCAGTTCATACACCTTGAAATTGTAAATATCCCCTTTTTTTTACTTCAATAGCCTGGCTTTCTGTGTGCATCCTAACTTACTTTTTTTTTTCACTGTCTCTCTAAAAAAGACCCCTGTGAGCCTATAGGCTGCTTTACTCACTAAAAATGTATTCTTCTCCATGGTGATTCTCCTTTTCTCCCACTGGTGATAAAATTATCCCCACCTTCCTCCCCTGTCTCTTTGAGTTCATGACAGGTGTGACCTAACTCCTTTCAATTCCCTCATTCATTTTCTTTCACACTGCCTTTTTTTTTTTTTTTTTTTTTACATGAAAGGCTTCCTGCTACCCTCGGCTCTCCCCTCATTCCCGCTCCTTCTTCTCACTGCACCCTCACCTTCTCTTCTAGCCCCAGGAGATAGCTTGGATAACAGGTGGAGCCACTGGTTTTGGGGGATCAGGTTTCCATCTGCCTGAAATTCAAGAATGCAGACTCACCCTAGGCTACAATGAACGGAACAATAAACTACACAGTTGCTCCGGCTCTCACACATCCAAACAAGGCACATCAAGACAAAAACCATCAACTTAAGCTATTAGGTGTTTTCAATTAGAAAAGTTCTATTCATTCAGTTTATTAGCTTTACAATGTTTTTATCTTCCTCGATAATCATTTTCTTACAAAAGTGAAGAAAACAAGAAGCCTCGGATATAAATAGTCAAGATTGAGATCGTGTAATTCCTGTGCAGCAATGCATTATACACATACAGAGAGAGCGGGAATGATAATTTCACACAATAAGATCATCAGGATCCCCGTGGTCCAGAACAGTGGCAACAAAAGCCTCAATGAAATGCTTTCTTTATGTTTCCATACACAACAGAGGGTGTATATGATGTTGGTGGAGGCTATGTGAATTTGCCGAGCCTAGGTGTGGCCCACACACTGTGTCTAAGCTTGATTCACATCCAATACAGCCTGCGGCAATTACATGGTGGGGAAAGAGCAGTTTACAACAAAAAAAAAAAACACACAACGCAGCGAGAATAAGCAATTTATGCTGTTAGTCAGTGTCCCGCAGCTTTGCTTAAAAACTCTGTCACTTTCACTCTACGTCTGCACTTTCTTCCCCAGTATGTGTGTGTGTGTGCATGCGCTCTGCCAGCACTCCACTGCTATGACAGGTCAGTTAATATTGACATTATCTCCCTCCACCACAATGGCAGCTCGAGCTGCTGGAAATGCTCATTAGCTTTGTATGGGCTTTTGTGCGTGCGTGCGTGCGTGCGTGTGTGCGTGCGTGTGTGTGTGTGTGCATGATTGCTGGGATAGAAGTCATTAGCCTAATCAAACAGGTGTTAAAGAGACCAGGGAGCAGGTCCTGATGTTTGCCTCTGAGAGAACAGCAGCAGAGATTGATGTCATCATTCAGACCGATCATGGAGCCCTCTATGGAGGTCATCTCACTGCTGCACTTTGAGCGTGTGCAGTGTGTTTGCGTTGGACTGCAAGATGGTGTGTGAGAGTGCGTGCGTGTGAGTTTCTAATTATGCGTGTATCTCTCTCTCTCTGTGGCTGAGAAGCCATAACAGGATGCTTCAGTGATAGAGAGCAAAAGATGAATTGAGGGTAGAAAATCAGTAGAAATTGTACTGGTTACAGGTAATTGGAAGCTAAATTGGCTTCGGAATAAGAACCTGTGAACACTCAGTCACCCTCTGTATTGGAACACATAACCCACAGTGTAATGCGGGTGCGTGTGTGTCTGTGCTGGTGGGATAAAACCAGGATGTAATACATGTAAAGATGATGTTTGTTATTATCAATCACATATTGGAAGACATATGTGTGATTGAAGATTTAAACTCAACGTAACAACCATGCAGATTGCGTGAATGTATTTCTGCATTAAAAACAGACAACAATGTACAAGGCCCCTGTTTTAAGGTGCCGCTTGCATTCATTCGCTTGCCTTTACTGCAATATTCATGACCTGTCTGCACTGGAAATGGACAGGGATTGGGAAAATATTATAAGAAAACCTGATTAGAATGTTCAGTGAAGTGAACACTCTTACTCTTGCTGGGTAATAACATATTGCATGGCATAAAGTTACATCTTTGTATAACTTACTTGCATATTAGTAAGTACATTGAGTAACACAAACATGACAAAGACCAACATGACCAAGCCCAAGACACATCTACAGTATATACTATATATGATCTGCCTTGGTTTTATCTCGACTTGTCCATAAAAGTCCAGGTTACACTCTGTTGTTGATATTGATAGTGTGTACTTGATTACAACAATAATATAAATTATTAATTTGTAAAATTATATAAACTACTGTGCCTGCCTATTTAGCCAAATAACTACTGCAGATCATCCTTTTGCCATTGTCAGTGTAGCTAAGCAGGGAACAAACAAAACATAGAGCAGCAGAGTCCATCCACTGTACCATGCATGATATGTACCCAATAGGTTCCCAATTCAAAGCCTAGTTCAAGTGGTTCTTTTATGTGTGAAAGTTCTCCCCATGTCTTTGTGGGGTTTTTTCTGTGTGTCCCTGGCCTGGCCTCCCACTGTGCAAATACAAGGTTAGGTTAATTGGAGACTGTAAGTCTGAATATGGGTTTGATTGGTTGTCCTCCATTTAATGCCTCTGGACCAGTGTCAGCTGGGACTGACTCCAGCTTCGTCCACAATACAATCAGTAGAGAATGGAAAAAAAGCGAATTATCTATATCTATCTTCATTTTGGGAAAATGCAGAAACGGAATGTAAGCGCAGCGGTCACCGGAGCTGATCACTGCCATTCTAATCAATGTGAGCATTTCCACCGGGCACGCCGTGGCTTCTTGTGTGAATACGGCTGGCTCGCAAGGAGCAGCCGTAACGCACCCGGTGGGGATTGAAGTGGCAGAGAACGGCACTGAGGTTCCGAGGCGCTAATGCGCCCAGTGGAAATCCGGGGTTATCCTGTATCTCATACCCATAATCCATTAAACTGTTAGACTGTTTCGTCCCATTTGGTTTGGTTGCTTTCACATCAGAGGAACCGTACCAAAGTAGGGCGGATTAAGCGATCTGAGTACACAACTTCAGGCATTTCTCGGACCGGTTGATATGGTGGGCATCAAGATTACATTCACACCTACACAAACGAACAGAACTGCAGCATTGCTGTAGGTGTGAAAGCACCCTCAGGCTGGCTTTACACGACAACGATCTGAACACAAACCGCAAAAGTGGCGTTGCGTTCCCACTTTTTATTTCGCGTTTAGACGAGAGTCTTTGGGTGGAAATCTGCATGCACACGGTGACGCAAAAGTGTGTGAAATTTGATGTAGTATGCATGTCAGGTGGCTAGGTGGCACTGTGAAGCACTGTCATACAACAACACCAGGAGTCTAGCATGCACTGAAGCATCCTTCTACTTCTCTCTATGTAGCGCTGAGTAGCCCACAGTCGCCCCCCGGTTCTCTTTTCAACCCTTTAGACAGGAACACGACAGCGGAGCCTTTTTAAGTTTTCCACTCTGGAGGGTGGGTTCATTTTTTTGCGTTTTTAAGCCCCAAAAACGCCGTCGCCGTCTAAACAAAAGGCACATCTGCTAAAATATTTTGTCGGTTTCACCCGGGAGCGTTGCCGTGTAAAGCCAGCCTCAGATATGATATTGATATCTATTTTACCCACTTGTCGCTGTGGAACACACACGTAAAACTGCATCCATTGTTTTTCATTCAAAACTTTTATTTTTGTCGTTACCGGTCTTCAAAGCAACAAATTGATGTGGAAAATAAAATGTCAAGCAGCTGAGATGAGGCGTGTTACTGTATTAAAACATGATCAAAACCAAGGGAACTACTTTACTATGAATTTTAATTGAACCAACAAAAAAAAAGGATAAGCTAATTGAAGTAATTGTATGACAAAAGAAGCCAGAAAACCCATAAATGTCTCTGAGCAAGCTTGAAGGTTGTGAAAATGGATATGGTATCATAGCAACTGGCAGTCATCCAAGGTTTGGGAGCAGTCGACACCATTGCTTGCCTGGTGTGAAGATAGGTGGAGATGACTGAGGGGGCGGCAAGGAGGTTGTGATCTGAAGGAGCAAAGACCGCTGAGTGGGAAGAGAGGGTGGAAGAGGTCAGCCAGGTGTGTGGCAGCTCAACTTTTAGTACCTTGCAGGTGTACGAAATAAATCTCATAGGAAACACAGTATCTGACACTTTTTTTTTTAAGTTTTACTATTGTGCAGCCAGGCAGAAATGACCTTAGCAGCAAGATGGCTGACACCGAAAGCAATTAAAT
This sequence comes from Microchirus variegatus, assembly GCF_963457635.1. Classification (NCBI taxonomy): domain Eukaryota; kingdom Metazoa; phylum Chordata; class Actinopteri; order Pleuronectiformes; family Soleidae; genus Microchirus; species Microchirus variegatus. The sequence goes on from NC_139824.1 coordinate 5,216,988, forward strand.
GATTGGTAGTGCAAACAAACCAAGTATTCTGTCAGGATTTGTGAGTCCCTCTTCTTTTTCTACTTCTTTTAGTTGCTTCAGCTTCGCCCTTTTAGGGGTCGCCACACCGGATCATCTGTCTCCATCTTGTTCTATCCCTATGTCCTCTTCTGTTACACCAACTGATCTAATGAGTCCTCCATCTCAACCCCAACGGCAGTGGCTTACCACCCATAACTATTTAAAAAAATAAATATTGAACGTTGTAGCCTAGGTAAGTCCATATTTTATGTGTCATTGTCTTTTTTAAAAACTAACCCTAACCTCACTAACACTCTATCTCTCCTACCTCTGTGGGCGTTACATTAGTAAATGCTCCTATGATTCATATCTGGGGGTTAACTCGTACGACCACTAGTTGCGCTTAAGTTTGTTTTCACACCTAAAAGTCTTCACGATTTGGGACTCAGTGGGGTTGCAAAATTCAACCAGTCCGAGTTTGCTACTACTCAGTGAAACAAACTTTTTAAATAAAAAATCCGTTGGTCAATGCAGGGCAATGGAGCTGCATCCAATCCTATCAGTCTTAGGTTTTTGATTATCTTTAATGCGAACATTTTCTTTTATGTTTTGTTTGTGTTTACCCAGAAAACCCTGCATTGTAGTTCGCTTCCTGCGTTAGCTTCTTTGATGTATATCAGAGTTTTGTTGCGCAATCACACCTCCCCAAACTAACCAGATTTCCTAGCAAACAAACTAGGGTTCGATTAAGAACAACTGGTGTGAACGCACCCTAAGTTTCGTTCACTCAGCCAGTGAAAGTATGTTTTTTATTACTTTGACATGTTCCAACCAATTCCTGTGGTCTTTGTGTAAAATCAGGAAGCAAGACATGTCACATGTAACATCACGTGACCCTTCTGAGGAAGACCATAGGACGTGGTCTTAAACTCAATGATATTACCAAGAGGACACAATTAACTTTTTTGGACTGACCATGAGGGTTGTTTGAGTTGAAGGACAGGTTTATCCTCATGACCTCCTTCACAACATCCATGAACCTTCTCTGTGGTCTTCCTCTTTTCCTCCTGCCTCAGTCGAAACCTTCCAAATCTCTGTCAAAGAAAAACAATATAGTCCAGACCAATAGTGAGCAATTAAGATTTTACCATTAAGTCTGCAAAGTAACAGCATTTGAAGTAAAACTTTTAAGGCAAGTAATATTATTGATATTAGGAAGCCTCAGTTCAGTACCATCAGGTGTCTCCTCACCCATCCATCACTATCTTTCACCCCAGGCAGGAGACTGGAGCTAATCTGGGCGACAGTTGGAGCAGACTGGACAAGCTAGTCCACGGCAAGGCTGACATACACAAAACATGCATTCTGGTGTCACTTGAGGCTTGTGAATTTTCTGTGGCATTATATCTGAGACACATCCAAATGTTAACCTGTTTTACCGCTGTTCTTTTGCATATGCGTTGGTAGGTCTACACCATTGTGCAGGTGCACTACAGAAGTAGTGCTCAGTGCTGCAGAGTATTGTCATGTCAACATACTATAGGTATTGTGTAATTCTTTTTTAAAGATATTTTTGGGACTTTTTTCCTTTTATTATTCAGGATGGTGCAGCATGAAGTGAAAGAGGGTGCACAATACAGCAAATGGCCATAGATGGAATCAAACCTGTGTTACTGCAGGGGGTGCCAGCTCTGCCAACTGGCATAGTCGGCGGCCCCCGTGGTGATTCTTGATGTTTTCAACCACACTTGAACCATTTGCAGCTCTCACTTTGCACAAGCAGGTTCACTGCTGTGCTTTGCCCTCGTTTCCGTCAGTTGTGCTGTCAAACGAATCACCGAATGTCACTGGGCGACACAGGAACTAAACACGGAGTCATGTGCTAACAGGCTTAATCAGCTTGTTTAGAACTCATTTGGCTCCAATATAACAGGCTTTATTATATATACATGTTTTTTTTAGCACTGCAGGGTTACTAAAGTGTTAACAATGTGGAGGTGGCTGCTTTTAAAAGTGAATCTACAGAGAATTATCACATGAGTCTGCAGCTGAGTTTTATATTCTTTATAGCGAATTTCAGGTCAGTAAGTATCTGTCCAGTCCCCAACTGCGCTCTTCTGGCTTACTCCGAGTGCTCTTATGGTGTCATTTTCTACCATATCAGGCAGCAATTTAAAAAGAAAGACCTCTAAAATGCTACTGTTCACTGCCTGCTCACCACTAAATTGTAAAGAGACAAACTTAGAGACAGTTAACTCGTGAACATGGTGGACCACTTAGCAGTTGAAGAACTGGATATTTCTCTTTGGAGTTGGTAGAGACCAAAAGCAGAGCTTAAAGATATCTAATACAGCGTATGCCTTCATAGAAATAAGTCAGTTTTATAGATGAGAGGTAAATAATTTTCAATAGCCTCCACCTATTCCAGCCGAATGAGATTGCTCTGTAAGTGCTGGCGATGTAAATAAAGAAAATGTTTTGTCCTATCAACTTCAGTTTATGTTGTTTATATTGATTATGCCAAAATGCACCGGATGCATTTACTCCAATAATGTAAGTATACTTCTAAAGCTGCAGTGCCTCTACTTGCTTCATGTTTATCTTTGTAATCTCATACCATCCTCGCGTCTCTGTTATCCAGCTGCTAGATGCATTTATCCCATCAAACAAAGGACAAACGTGAAAAAAGTAAAAAAAAAAGTTACCACCCTGTCCAAGAACAACAAGGATACATTCATGTGTGCCTTCAGTCCCATCTCTGCTTTCACTGCTCTTGATGGTGACATAAAACCCCACCAATGGTTAACCATTATTGTTTTCAGATTGTATTCCTTCTGCTGCAAATTTAGCAGTAAAATCCACTTCTGAATGTTTTTGTGGTTGCTACTTGCAATTGTCAGTCATATTCAAAATGTTGCTTTTCTAGTACAAGGTTGTTGCTGTGCCTCTGTGTCAGTCTTGGTGTAAAATGAATTACTTCCAGTGCCCAGCACGGGAAATGTCACCAAGCAACCCAGGTTACTATAGTGAGAAAAATTAACAGAGTTGCATTGAGCCGATAGGCTTTATCAGCAGTGTGTGAACCCACTGCAGTATTAAGGTAACGGGTTGAAAATACTTCCATTTTACACTGCCTCATATACTCCACTCAAGTAGCCTACTTGTTCATCTATATTTATTTGATTTGTTCTTCATACTTCATACAAAAATCCCTTGTGAGATAATATATCACTTAAAATGAAAGAATAATTAAAGAAACACACAGAGGATTTGTAAAAACTGTGCAAATCTAATGCAAACATATAGCACAAAAATACCCATGTTGCTTAAAATATAGAAATTATAGTTCTGATATAGTATTTTCTAACTGGAAGTTGGGGACTTTGGTAATTCAATGTGGAATCCAGAGCAGCCTGTGTGGCTTGGCACAGCAGAAGAATGTTTTCATGGAAACTCCGAGCCGCATCATGGCCACTTTACTGAAGCAGAATGCTGAAACCCAAATGCCATGAGGCTGGATGGAAAGATAAATCAATGTGCCGAGGTGAAGGTTCACAGGGAGAGTGTGTTGGGGACACCGGGACGGCATGGAGAGACTATTTAGTCACTTGGGATTGAAAGTCTGTCTCTGTGGATTTATTGGGCAATAAAAGATAAGGTCACTGTGTTGTAGGCTTTGCCGTTAATGTGCCATTTAATGACCCTCACCATGGATGAAACAAGGATATCAGTAGTATTATGATATGAAGGCAGTTATTTTGTGATAAAGCAAGTGTCTTTATGTATCAGCAGTGGTGCTTCAGAGGGTTCCTCCCTCCCCAAACAATATACAGTAAACACAAACCTATTTGAAGTATATTCTCTTTTTATTTTTTTGTGGAGATAAAACTTAAAATTAGTTGCTAAGAACAAATATATTGTTCTATTATAACTGAACAGGCAGGGTCACCAGGCACTTTTCTTTAAGTTTACATTTTTACTTTTCATATAAAATAAATATAGATATAAACATAGTTTCCAAATTAATCACATCGTAGCATGGCTACATGGTTGCCCAAGAGCAAGGGGAGGGGAAAATTTCAATGATTTCAACTCAACTCTTGATAGTCGTACTCATAAACTTTGGGTTAGGGTTTACTGCACCTCAAGATCAAGATGACATCAAGGGTGGCACTGAACATCTCTGATTCCCTCATTCAGTTCACTTTGATTCACATGTTGATTTGATATTGATTCAGTTAGGGATTTTTTTGTGACAAAACTAGTTTTAGTTGGATATGGAAACCATTTTAAGAAACATAAAATCTCATGTCCAACTCAACTGTCTTCAGTAGTTTTTAAATCCAAAACAAACAAGACAATTTTTACATGGTGGTCACTGTGGGTACTGCAACAGAAAACCCCATGGAGCCCAAAAGCAATTTTTTCCCATTGACCGCAATAGTAAAAGAGACGCCTGTAAAAGTGTCTACAGGACACCTTGAGACATGGACATGGGCTTTTATAGATCTTTATATGGTAGTGACACTACTGTGCATGCTCTATGGGCCCCATAACCCGGAAATAAACACAGAAGTAAAAAAACAAAGCGCATTTTTTGGCATATGCGCTGGGTGAGCAGCTTCATAGGAATGAATGGAAGCAAGGGGCGGTGCTCTATCCAGTTCATATAATACATCCATGCTCTGATCACATAGCCTATATAGAAGAGCATTAGTAGTTTCCTCAAAGTTACCACCAAAGGAAGCTCACGTACCACTAGTGGTACATCTACCATAGTTTGAGAACCGCCAAATTTACGGTGTTTGTAACAGAACAGAAAACAATGTGAACTTACGTTGGTGAGGTTGCTCCAACTTTCCGGGTTGTAAATCTGACTTGGGGGTTGTTCCAGTTAAATGAATGCCTCCTCAACTTGGTAATTTCGACATACTGGAATGCACAATAAAGGACAAAGGAGAAAGTAATTTATTTTAATTTGTTATAGATGGCACAAATGTTTCTAATGTATTGTCATTTTTGTCTTAATTGTTTTATTGTTTACCTGTCTATTAGTTTTCTTATACTTATAATGTTATGTGCCTATTCTTTCCTAATAGTTGTTTGTTTGCCTGTGCCCAGTGACTGCACATATAAATTAGCTATTAGCTAACTCTGGAACAACTGTAAGAATTGTGTGTTGTCCCTGTTAAAGGTGCATTATGTAATAAATCTAAAGCAACTGGCCATAAAATCCTCCTAATATGTCACAGAGACTCAGGAATAATGTTCATATAACAAACTGAACTCACCAACAACAACAGTACAGCCAAAATATTTTCATTAAAAAAAACATTTTGCAGACTGCAAATCATGTTTATGTTTTCAAATCATGTTTCGACATGTGGCGTCACCTACCGCCGTCTACCAATCATTGCAGTCAGCTGCAGAGCAACCACGGGTTGCCAGTTACATAAACCTAAAAGACCTCGGTATTTTGAATTTGAATGTAGTAAACGTTTTTGACCACATTCTTACATATGGCACCTTTAAATAAACAATAAACCTAACTAAACTAAAGCAACATAATGCATCCAGACTGTCATAAAACGCCAAAAAAGAGAGTTACAGTACATAAAAGGACAGTTAAAAGTAAATGTATAAGCTCCTTAACAATAATAATTAACTATCAACTTCCATTTTATTAAATAGTTCGTTTGTTATTCATTTTAACAGTTAAAATCGTGTCATTGCATCAGTGAGTGTGTGGGGTTTTGGAGGGAATGGTCGGGGGCGTCCACTGAAGACTGCCCCGCCCCCTGGTACAGACTGACCAATGGGAACAGCAGGAGCACTCGTGGCGACCAATCAGCTGAAATGGATGATAGTGAATAGAAGTTTAGTTTTTGAGTTTTGAGACAGATGGAGAGAGCGAAGACTAACGGGGAAATCGAACCCGTTGCGCGTCCACGAGTGAGAAAAAGCACAGTTTGAGTTACAAAATCTCTCTGTCTGCTTTCAGGAAAAAGCTTCTTAAAGGCGGCTAAACAAGCGCTTCCTCTCTCTTTCTCTCCCACAAGTGTGTGTGTGTGTGTGTGTGGGGCAGAGTCGGTGGGAGCAGGTGTTCGGCGGAGGGAGACTCATCGCTTCAGTCAGCGGCTCCCGGAGCCTCAACACACACACACGCACTCACACACACAGAAAGAGAGGAGAGACCGACCAAAGCGCCGCTAACGGCTGCTAACAGGACACCACAACTGCCGTGAGTACGAAGGAACGGCGGTGCTTTTGTTTCCCGGTTGGACTGTTTTTTTTCTTTCCCTGAACCGCTGAAGACTGGATAAAAAAGAGAAAGGCTACAGTCAGTGTCGCAGTGAGAGTATAACGTTAGCGTCCGAGTTACTTTGCCGTGGTTTGGATTAACTCTTTCGACTGCAACTATCGAAAACTGCAGACTGAAAAACTTGATAGAGGCGTATGTTGTTGTTGTTTTATTCGCCGCTAACCTGTTGTGTCTCTCTTTTCTTCTTATTCGTCTACCTTGTAACACGATAAGCGGCGCATTTTACGGCAAGTAAACCTATCAAGTGTCCGAGGCAAGAGTCCTCTTTCGGGGAGAGTGGTGGATAATTTTGACCGTTACCGTCGTTAATTAGTGAACGTACGTATACAATAATACACGCATTATCATTAGCATAAGGGGGCTGTTTGCAGTGTGTGTGTGTGTGTGTGTGCGCGCGCGCGTAGACCAAAAGGAGGGACATTCAGTTTTAAACGGATTTATTGTCAAGTTAAGAGTAAAAAAACAAACACATTCACAATATATAGGCTTGAAAATGCATTTAAAATAAGAAATTGTTGTCCGTTGAGAATATAATAAACTCGAACCCCACAGGCCTCTCAAGTTGAATTCCCACATCATCCTCATACGCCACCTGTAGTCTCTGCATGCTAGAAATGTTCTAGTCTGTCCACAAGTGTTCTTTATATTCACACAATCAATTAGTTGATTTGCAGAGCTTTCGCACGCGCGCACACACACACACACACGTGCGCGCGCACATACAGATAATCTGAGTTTCTCTGTGTTAAAACGACCGCTGTCCAAACAGCGAAATGATCCGCGGGACAAATCCCCAGTGAAGACACCAAAACAAGCGCGGATTTGAGTTATACAGCAGCAGAGAATAAGCCGATAAGTCTAAAACACACTCAAATGTATTAATTCCGTGGTCGGATCAATCCAGATGAAGATGAGGAATGGCGGGGCGCAGTTAAACGTGGACTCAGACGCAGCATACGCAGATTTACCCTGGAGCCGCTTTTTCACCGTGAAGCCACACGAGTGAGGGGAAAGTCTTTCTGTTGGTCAGGGGAAACCCTCCTCCTCCTCCTCCTCGTTCTCCTCATCCTCCCCCTCCACCTCCTCATCCTCCTCCTGCCGACTTTCGGGACAGCGGATGCTGGGATAAGTCATAACGCGGAGATTGTCTGTCACAGCAGCGGTGAACTCCCGCAGCTCGGGATCTTTGCTTCACCGGGAAAGCGAGGAGGACTGCCGGTGCTCAGTCCAGCTGCTCTTCGCTCCGTACCGGACCTTTTCCCCGCCTGAGAGAGTTGCAGCAGCAGCAGCGAAGCACAAGCGGACACGGACACAGTTGGTCCCCCATTCTCTGGCGCAATGAAACCGGGAGTTATCTGCTCCCCGGAGCGTGTGGAGGGACCCACAGCAGGGATCGGGCAAATGATGACGGTGGGGACCGGGACGACGCAGACTAGGAGCCGGTGTCTACATGTCTTTCTCCTGCTTCTTCTCAGCAGCTGCTGCCACATGTTGCATGGCCAAGGTAAGAGCTGAACTCCTCCGGATCCTGGGTCCATTTGTCAGGTGATGCACCAAATGAAACATCCACACGAATTAGCGAAAAAGAACAATTTATGATGTCGTTGCAAAAGCAGTTTTTGCAGACTCACACTGACTTTCTCATTCATCACTGGGACTGAGGTGAACAGGGTAAGGGTGAAATGATGAGACTTAAAGTGGAAACCAGGGTGTGATTAATTAGATGGAGTGTAGCTGTGTGTGTGTATGTCTGTGTGTGTGTGTCAGCAGGAGGGATTCAGGGAGTGAGAGGGAGTTTATTGGGTCAAAAACATTGTTTTTACCAAATTAAGTCGGGTTAATCGTGTTCTGTACAGGAGGCAGAATGGTGGGGGGTCGGGTGTGGAAACTAACTGGAGTACATTGGTAAATAATTATCATGAATGTCATTATTATGATGATGCATATATCATAGGATGATGATTGTAAGATTAAGGTATTGAGCATGTATATGGGGACTGGATAGGGGTATTACAGCCTCACAGCACTAGTAATCCCCTTCTTACTCAATGACCTGCTTAACTACAGCTCTTGGTGTGGCACACACACCCCCCCCCCCCCCACACACACATACACACATACATGCAGCCAAACACTGTATTAATTTAAGTTGCCTGCTATTAGTGGAGTATTAACCTTATTGTGGTGGCAGGTGTCCAGATTAATGTGCGTGACATGTGGTCGTCCTGGGTTACTGTGTGGAGTAATTATTGAATATAGCAGCCAAAAGAAGACAAACATGATGAGATATCGATTCTTGGTGAAAGTTGTTTGTGAAAATTGTGTGTTGCCATGTTACGTGAATGTGTGTGTGTGTCATTTTCTTTGGTCTCTAGTGTGAGAGTATGATGGAGAGACACTGTGAAAATGAGTGTGTCCATGTGAACATGTCCCTCATGGGATCATGTCAAAGTGGCAAAACAAAAGCAGAGAAAAGGTCAGACTGGTTTTCTCTGGGTCACAGATGGTGTGGTGGGCAGAATGTAAGGCTGGGGGTCATGTGGAGGAGGGGGTCTCAGGAATGTCTCTTCATATGTGTGCGTGCGTGCGGACGGTAGTAGTGGGGTGAGCTATTTGTGAATGCACAGGGAATGTGTGTGTGCCATTTAAGTGCAGGAAAGTGTCTGCCTGAGAGAAAGTAAGGAGGCACTGTGGCTATAAGAGGAGGTGGTGTGAGAAGAAGCAGTGGAGGGAGTGGGGAGTGGCACGATTAGGGGTGTGAGATGAAAAAAAAATTGAGTAGGGAGGGAGGGTTGGAGAGAGAATGTGGCATGCAGTGCTTGTCACTCAGAAGACTGTGCCTGCAGTTCAATCGATGCTGACGGTATGACAACACCTCTGTGTGTGTCAAAAGTTGCGCTCCTGTCCCTCCTTTTCCCAGTCATCACACTAGCGGTGTTTCCTCCCTCCCTGGTGCTGAGGTGGAGGTGGAAGACCAAGGGACAGTGTAGCTGCAGAGTCAGCTCTTTTTGTCCTCCTTGGAATGTCAAGGTCTCTGCAAAAGCACCCAAGTTACAACCCTCCACCCTTCAAACCCCACCAGTTTGGTTGATACCAGTATCTTACTGTGAAATGCCTATACCTCCTCACACTGGCAGCTGTGGCACGGTTTTGTTTGTGTGCTAGTGGGTGAAATGGGAATTAGTGAAACAGATTCAGGATCAGGCTGTCGGGGGATGAGGTGGTGGAGGGTGGGTTGGGGGTGGGACTATTGATTTAATAAGCTGTGCCAGGCGGCCAATCGAAGACTGTAGATTTTCCAGGTTCCGACCCCTCTATCCTTAGCATTTATTAGGACATTTTATTTTAGGAGGAAAAGGATGAAATTCATGAGCCAAGGTTGATCCTCTTGATCTCTCCCTGTCTCTTTTTCCCTTGCTCCCTTTCCCCCACTCAGTCCCACTCCAGTCCACTCCCTCTTCCACTCTCTCTCTGTCTTTTTCTTCAGTCAATCGATGCCCACACCCCTCCTCATAAATGCATGGCTCTATATACGCCAACTCTCATCTCTGGGAGCACATTTAAATAAGCTCATCGATCTTTCATTTTAAGGTTTAAGTGACGGCAGCATTTTACTGTCTCCCCTCCTCTGTACCTCCTCCTCTCCCACTTTCTGAACCTCTCACTCTCCACTGCTCACCTCACCAGACTCCCCTCTTTATTCATAACCCCCACCTTCTTTATTCATCACCCCTCTCTCCCTGCCTCCCTGTCACTGAGAGGGTTCTGCTCCACAGCTGTTTGACTGATTCATGTTTCGAGCATGGCTACAGACAGAGCCTCATTCTACACTTTATATTCTGAGCAAAGTCAAAAGACGGAGGTCACATTTAGTGTGTTTCACAATGTTAATATATTCTATAGTGTGAACACAGTTCAGAGTGACTCACTCTCCCCATTGTTGGTGTTTTAAGATTAAAAAAGAAAAGAAAAAGTCCAGCTGTTGAGAATGTCTTAAACAGCAATTGAAGAGCCATGCATTTACAAATAATTAACAAACCCACATAGGACCACATAATATATTTAACCATAATAATGGTCAAATGCAGGGGCCATTTACATAGCAACAGCTATAAGGACAATTAGGTCTGTAATACAGGGAAATGAGAATGATTTTGTCCTCGTGGCTAATTGTGGATAAAGATAATGGTCTGTAAGTAGCCAAAGTGTAATGAAAAAATACTGGTAGTATTCATTATTATACCCTTGCCAAGGTAATTGCATTAAAATATGGCTTGAGCATCCCAGCTGTTAAACCATTGCTTAAAAATATGTCACTGGTCCCAATTTTCAGGGCTGTTACTAAAGATTAGTTTTGCATAATATCTTTGGAATTTGGCTTCAGCTTCATGGAGGCCAACCAAGTTTTTTTCAAAAATAATTTTGCTGTCTCAGTTTGTGGATCTATCAGTTTGATTAAGGTTGATATGACACATGTCATTGGTTCAGTCTAGCCAGAGCTTGATGCTGATTAGACCACTTAAGTGAATGGAAGCCATCGATATGACTTAGTGTAGTGGACTTAGACAATTTTGAGCATCATGTCAAACTCAAAATTAAATAGACTAGCATCACACACACGCCCACACACATACAAACCAAGTCCTTGTCTCTCATCAATATCAGTTACAGCTGAAGAGGAAATTTGCTTTACCATTCTGTCATGAGGAGACGGTAGTTTAGAAGCCTTGTTTTGTCGAGAACTAATTATCATTTTCCAGGCTGCATAACCCTACTCTGACTTTTTCACCTCCCGACACACACTCATTCTCTGTGCTATTATTGTTATTCAGTTTAACTGTTATTCAGTTTCACTTAATGCTGAACTTTTATTATTACACCATCTAAAATAATGTGCTCAAACAAAACTTGTTTTCCTTGTGGCTGGAAGAAAGTTGTCAAAAATATGAAATTTGCAGTTCATTTTAATTTGGAGTCTGCTGAGTTGTGCTCTCAGCTCTCAGTAGTGCTGTTACGATTGTTTCATATATCAAGTTTTCTCACTTGATAACATTTTTGTGGGTGTACTATGCAGGTAGTTGTAAAAAGTTGCTGTTAACAAAACAATTACTCACATTTTTACATAGACACAAATCAAATTCCAATTTAGAGTAGTTAGAATTCTGGTGACATCAGGAGAGATTCATGATTCTGATAGATTGTGTGTTGCATGTGTGTCATATTTAGGGATGAAGAAGAAGACTGGGTGGGGTGTGTGTGTGTGTAATAGATGTCAGGTTAGTGAGGTCCCTGTTCAACTCCCTTAGTTCCTGTCTGTCAGGAAGAACAAATCACCATACTTACACAGCCACTTGACACTCTCTCTCTCTGTGTCTGTGCGTCTGTGTCTGTGTGTGTGTGTGTGTGTGTGTGTGTGTGTGTGAATTTTAGAGGGACAGAGTTTGTGTGTTATTCTACCCGTCAGGTGTGCGAAAGAGATTTTATTCTCAACAGACGACTCTGCAGACTACATACAGTATATGTGGCTGGCAGGTGTGTATTTTTGTTGGTGTCTGATTTGAAGCTCAATCAGTCCCAAGTGTTTTCTTCTCACAGCAGAAGTAGCAGCTATAGAGAAGCAGCCATAGTCTCCTAATCGAAAATAATCACCTGTGTGAAAAGTGGTATGTGTGCGTACAAAGGAGTGTGAGGCAGGTGCCATCTTCTTTTGGTCAAGCACAAACTTGCTGTCGCTGGCGATTGACAAGTTGTGGGTTACGAGTTGTGAGTGGGTGTTGAAGTCAACTAAAGGTCAGATGTTTCCCACTGCAGTCATGATGCGGCGATGACTATGGTCAGTTGAAGACACAGCATATTAAATACTATGTCATAGAGTAATTGACAGTAGCTTTGAGTCTGTGAAGTGTCTACACATGGTTGTGCCTCTTCCCAGTCAGAATAGTTCCCTGTCTTCATGAAAAGCTGCATTTTTATAGACGCTTTCCTCAAAAACATCCTTTTAGAGCTTTGAAATATGAGCCAAGTGGGAGACATTCTTGTCTCCCTCTGCCTCTGTCATGCTTCCCTTTGCTCATAATTTTTTTGTGTTTATTCGCTCAGAATTGCTCCTCTTCTTTTTGGTTTCCGATCCTTTCTTCCCTCCGAGTTTCCCCATAAGGGACTTTAGAATCTATTGCTGCAGGCCACACAGGTGGAATAGAGGCTGTGTAGTTTAGGCCTTGGTGTTTATTATGTAAGCTAGGGGAAGGAGTTGGCTATTGATCTGCCATGTACATGTGTGTGATTTTGTGTGGTGGTGTCAAAGATGCATTTCCAGGTACACATCCAAATAAATCAAAGTGCCTGCAAAACATATTTACTGATTGAACTGGAACACATCACAGGGTAAAAAAACCCCACAACCTTAAACAAAGCAAAACACACACAAGCATAAACACGTACTGTGTTTGTCACTTAAAGTACAGGTAATGTTTAAACACACATTGCTGGGTTATTTGGTTGTTAGGTGGTGGTTCCCCTTGGACTGTTACCAAGTAAATCTGTGACAGGTTGGTGGACATTTCTGGTAGAATTTGTACATGGAGCTGAAACTATTTAGATGTTTGTAAAAGGTTTAGAAAATACTTTATACGTTGTTAAATAGCTGTTTTTGATTTGCACAGTGATCACAATATCTGGGTGATTTGTGTTTATTAGGCAAATGAATACACTTGAGCACATCCCTCTCTACCTGCATGTTTTGAGTTGTAATATGGAACATACAATTTCATCCTTTTCAATTGCAGAAAACTGTGACCTCCAAATGCAGGTTTTGTGTAGTATGTTGTCAGGTCATAGCTGCTCCCAAAAGCAATAAATTGATAATTAATTTTTTTGAATGTGCTAAATAAGGCTTTTATTGAGACTGGGTCATGAGGAGTCAAAACAAGAATTCCAAGTGGTGATTTTCAAATTAATTCCAGTAACAAACTAATTTAAAAAGACCTCTGGCTATTGTGAAAGCAGAGTGGCCATGGGGAATTAAAGAAAGAAAAAAAATATATTACCACTGCTGAAGTGACGACGTGCTTGTTTAGTGTCTTGTGTAAATACCACACACTAGAGTTGCTAATTAAATGTATCAGTGATCCGCTGTGCCCGAACATTTATGGAAATAAAACACAATTGTTTTTTATTTAAAAAAAAAAAAAAGAAGTAATTTAAGAGCTAACTTTTATAATTTAGTTTACTGATCCAACCTGGCACGGGTTACACTAAATAGCTGCTATATTCGTTACAAGAATATTTCACACCTCTGCACACCTGGTGTTAATGACTGATTAGACAATGTAGGCAGGTTAAAACCGGCTGTGGGAGTTTATGATGTCACAAAAGTAATGCATTTTCTATGTTGAGGTTCATAAATCCACATACTACTTTTATAATCTGCTAAGGTGTCTGCTCACCTTGCTACTGCCATAATGCCAAATACAGCCCCGTAGGACTGCATATGTAGGGTTACTTTATTTTTTACTTTCAAATGAGTAAAGCAGGTCAAAAGATAGAATTTAGTGCTCAGTTTCTTTTTTTCTGTCTTTCTGGTGCTCCCTCTCTATGGGTCGCCACAGCGGATGATGCACACATTTGATTTGGCAGAGATTTTTTACTTTTACTTCCTTGGGACTGGAACATTGAGTACACTAGATGTGACTCCTGTGGCTGTGGTCTATTTTGTCCTATTAACAATGAGCAATGGGGATTGGTTACCTTGCTCAGGGGTACCCCACCCCTTGACCTGACTGGAACTCAAACCGGCAACCCTTTGGTCACAAGCCAAGTTCTCTTACTGCTTGGCTACCAACTTAGAACTCCACACGTACTATTCAGGAGTATTTAGAAATCACTACAGTCTTTCATTGAGACTCCTCATCTAATTTCCTCTCTTCTATAAGTTTCTGTCAGAATTGCTGTTATCTTCTACATTTTACATTTCTGTGTATTGTTTGTCTCTATTTTCTGTAGAAGAGTAGGGGGTATCACTTGCTCTGCAGACTTTAAGCCTTTTGAGGCAAGCTGTGTGTTGTGGATGTTGAGCTATATAAATAACAGACAATACAAGTATATAACTATATAAGTGACTTGACTTTACTTAGACATGTCATGTAAATATGTACAATAAACTTAAAACAGTTATGACAAGAGAATTGCACAAAATAAATATGAATTTAATATTGGCTGACTGCTCATGCTTGAGAACTCTGGGTATTTTTTTCTTTTTACACAGCATCTCATTTGAAAAAGATATGAAAAGCAGAAAAACCAAAGACACAAGCGAAATGACAAAAACTCTGTCACAGAACACCTCGTGAAATGTGAAAGGTGCTTATTGAAAAATATCAAATAATGACACAGTGGATTCTTGCCCTTGTTTTCTTTTTTATTTTGTTTTTAATCTCACATCACTGATTTGTTTTTTTGAAGTAACCCTTATGTGATGAATGTTATATCCTTGAGTTTTTTCAGTGTTTTGAGATGCAGCCAGAGGGAGATGATACAAAACTAATAACCAAGAGTCAGCGTGACAGTTTCATCATATCTAGTACATTTTATGGGGCTTAATGATATTAAGAACTTTCAACTCGGTGATAGCAGTGAGCTCTGTGCAAAGTTGTAAACAGTCAAACTTCCCTGAAGATAATCATGTACAACCTCTTGGGAATTCATCTTTAATCAAGAAAAATGTACAGAGGTACCAATGGTGGACCAAAAAAAGTTAGTAAAGCTTACAGCACCTCACAGAGTGCAGGTTATTTACTTTATATGCCACACTTTTAGAAAATATGACACTGTGACCACATTTTTTCCTATGAAAAGTATAGCAGTATCAGCAGTTTGCTTCTTTTTATTTTCCTTTTCTTTTCTTTTCTTTCATTTTCTTTTCTCAAAGCCATTATTTCCCTCCTACCCAAGGCCGTGCCGAGACGGCCCACTTAGATGTGAGATAGATGTCACAGGAATATTTGTATTGGGATTTCAGACAATTACAAGTTAAAATTGTGTACAGTCACTGCATTTTCAGCTTTATTGTTCTAAAGAAGAGCGAGGGTGAAGTGAATAAAGGACAGTGAGTCACACTTTTTGTCGTGAAAATAAATTAAACTTCAAATTCAATGGCGGCTACTTTATACCAAAAAAAGATAGGTTTTATGTTTCATATCAAATGTGTCATTTTTACTGTCCTTTTTTATTTCAAAGCGCTTATTTAAATGTGCTGCTGCGTTGGAATGCTTTTCAAATTGCTTTAGTGAAAGTGAATCTTTGCACAGTCTTTTTGGGATGACCTTTTTGAAGCAAAAATGGTCTTCGAATATTTGACGGTATTATTTATCTAAACTCCAGTGTATAAGAGCTAGTGAAGGTAATGCAGGGTTCACAGCATGTTGAGCTCAGGGGAGCAGCTAATCCGATGCATTCAAGAGAACTCTTAAAGCTTGCTGCAGATGCACCACACATTAGGCAGTCCTGAATAGATTTGTTTTTTTTTGACTTTTTATAATCAAATGGTCAAATACTCCCGTTCATCCCTATTCATAATAAAACCATTCAATTGAAACTTGCATTTTATGAGGAGATATTCCCTTTAAAAGTGGATTCTGATTTGGATTTATGGAATATAGTCCAATTTTAGATGTACAATTTTTGATTTTAAGTGTTCAGTGTGACATACACAAATTATGTGCAAGGAGATTCCTATTAACAGTTGGGATTAGCTAATACGGTATTGGTATCTGTCCGATACTGGTCAAAATCAGAAAGAGAAAAATTTTAAAAATTCACTATGCACAGTGTAAAAATATAAATAAAAACCGTCAACAGCATTTTAGCAGGGTCATGTTCTGGGCTGTTTATTTCTTCGTAGGGAAGAAGAATGTTTGTTTACACTTAAATAATTGAAATGGTTGTAGGTGGCAAATGCATCAGCACATACATTATGGACAATACTATGCTTCCAACTTTGTGGCAACAGTTTGGGGAAGACTACTTTCTATTCCAACATGATTGCATCCTATTGCACAAAGCAAGAACTTTGGTGTTTGGTGGAGAAGAAACGGTGGTAAACTATAAACACAGTGTCCAAATAGCTGCTGTACTCCAGCAGCCAATCAGCATCCACCTCTAACAAACAAGCTCTTTGATCGACTTACAAGGGACTGCTCTCTCACCTCTTTCTGTGTGTCCAGCAGTCGCTCAGTAAATGCCAACACCTCAGCACATGACTAAAACATTTACAACTGTATAACGGTGGTTGGAACTCTTGCCTTTGCAGCAAGAAGACCTGGGTTCGCGACCTGGTTGGAACAAGGGCCTTTCTGCATGGAGTTTGCATGTTTTCCCTGTGAGCGTATGGGTTTTCTTCGGGTTCTCCAGCTCTGGGGATTAGGTACATTGGAGTGCGAGTGGATGGTTGTTTGTCTCTATTTGGCGATCTGTCCAGGGTGTACTCTGCCTATCGACCTATGTCAGCTGAGATGGGCATGGTCCCCCCCCCACGACCCTCATGTGGAGGTTAAAGTGGTAGAAAATGGATGGATGGATGGTGTAGAAGAACTTAACTTGGCCCACACAGAGCCTTGACCTCAACTCCATCGAGCATCTTTGGGATGAACTGGAACAGAGATTGTGAGCCAGGCTTTCTCATCCAACATCATTGCTTGACCTCATAAATGCTCAGAATGAGTGAACACCATTTCCTATTGATGTTTAACACTTGAAGTGTGGACGCTGTTATGGCAGCAAAAGGGGAACCAACTCCATATTAAAGTACTGTATATGTATTTAATTACAGTCCATGTTGTAATGGTCAGAAATCCAAATACCTTTGTCCATATAGTGTATGTGTTAACAGTGTAGAAATTACTGCAATGGACTGATATTGTTATATTGGAGGTTGTGATTTCAGTATCGGACATGAAAAAGTCACTGCCACGGCCATGTGCCATCCCTAATTAACAGGAGCAACTGGTGGAAAAAAAAAACAGGTGTCTGGAGATACATCAGAGACACACACCGTCACTCTCCCTTAAGCACCTGGGGGATGCCTTTTAAATGTCTGCCTTGTCCTGCCAGTTATTTAGTGGCAGCACTAGATTAGTCGAAGGCTCAAGAGCAGTCTTATAGTGATGTGCAGAAAGTTACCTCAACTAGATTGTTTCAGTCAGCACTGGGAGTCAGACTGGCAACCCTCCAGAGTATCCTACCACAGTCTTCGTCTTAAACTCTGCACACACTCTCTATTTATCACTCCCATCTGTCTTTCCTTTCCTCTCCTTTCACTGCACGTTTACAGTGTCATTTGCAGGGCGTAGAATGATATGCAGTGCAAATGTTTCAGTGGGAGAACATCAAATGTGAACCCCCCCCCACCCCGCCCTCCTCTTCCCCTCGGACCAAATGCACCTGGCTGAGGCTCTTCATTTGTTTGTGTTTGTTTTCTTTGTGGTGGGGCCTATCGGGCTGTCTGAAAGGGATCTTTGCATAGTCAGTGGCCAGTCACGTATTATTACTGAGGGCAGATGGGGTTGAGTAGAAGTAAGGGAGTGTACACCACTGCATGTGTATTTCAGCAGCATGATTTACTTGTTCAGTGCAAAGGCTGTACGCTGCTGCAGGTGTGTGTTCTCAGCTTGATGCGTTTGATCTGCTACAGGTGTTTGAAAGGGTGTGTGTGTGTGGCGCCAGAGTTTTTTTTTTTAAACTCAGTCCTTTGATCCAAGCTAGAGGTGGGCTTATCCCTGGAGCCAACAGTATGGATATGTGCACTGCAGAAGTGTGTGTATGCATGTGTCTCTTTAAGCATGTGATAAATATGGGAAAACTGGATTGTGCTGCATGTGTATGCGTGTGTGTGTGTATTAGCAGCCAAGAACCCTGCTGTTTTGCATGTTGGGTATGTTCATCAATATTATGTCTAAAAAGTTCTGAGACTGCACAGTCCTGCGAGTTCAGCTGTTAGCCACATCTTTTACACTAATTGTTATCTAAAATGACTTGTTGAACATATTGACCTTTTTTGAATGTTTACTTGATATACATTTAAAGGAGAGTAGAATGTACAATTTGAGTTAAAACAAAATGTATTATTTACTAATGTCATGTTTGTGCGTCTTTGCATGCAATGAAATAATTGAACATCATTTAAGAAATGGTGTGTCATGTAATAGTAGTTGATGATGTTTGGAAGTGACAGCCCTATCTACCAATATAGATAGCAGTTCAATACATGTCTTAAACTCTTTTGGACTACTAAGCTTTTGATTACACATTTGTGCTGGTGCTTTTTAAATGTACAGCATACATTACATAGTTAAAAAGTACTGGACAGGGTTTTCCCTGGGTTTCTTTTTAGACCAAGGTGGTAAAGGCTGGAGAACCTGTGTGACGTGCGCAAAAAATACATAAATAAAGTCAATTTTTACTCATTCATCAACATTTCACTCACTTTTGCAGGGTTGTAGTGGTAAATACAGATGTGGTTAAACTAATGTGGTTAAAGCGGAGCAGAGAGAAGAGAAATAGAGCGGAGGGGACGGGAGCTGAGAGAGCGCTGTAAAAAGGAAAAATTGATTTTCATTTTTTTAACATCGTCTAAACCAATAAATCTGATTTCGATTTAAAATCGATTAATTTCCCAGCCCTAGTAACACATACTGTAAGTAAAACATCATAACTCACAGCTCTATAGATGCACGCACTGCAGAGATCGTTTAGCCGATGTTTGCTCTAAGCCGAGTGGTACATCTAAGGTGCGTTAAAGGACCTCGGCAGGGTGGGAATCCACATGCAATTATAAACAATGAAAGAAACGTGCAGTGGGGGATGATCTTTTGTACAATTTCCATCCATCTTTCTAGCTAGTTTGCCTAGTTCCACCAGTGAAATCAGCTGAAGTTGGAGCTTGCATGTCGTAATGATCTGTTACGACATGCTGGAGTTGAACTCGCAGGAAGGTGTCTCACGGCATGCTTGTGATCTATGACGCATGTGAGTTTCGCGTGGTTCCCCGTCCACCGCTAAAGAGACACTGCAATGCTCGTATTTCTATTGTGTCAAGATCATTGGGAACATCCTTTTCTGCCCTTTTTCAACCAAGACGGCGGCCAAAATCCCCAGGCGGCCCGCCTTTGCTTTTAGACAGGCAGGGAAAACCCTGCTGGAGCTGTTTTAGCCTGACATGAAGTGTACACTCCTCACTAACATTCTGGTCACATCACATCAATAGTGATTGTTTTTACAGCCTGTGCTCAGTGAAGAATTAATGTGTGAACCTTATCTGATTTTTGATCAGTATTGGACTGATAATGATATGCAGAATTGTATCGGCACATGTCCAACACTAAATCCAAATCCAACTTAGTCCCCAATTTAGATCTGTGAGTTGTTGCGCATTGGTGATACAGTAGTACGACAGAACTCCGCAGAGGTTGACAGCCACAACTGCGCAAAACACTTCATATTTAAAAAAACAACGGTAACTGCACAGTTGGCTAAACGGGCGCTGTGGCCCTTTAAGAGCAGCAGGGAGTGACATGCTTTGACAAAGAATAGACATTATTGCCTTTTTCACTGACATTGCACAGTTTTCTACTGCTGTGGATAGCAATCAACTTGACACACACATTGTGAAAATCCCCAAATCACAAAAGCCCTCACCCTGTGTTGGCGACACTCTCGCTCGCTACCTCAAGATGGTACGCCACGTAAATTCACAATCAGTGAAAGTAGCCTTTTAGTTGGCTTAGTAGTGATGGCTAATTGCTCTCCCTCTCAGACTTCTGTAAAGACAACTGTGAAAGTGAACAACATAAATTTCTTACAACCACTGTAACACAATGTAAGTATGAAGAAAGGGGGAAGAAGGACATCAGGAATATGCAACAGCATGGTAGCTTATGTTGCTGTGTGTGTACTGTATGTGATGGTTGATAACACTGCACACCGTCACTCTCAATAACCGCACTGGAAATAACCACATCACTGCAGGTATAACAGACTTTCAGCCACATAAATCTTTGTGCTAATGCTTGTGCAGCCTATCATCTCATGTAATCATTAATCATACCAACCCCTAAGAACTACTAGTCACTGAGGAAATCTATACCACCTCCAAGTCTGTTTTGGATTATTACTTCTATTCAAGCTTGTTGTTGAGCTCTTCACTTCTTCCTAATCTTCTCTTGTTTCAACCACAGTCTGTTTTAAAGTTTCAAAGTAAGCACATCAGGAATGTTACTGAAACGCGTCATTCGTTAACATTAACGCCGTATAGTACCCAGCACTATATAAATAATAAATAATTATTTATGATTTTTTTGTTATCATACAATATTCATTCATTATTTTACGTAACCAGTAGGGCTGCAACAATGAATTCATCGATTTAAGATTTTTAGATTTTAAGCACGCACACACACACACACATTTTTTTTTTTTAGCTTCTTAAATGTGAATATTGTCTGGTTTCTATGCTCCATTTGACAAAAAAATCATTAAAACTAGGTTCCAGGTTGGATAAACACTGATCAACATTTACTTATATTTTATGGACAAAAAAATTATTTGATTTATCGAGAAAATAATTGACAGATTGATTCTAAAACTAAACAGTATATTTCATTAAACACTGAAAAAAATAATATGTTCTCTAGCAGTGTTTCTTTGACAACCACTTTCACTTCAAGATGGAAATTGTGGCACTGAGGCCATCTCTCCCAAGAGATGCATTAATTTTTTTTTAACATGGTTTAACTCTTTTTCCATGTAGGCAACTGCACTTTATTTAAATTTTTGAAACAATACAATGCCGTCGCGTCATGGTAGGTGCAGCTGTATATTGTCCTTTTTTTGTCCCTTGCCAATCACACCCCTGATAATACCGTTTCATGAAAAGCGAGAACCGAAGGGATAAAGTAAGTAATTCGTTGGTAAAGTATGGTGGAAACGAGAAAAAGGTTGTCACTTATGGGGTCACTGGAGTAGATGGATGGATGAAAGAATGTGGCTCAGAAATGAACAGACTTAATCAAAGCACAGTCCAAGATACTAAGTTAAGATGGATGAAGTGAGTTCATTGAAGAGTAAGTCTGAGAATACCTTGTTACTTCATCTTTCTCCCCTGTCATCACACATCATTCTTTTCCCACATCCCTGCCTGTGTTGCATCTTTCTCTCCTTTCTACCACTTATTTCTCCCCTCCACCCTGTGTAATTGGGAATGGGTGGTACATTCATCTTATTAAATGTACATGCGTACAAACACTGTGTGTGTGTGGATTCAGTCACAAGTCATCTCTTGCCGGATTCACTCTATCTGGATGTGGGAGCAGAAAGATAGGGAGGCAAACAAATGAAAATAAAATGGAACCATTCGAGCGAAAGAGAGAAATTAATTATCCTGTTTTCTTGGTGACGCACACCCTTCAATAGTACCAGTACCTGGTGCTGAGCTGCTGTGGAGTTTGCACACAGATTTGACCATTTCAGGATAAACAGAAAAACAATGTCACAGTTTTTAAACTGGACATGTCATTTACCTCAAAATGTTTGTGTTTGGTAACTAGCAACAGCAAGTGGGATAAAATAAAGTTAATTATGGAGAAAAGTTGATAGAAAAATATAACATGAAATTACACACAGTAACTCCCTTTGGATAAGTACATACAGTCCAGATTAAAAGTATTTGGATAGTTATCCTTTTTTTTATGAAGAATTACTTCACAAATGCAAATGACTGAAGTACCGAGTCTCACTTTTAATATGAGTAGGTGTATGTTGGTATTGAAAGAACTGTGAACCATTATTTCTACTGTAAACCTGTAGAGGTTGAAAATTGCAAGGGTTTGAAATACTCTTTTTCAATTTTTTCAAAAAGAAACAAAAAACTAGCTAATACTATTGTATACTATTTTAAAGATATTCCAATATTTTGCCCTCACACACTCACAAATAACGGTATTATTTATTCTAACCTCACATGAGGTTGAACACTGAGATGCCTTCACTGCAGCCTCACTAAGCTGAGCTTAACAGCTTGTCATATTGATCTTTTTTCACCGATTATTCTATTACTATTCGGAGCGCAACTAAAACCTTAGTCTAATAGACATGGATTATCAAAATGACTAGTCAGCTAATTGGATAAGAACAATCTATACATGGATATTAAAGCTGCCACTTTTTTCTTTTTCTATCATGTGGATACTGGTTGGAAACATGGGTGTAAAATTTTCTGAAAAGCCACTTGTGGGAGTAAATTTGGTTTCTACACTCAGCATCAGCACGTGCGTGCGTGCGTGTAACTATCAGCAGAGATGGGTAAAAAAAGCTACTGTGTGTAAAAAAAAAAAAAAAAAATTTCATTGGTGTGGGATCTAGTGACGGGAACGGCAGTTCGTTTGAGTTTACTGAATCCCTAGAATCCGTTCATTAAAATGATTCGTGCAACGAATCGTTCAGTGCTTAGCAGGAGCCCAGTGCCCTGCCACGTGACTCACGTCCTCCCTGAGTGCAGTACGTGCGCAGGTCAGTGAGTGAGTGACGGCGCGAACGGGATTCACCTCCTCAGCCACAGTTCTCCTGTGTAGGTACGTTCACGAACGAGATTCAAGTCCTCAGCCACAGTTCTCCAGTTCTCTGTGTGTAAGTACATTCCCGGGTCAGTGAGTGACTACACTCGCCTGCTCTAACAGACTCCTCCTCCCTCCCAAATTTTGATATAAAAGTACAGTTTAATTGCAAAACAGCATTATAATAAAGATAATAATGATGATGATAATACAAAATAACAATGCTTCAGTTAAAAGTATAAATGTGTTATTATCACAGCAGCGCGCCACCGCGACTGTTTCGCTGAGGACGTCAATCGGTCACAGTTCTGTGTTCGCGAATCATGATGCGTGAGTGACAGCGCGAACGAATCAGATCCTCCAGGAGTGAGTGAGATCAGCAGACAGTTCTTCTTAGTAGTCCCTCCCTGCGTCGTTTGCAGAAGATTCACGAGTGAGTTACGGCGTCGGCGAACGACTTTACAAGTGATTCACAGAACGTGGCAGTTACACTCCCAGCCGCCACGCTCGCTGCTGAGCTCAACTGAACTAAGAAAGGAAAGAATAAATTCATGAATTGATCCCATTCAGTTCGTTCACTCAAAAGATCAGTTATTTCGAACGAATCGTTCGTGACCGACACACTAGTGGGATCGGTACAATCTCACCATCTTTGGGCACAGTAGCCCAAAAAGTATTTCCTTCCAAACACAGTCGTTGTCACAAAAATCACAATCATTTTTAGCTGTAAAGTCTTTTTTGCAGGTCTTTTTGTGAAAAGACTCCTTTCATTATTTGATTATTTCAGCTCAGTTACAATTGAGCATTGAAGAAGAGCAGCCATCGTTTTATTTCAAATTGAAAGTAATGAAGCAGAATCCAAAGAAGAAAGACCGCCATAATAAAGAAAGGTGAAAATTATGTCCAAGGCTGTGTTTTTTTATAGAGCATAAATGACTTGTCATTATCGCATTACTGGATTAACAGAAACATGAACGTGTTAATACATTGATGTAATCAATATGATTGATTAATCTCAACATTCATCAATCATAAAATTCCTGACCTCATAATTCAGGAGAAGGTTTATTGTTAATAGTATGTAAAATTTGAGTTTTCATGGAATCTCTCTCACTAGATTACACCATGCATCTTATGCTGCTTTGATATGACAGTGAAAATAATTACCTTTTAATGCATTTTACATTTAATTATGCTCTCTTATGAAAAGGACATGGCATTTATCAAATGGATCACTACAGAGACGAAACATTGCAAATCAGCTAAACATTACAGGATATTTTTTTAAAATGGATGTGTGCAGAATTTGTCTTAGAATGAGTTTGTTCTCTTCTGGAATGGAGGCAGGTCATGACATCACTAGTATCGCTCAATCCGATTGGTCATTCCTGCTCCTGTGAATGAAGCTGAAATGAAGGCAGCAAAACTTGCAAAAGTTCAGATAAACATAGTAACACATAAGTAAGGTAAGGTAACTATGGAGCTTCGGCCCGCTGCTGGTTTGCAGGATGAGTGTGTGGCCAGTCACCTGAGCCTACATGGTGAAAAGAGCAGTTCTCTCTAGTTGTTGTGCGTGTGTGTGTGTGCAGTGCGAACGAGTTAGCGCTTATGTTTAGGGCGGGGGTGTGGGGCACAACACAAGCATTACACAAATGAAGACGGCATCTCACCCAGTCAAGATCCTGCACTCTGGTGGACACCTAACAAGCGGAGGTTCAAAAACCTGAGCTGTCGGGTGACACAATTGTGCCAGTGGAGAGAGTTTTCTCTGCCCCCATTTTTCTAATTGCTGCTTTGATGGTCAATATTGGACATTACAGCCATGTTTTTGAGCCTAATATGAAGTAGTACAGTGTAGAATATTTTCCACCCCGCATTGCGGGGGCGCATTACTGCTGCTGTGAAAAAAAAGACATACAATTCAACAAAAATTCGACATGCGGGCCTTGTGTCATTCCTATCCCTACAGAAATGTCCTCCAAGAAGTCTGGAAATTTGAGTCTGGAAGTATGAGTCTGGAATTTTGAAATGGAAAATGTGTAGAAATCTGCTGGTGTGTATTAAGGCTGCTAATCCTCTGGTTTTAGGTGTAATTCCTTGAATCAAAGGTTTGTAGAGTAGTGAATTTTGTTATTAAGTTGTCATTGTTATTATTATTACACCATATTGACTTTCCTGTATAAATTTACAGCCTTGCTTCTCTACGTTTCATATAAAACACTTGAAGATTATAGTTTCAGTAAAACCAAGTCAGCAAATTTAAACTGTTGCTCTGTGAGTTATTAAGTTGTTAGGGGAATTTCAACAAGTAAGAAATCAAACAATCAACCGGAAATATAATCAACATAATGCAATGAACACAGCCAACATATTTGTGGACTTCTTATTTGCTATATTTTCTTTATTGGCAGTAAGTAAAAGTTCCCAGATAGTGTAGAGCTGACTGAAGGCACCCTTTCAAATAACATAATACAATTATAAACAGCATTACTATAGTTACCAAAGATTTCATACATTTTACAGTTTCTTTTAATACTTTGTGTGAACCGAGACGTGGTCTTCTGAGATGTAAATTTGGTTAAAAATGTACATCGTCTCCCATGATTTGCTCTGAGTTACATATATTTGGCCTCCATACAGTAATTTTTTGGATGGTCTGCTTTATGAGACACAGATTCTGGCAACAGCTCTGCTTTGGACCCATTTAACTGTCTGTTGCTATTAAAAGTGGATGTGGGGAGCCAATGTGATCGGCCCTCGAATGTTCACACCAATTACACTTGCTGACACTACAGTTCTCCTGTTGATAGAATTATCCTGATTTAACAGCTGCACATCATGTTCGGCTTCACCAAGGCTGTTCTTGCACTTTGGCTTTGACTGTTCTAAAAATGACTTGACTGTTGGTCTCTCGTCTCACCTTTCAAGGAATTAGAGACTAGGATGCAAGGATTGTTGGATTTTATTGTATTGCAGAATCAGTAAAATGTACAGTGTTGTGTAACAATAACACAGGACTGTGTTATGCAGCGCATTCTTCTTCCCTCAAGGTCTAAATTTGAAGAGATGCAATTTGTCAGGGTTAAGAGTTCTTAGTACTAAAGTTCTCTGCAATGAGACATGATTGGATTTCGCTCCTTTTGAATTCAATTCATTTACAGTGCAGTTGGATTTTCTCCACCCCACAAAGACACTATGACCAGGATTATCTTCCATGAGCATGTAATCCTGAATTGGGTTTTGGACAGTATTTGAAACGGGGACTCATTGTTTCCCACAGATTTAGAACCTATTTTTATGGTGGTAGCTGACAAGGGAGGGTTATTGTAAACATGCATTAGTAGACTATCGACACTTATACACAGAGAGAAGGTGTTATGCCGAGGTCGCAGTAATGTGCACAGCTTAAGCAGCAACTACCGTTGTTATTATGAGTTCTGCCCGTTTGCAGAGGACAGCAAAATCTAAGGGTAAACGTTTATGTTGTTATGATAAGTGTGTGTGTTTGTGTGACCATATCACCATCCATAACATCTCTTTTCAAAGACAGAGCCTCGATCCAC
This sequence comes from Microchirus variegatus, assembly GCF_963457635.1. Lineage (NCBI taxonomy): Eukaryota > Metazoa > Chordata > Actinopteri > Pleuronectiformes > Soleidae > Microchirus > Microchirus variegatus. Next base: position 5,243,474 of record NC_139824.1, read on the forward strand.
CAAGTAGTAGTGAATGAGATGCACCCACGACAACTTTGTGGATTGGTGGATTGAGGAGAGATTTCACAAGCTACTGGGAGTTATATCATTATTACAAAATGGACTTACCAATTACCCTCATTTTATTGCAGTTAAAACTGGAGTGCTTCATTTTTTAAAATACAAACAAATGTCCATTACATTCAAACCATTGTCACATGAGTTTGCACAAAGCTGATTAAGCCGATCAGCTCCACACGATTTTCTCTCGTGACACTCCTACACTGCACGCAGCAAGTGATTTATTTCAAGACGGATGTTTATTAAAGGTCCCATATTATACCCTATTTCTCCAAGTTAAACTAGTTCCCTGGTGTCCTAATAAACATGTCTGTGATATGCTTTGGTCAAAATACTATAAGCACCACAGCAGTTCAATCACCCTGCCAAAACAGCCCTGTTCACAGAGGCTACTGCGAGCTAACAGCAGTTAGCATTTGGAAAGAGACAACAATTCCAGGATTTTAGTGCATTGTGATGCCCCAAGGAGCGCGTGAGTGAACATCGCCTGTACTTAGAATGAGGAAGACCACAGAAACATGAGTGAGTCATCTTTTTTCACATTTACCGACTGATAGGACCTCCAGAGTCCCAAATATAAGGATTCAAATGATTAAAAAGTTGATTTGGCTTAATATGGGACCTTTAAGACCAGTAAAGTGACATGGCTGTAAACGGGATGGAGAAGACTAAAAACATAAAAAGGTGTCCCCAAAAAGTATCAGAAGTGAACACTACTGCTCCAGAACACCTGTTCATTAGCAGTTTGAAAGGATAAATGTGTCTCCTGCTCGCCTTTGAGCTGCTGCTGTATACGCACAAACGCTCCCTCAGTCAGGTGTGCGCCAGCTTGACGGAGCCTGTTGACAGATAAACACAGCATACAAAACATGTTACAATGTTTCTGTTCATGGAGACAAAACAGGCAGCGTAATAACATCAATAACAACAAAAATCTTCAAAAGCTACATTCCGCAGCTTAAAGAAAGAATTGGAAGAAGGAATGACCGTTGGGGGTCTACTAACTGATGTCTTTTTAGTCTAATAAATGTTGCAGAGATTTCAAAAATAACACTGCAACACACGTACAGCATGCAATAATTATTGTATTTTATTGCAAAAAGACTTTTCAACTATAGAATAGTTTTGATGGCACCCTGACTTATTATAGAGAGAATGTTTTGCAGCCTGAAGGCCTGTTCTTGCACAATGAAATCTTTTTGAGCAGTTACCATTTCCCAAGTGGGTAACTGATTGATAGTCAGTGGCTTAAACTGCTGGAATTGGGCCCAGATAGTTAAGACTGTACAATACTGACAATTCTGGACCGTACAGTAGATCAGTGAAATAGACTTTCACCAATAATTCTACTCTTAATCACACTGCTTCTTGTTCACAGATGGGAATCATGCGTGACTTACATTATATTGACTATTTTCTAGTATCATTTAGTAATCTAGTATTTTGCTTTATTATATGTAACTTTTCCATTTATTATTACTGTGCACCAGAGGTGATCACTCTATGACAGCAAAGGAAGCACTGCTTTCTCTAAAATGTCATCAAATAAATGGTCAAATATGTACTGTTGTATTTTCATTGATGTCATTACTACAAGCTAAAGATGTTAAGAATCAGCTGTTTATCACAGATTGTCACTGTGTGAAAGGCTGAACCACATTTTAATGCGCTGTAGAAATATTGATAATACCTTTTACCCTATGTGGATTTTGCCTCATCGAGTTAGTTAATTTTTTTTGGTCCATGAACAAAAGAATATTCCGTTTTAACTATTTCTTTTTTATATGGAACAAATAAACCAGAAAATATTCACATTTTTAGAAGCTAGAAAATCAGAAACATTCAAAATCTGACTGATGATCATCAAAATATTTCATTAATAGAGTAACTGTTTCTCCGTTTGGCTTTTTGTCCTGTATTCATGGACACATGCTCACCAATTTGTACCAAACTATTGAAAATATGCCACACATGGATAAAACAAGGTCTGCCTTGCACAGTGAAAGCACAAATTCTTATTCAGCCAGTGTAACATTGAAGCAGTAATTTCTATTAGTTCTCTGCAATAACGTGATAGTGTTCTCTGAAATGCATTGTGTGGGTTTTGCTCCAGTAATCCACTGTTCTAAATGTCAGTTTACGGCTTTAGGCTAACATTATGCTGATTACTGCAACCATCATTTCTAAACAGCTATTCATGTCCAGCAAACACACCTTGAATGGCCTTAATATGCTTGTGTGTGTGTGGGCATGCGTATGTTTGTACTTAAGCCTAAAATTTACTGTTCAGTGTAGTTCTTCACAAAATCTACTTGATTATATGCTTTCAGAGTCACTTTATCTGACAAAGTGGCTTATTAGGATGTCAGTTTCTTATCAAAGTGTGCACATCTGGGATATGTGTGTGTTAGTGTGTGCGCGCATCTTTGTATCTACCTTGTGTATCTGAGCATTTCTGTGGAAAGAGAGTGTGTAATTGCAGCATGTCTGTATTTGTGTATGTGAATGGACCTCTAAATCACCTCCTTTCAACATGCTCGACAGAATCACTGCAGAATTTCAGCACCTTACCAAAACAATCCCCTCTCTCACTCCTATCCTTTTGCCTCTCTCACTTTCCTTTTCTTGCCATTCTCACCTCATGATCTTGCTTTCCATTGCTAATCTAAAGGCAATTAGCTTGTATCATGGATGTATTGAGACACAGCTGGGCCTCTTTCTCTCTCTATTCACACAAACTCACATTCACACAGCAGACATTTGAAACAAACCTCTTTTATATTTTCATGAATAAAAGACTAAGGAAATGGGGGGAGGCAGAGGTGTGTTTTTGTGCGTGTGCCTGTTAACAATACTGTATAATTCAAGGTCGGTTTAATTGTTAATATCCTCATATTTTTCTGCCGCCATTACCCCTTTCACACAATGAGAAAACAGGGTCTTACATGGATGTCCATGCGCGTTCTGCGTCTATATAAAATGAGATGGTACGGTATGTGTGGAGGTAGACCCACGACAGCCAGCTGATTGGACGACAGAAAAGCGCCACTCCCTTGCGACCAGTGTTTCTTAAACGGCTGCAGTCTGTTCTCATAAGCTTGATGTGTTGTGAGACAAACGGCAACAATCCGAGAGCTTTACCATTCCAAACCGTACCGTACTGTACTGTACTGTACCAAACTGAAATATACCATTAGGCCTGCTCGATATATCGATTTTATCGATTAATTCTATTTTTTGGTCCTGGACGATTAAAAAAATTTTAAGGTGCCAAATGTAAGAATGTGGCCAAAAACGCTTACTACATTCAAATTAAAAATACAGAGGTCTTTTAGGTTTCGTTTTTTGACATAACCTGTGGTTGCTTGTTAGCTGAGACACTACTGACTGCAATGATTGGTAGACGGCAGTAGGTGGTGCCACATGCCATATATGATTTCAAAACATTAACATGATTTGCAGTCTGCAAAATATATTTTTTAATGCAAATATTTTGGCTGTACTGTTGTTGTTGGTGAGTTCAGTTTGTTATATGAACATTATTCCTGAGTCTCTGTGACATATTAGGAGGATTTTATGGCCAGTTGCTTTAGATTTATTACATAATGCACCTTTAAAATCAATTATTTTCTCATCTTACTATGGCACACCTTTTGCCCTTGGGAGCTTCTGTGTGGAACCTTTCACTATTGTTGCACTATTGTTGCACTAGGGTTTGTTTAGAACACACTAACTCGCCTTCAGAACAACTTCATGTAGAGTAAGTGAGTTTCCCATACAAGCTGTCTTTTTTGACCTCCTCCGAAGAGGTATATGTTTTTGTTGTTGTTTTGTTACTCTCACTGTCTGACCCAGGCGTGCTGGCAGGGTGCATTTTGTAGACACTGAGCTGCCTTGCTGGAGGTCTGCGCTCTCCGAGTGCTTTTTCTATTATTTAATCCTAGTACGACACAATAATAACATTATATTTCTCCCTGTTGATTATCTAACCAGCAAAACACATTACGAGTGTATTCCATGCTGAGGCAGGATACTCACTGCACCACAACAGCTGTCCTCAATCACACCCGTCAAAATTAATATTGACCCAGAAAGGATTATGATACACAAATGGTCACGTGACATACATTAGGTTTTCAGGTGTTGTATGGATGCAGATTACTTGTGACACAATGGATGTAAAATCATCTTTGTTCAAAAACCCTATTTGTATTTTCCTGCACCAAATTTGCTCATGTGCACATGGTCTCTCTCGCTTTCTCTCTCACACTCATTCATGCGCAAAACTGGATTATTTACTGACCAAACAACTGTAATCGGCACATCTAAAATGATGTGGCACACTTGCAGTTTCAAGAAGTTTTCATTTTCTCTCTGCGTACCTCGTTCTTTCATGTGCTCTCTTTCCACTCTTGGTCTGACTGTGTCTTTCCATGCTGTCATCACACCCCCCCCCCCCCTCCCTCCCGGTGTCACATAACAGTCAGTCTGCAGAAACTTTCATTTCTCTCACTCCTCTCATGCTCTGTCTGTCACTTCCATCCCCCTTTCCCTTTTCAGTCCAAATTTACCTCCCTTTAATCTCACCTTTTGTTGCCCCTGTTTGCCTCTAGCTCCATACAAGGGGGAGGGGTTAGACGTAACATGTCCCAGAGGGGAGATCCACTAACTGCATCCTCTGGCACCAGCTGTATGTCTTAGACCCAATGTGCATGGCTCAGGGTGATAGATTTCTTTCTTGTGTATGTGTGTGTGTGCATGCGAGTGAGTGAGTCAGAGAAGAGGGTGTTTGGTGAATGTGGTCGGTAACTCTATCTTGGACGACAGCTAAAAGCATTAGGTTATAACAACTGCCAGCTCTGGCAGCATATGACAGGGCAAGGATAGAAGGACAAATGGGGTGTGGTGCCTTCCAGCTGTGAGTGCACGCACACATGTCTGTGACCATTCCATCAATGTCAATCCTTGTATGAGCACTTAGTGATTATGGTGGCTCAGAGTTGTTAATTTGTGTAATCAGTGTTTAATTGGCATTCAGGGAAACACATTAATCAGACCAGAATAAGTCTCGGGCTTCTTCATGCAGTTATTCATTAGTCTACTTCAATCAGCCTATCACAGGCAGCTTGAGCGACTGGTATACTGGGTTGCAATCACGCTCAGATGTAAGGGTGGCATTTTATTGGTCATTATTAACACTACTCCATGAGTACAATCACATAAGGGCCAAACGTCTGTGTTTTTTCAGCAGGCTGTGTTTGGTCTTAGCAGTCAACGCACATACCTCCATCAATGTTAAATAAACAAATAAGTAGATAAAAAGTACTTTTTAATAAAGAAGCTCAGGATTAAGAGTTTGCATGAGTCTGTGTGTATGTGTGTGGGTTTCCTATGGGTTCACTGGCTTCTTCCCACAGTCCAAAAACATGCAATATGGGGATTAGGTAACTTGGACACTCTAAATTGTTTGTCCATGGTGTTCCCCCCGCCTATTGCCCCATGTCAGCTGAGATTGTCACAGCACTCCTTGTGACTCTCATGTGGAGGATAAAGCAGTAAAAGATGGATGGATGCAAGGTCAGGATTATCCACCACACGAGGGTTGTTGGGAGCTGGTGCCAATCCCAGCAAGAAAGGCAGGGTTCACTGAACAGGTCATCAGTTCATCCCAGGACCAACACAGACAGACAGACAACCACTCTCACATTCACACCTAGAGTGTCTGATTAACCTCTGCATGTTTTAGGACTGTGAGAGGAAACCGGAGTACCAGGAGAAAACACATGGACCAGGTCTTTCTCCTGCTAGCCACTACACCAGTATGAAGTAGTAGTTTGAAACATTATCTTTATTCAATTATTAAAGCTGCTGTCAGTGAATTACTTCACTTAAAAATATGCGTTAAATAGCCATATATTCAGACACATTTCACCTTTCTCTAGTATTTGGTCTGTAACATGGATCTAAAACAAAAATCAAAGGGAAACTTTTTGAGTGTCCCACTTCCTCCCCTTGTGAGCTTAGGCTGTTTGTTGGTGAATATCTGCCCTCTTTACTGAAGAAAATTCATTATTCAAACATGGAACACACGTTTTTAAGCAACTTTTGTCTACGATAAACGTTTATAGATTATCGTCTGCCAACCAACACCTCCTCTTCTTTGTGTGAAGTGGTTTCACTAATTCCTATTGTTACCAAACAAAGCAGCATGTGGTCTTATGTTTGCCAGAGAATATGCTGGCGCATATCTTCTTCTTCTTAGTTCAAACTTGATGAAGTTTAGTGCATTGCTGATTATATAAGTGTCATTGAAGTTTTACTGATAGTTATGACAAAGACAAAATCTATATTGTAAGGCAAGTTCATATCTGAGTACTATTGTTTGTTTATTGTCTACCGCAACAGTAAAAACTTCACATCGGCAAGAAAAATACTATGTTTTTGTAAAGTTGATGGTTCTCCTGCTGCTACCAAAACTCACTCACTCACACAAACAAATCACACATGCAGTCTGGGTGTAAAGGCCAAAGCCAGCACATCATATAATTAGTTTTCAGTGTGTCTAATACTACTGCATTTATAAATGGATGCCATAATATCAAGTTGAAAGTATGTTGACATTATCAACTAATGGTATAATTAATTTTTAAGATGCAGTACTTCCCCCCTGGCTGTAATGGGTTGCATCTGTTTGTTGTTTACACAGCAGTACAAAGCATTCAATAACAACAGAAACAAACACAACCATTGAGTAGCAGATGGTCTAATAGCAGTTACACCTGCATTATCAACTCTAATTGGGGGTCAAGTTATTGAAATTAACTTCCGGTCTCTTTGGATTTAAAATACTATTATGACTTTTCACTTCATCAAACCATGACCTCTAAACAATTTTATAACCCGCCCATGTGTCAGCTTAATGAGTCAGAATATAATCAGAATACATTTCACAATCTGCAGTGTCTTGTTTTGTTCACAAAACAAAGTTGTCATTGTCCTCGGCAGCTGGCAGCCAGAACTCTTGTGTAATGTTTATGTTTTATCCTTGCACATTCAGCAGTTTTCAAAAGAACTCACAACAGTGGCCCTCACCTTAAATCATGAGAGGTGCACAACCTGTGATGAGTTAAGGTGTGCATTAGACTGTGTCATGTGCATGTTGGGGGGTGTAACCATTAGTCAATTAGTCATTAACAAAGTTAGTTGCTGAAGAATTTAATTGTTAATAGTTTTTGGTTATGCCACCACTTGGCATTGGAATCACGATATGAATCAAACACGATATGATAGGCAATACATGGTCCACGATACCAATAATATCACAATACAGCAATGCTGTGATAGTCGATATATTGCAAGATAATCATATAGTGATACTACACGATATCTGTCTAAAATGTGCAGGATTTATTCATAACATATAGAACAAAGTGCTTAAAGTCTATGTATTAAACGTGGCTGGGGCTTCTCTTAACGTAGATTTCTCTAGGTAATTTCCTCTAGGTAATTTCCTCCCAAGTTTCCCTCTTTCATTTGAACAGCTCCGCCACGAGGAGACGTGAAGTAACTATGCCCGGTGAGTGAATTTTTCTGGCAGATATTTGCGAATTTCACAATTTTCTGGGGGAGCTAGGGGAGCACATAAACAATATAACTAAGGATGCATGGAAGTGAAAATTGTTGGCCCGAAAATCAGGAAATAAATTATTATTATTATAAACAATTATGTACCATTGTTTTTTTTAATCTAATGTTGTTGTTATGGCTGGAACTGTGTGTACTGACTTCACTTAAGTCAAGGCATTGCAATTATAGTATATTACATTATAGAGGTGCCCCTCCTCTGGTGCAGCCAGACTGCACACCGCCCCTGCACCATTCGACACTCCTGCGCTCTGGGCTCCTCCATAGCTCCGTATCCAATGCAGCCTGGCTCATTTCTCTGGCTTTATCCCAACATCCAAATAATAATATTTATGAGAAGGATCAAGTCCTGTCGCCATGAAGTGCAGGCGATCCGAGTAGATCTTAGTGTTGTGAATGAGTGGTGGGAAGTGAATGTCGCGGGGAGTTCGCAATCTGCGCCGTTTGCAGCCAAGTTTCGCTTTTCACTTTTCAGCATTTAAAAGGTGCTGTTCCACCGTGTACTCGCATCTTGTTGGAACTGTTGTATTGGTGTTCTAAACTGATCTTGGACAGACTCTAAGCGGGTATAGACAGGCACGTGCTGGCCGCAGTTTTTGAGTGTGTCATCACAACATCGTTTCGGTGGTTTTGTTTCGATGATGCAAGTCTTTCGGCCGCCGAATTTTCAGTACATCCCTAAATATAACATGTTTATTGGCAAGAACAATATAACCGTAATAATGGCGTATTTTTGTGTGATTTGGGGTTCAATCGGCACCTGGCCCTTGTTCTCCGTTTTAAAAAAACCCTGCGGCTAATTTTGACACACACCGGGCGAAGTTACCGGGGTAAACGGGTGGAAAAAAAATAGGGCGTCTAATTTCTTATTTTCAGTACAGTATGTCCCCAGGACGCCCCGACGCCCTGAAGGCTAAAAGCCTGGCTGTGGTTCAGTCAGGAGCACTGCAAAAAAAACCTACTTTTGAGCGCCTGAATTTTTTAACTAAAATATCAATATTTGCCCTGGCACATTGATTATCATATTGAATGAGGAAGGACGACAAATATCACCGTATTGATATTTTGATCCACCCCTGGTCACCAAGCATCTTTGGTGGAGGTATGTGCTCTCAGAGTGCTGGCTAGTTATCTGCTAAATGTGTCAATTCACAGGCATTAGAAAAGTAAGCATTACGATTTTGAGATAAATACACTACAGTAAATTACATTTTTCATTTCAGAAATGTTGAATATTTTGTTTCTTTTGTACCACTCACTCATTATGGCATGGACCCAGATGAATAGCTGAGCTTCAACTATCTGTAATTTAGTGTGCATTTGTGCGTGTGTTATCTCCCTGTGTGTGTACGCTTGTTAGCACCATGCAAGAAGCAGAGTACACTTTTTAATTACAGCTCTGAGATAATTTAGAGAGGAGGGGAGATAGAGAGAAAGAGAGAGGGAGGGAGAGAAAGTTGTGGAGGAGGGTTAGTTTAATCTCACAGTTCGTTTCACCCATTGGTTTTGGTTTTATACTTCCTTTTAAAGACATAAATCACTGATCATCCTAGAGAGAGGGGAGAGATGGAGAGACTGCTCACTGAGCAGCAGTCGTTATATAATGATGAAATCAGATTATAAGTACATTAGCCATAATTTTCATCTCTGTGATAAGAGGAAAAAGCACGAAGGAGTAAATCGGGGCCTTGGAGCTGACCAACCATAGATGTGAATAAACGAATTGGGTCTTGGAAGCATGTATATGTGTGTGTATGTGTTTGCGTTTGTAGCGAGTGCGTGCGTGTGAGAGAATGTGATTATTCATCAACTGAATTAATGTTTGAGTTTGTCTCTTAAGTACATCTGCTCTCTGTGACTTCACAATGTTTACCAGCTGCTCACAGTTGGTGCATCCATAAATATACAAATAACTCATGAATTCATTCATTTAGTCCCATGTATGTCAAGCTATCTAATCTTAATATTGCAGTGTCGTCTGTGTCAACCTGTGTGTGTGTGTGTGTGTGTGTGTGTGTGTGTGTGTGTGTGTGTCTCTGTCTCTGCATAAATTACGACAAAAAGTGTTTGCAGGAGTCGGAAAGATGGATAAATTATTTTGTCCTGATTTCAAACAAGTCTTGCAGAAAGGAGGAGCTACAAGCTTCATTTTATTCTTTCAACAACAAGCATTGTTCTTGTTGGAGGCCAGTCATTTATGAGGATTGTATTCAACACATTGTTGTGAAAGAAGCATGGAATCAACATGCGAATGCAAGTGTTGCCAGTTATTTGCCACACACAGATTAAATAACTGATATTGTCCCTCAGCCCATGAGTGGAAAGTTTGAAGAAAGTATGTATCATTTAAAGAAAAAAACTTTCCCCCCTAGATTCACGCAGGAGCAAGAGGGTGATTGAGGAGTCAAGAGATCTAAAAGCAGAGTGGGGATGCTGCTTTGTGTTGCCATCCAGTGTAGGCTGCAGGACTTTATAAATAGACATGGATATGCATCATTCACTCCGGGCTGTTTTCCTGTCTTTTCATATATGTACGGTTGTGGGTAGAAATGTGATTGTTGTGGAAAAGGTTTATTCTGAGCTTTTACATGTGAATGTGTGTCTATATACTCATGCGGGTATGAAGCATTGTACAATTTTAAGGCATTTTAAGTTCTGGCAAGAGTTTTGGTAAGAAGTTGGGGTTCAGTAGATTTTTTTTTTCGTCTTTTTTAAGAGAAACCGCAAAAGATGTGCATTGTTTAGTCTTTTTATCCACACAGAACTGGCATTTTGGAAATCTCAAAATGCCACCTCTTGCATTTGCTGTCGCTGTCTTTGCTGTTGTCTTCTTGTGTTTGGAGTTAATATATAGCTTGCAGTCTTAATGCGCATGCTCCACGCTGCCTTCTCTATTTTTGGTGTATTTCTGTGGCAACCTCACAGCAGGCCTGGCATATATACTACAACAGTTTGGGAAAGTTCTGTGTCCGTATGGACAAGGCCTAAGTGTCTAGAAAAAGAATAAGCTCTCTAAGGCCATGAAGACAAGTTTCTATTGAGAGCATATGTCTCTGTATATGAGGCGAGGTGGGGGTATTTTTGTGGTTGCATATCTTCACACCTTGGCCACAAACAGGAGTGTTAAAAACCACTCTGCCAGTGTCTGCAGACAACATTTTCACTCCTCTCCCCTCCATCTATGGCGCTCTGCCACTCATTCCATCCTGGAGGACATGTTCTGAGACATTTACACCCTGGTTCTGCCTGTGTGATATTTTCTCCCCCACTCCCTCCCCTCATGATGCCTTTTCTCATCACCTTGTCCTCTCTCTCTCACACACACACACACACTTGTATCTCATCCACCATTCTCTGTCTCCCTCTGTCTTCCACCCCCTTCCCTGTTGATCCCTCCCTCTTTTCTCTCCTGAGTTCAGGTGTGTATAATCAATGTCTAAGCTGTTTAATCCTTTATATGCTGTGCCGCCGCTGCTGCTGCTGCTGCTGATGTGTGTGTGCGTCTGTCTAAATGTGGTGTCCTTGTGTTTAATACAGACAGAATGAAAATGAGAGATAAGGAAGGTAAAAATGTAGAACCGTTGGATGGTATTGTGGGCATAGTAATTAATTTGCCAGCGAGTGTCGTTTCTGAAAACAAAGAAATCTTGTTCAGTCGTCATAAAACTACAATTCACTTCCCAGTTCACTTGATAGAGTTTTACACAGCCTGACAGTTAATTTTAATCTGGATGCTCATTTAAAACACACATTGAATGTATATATGTATTTACTGTATATGTGTGGAGTCGAAGCAGAAACTGAAATGGTGCCAAACCCACAATCAGTCACTTCAAAATGTTGTCAGCAGGCTGTTTACCTGGGTAACTGGATACTGGCACACTGTCTGTCACCATCTAAATCAGGCATTTTCATGATCTGGTGTCAGAACGTCAGAGTGTTGCATGATGTCTGTGATGACACCAGCATATTTTGTGGCACCGTCACGTCTTGAAAGCTGCTAATGCAATGTGAAGATTTCACACAGCACTGGAGACAAATGAGTCACTGTTTTGTCTGGCGTTGGACTTTGCAGTGAAGCAAAAGGCTCTATGTATGAATTTAAAGTTTTCCATAAACACCAGCTGTCGATCAGATAGCCAGACATTAAAACGTTAACAGCAGACTGCTTCAAGTCATAACGTTGTAAATGTTTATATCTTTTAAAGGTCTGGTGTGTAGAGTTCAGGGGTATCTATCAACAGAAATTGACTACAGCATTTAAAATGATGTTTTCATGAATCTTTATTGATGCCATTTAAACAAAATGGCAATCAGTGCAGCCGGTACTGAGTTTCTGTACTCTCTGACCTCAGATCAGATCATACACAATACGTACATACACAACACAGGTACAGAACTGCTGTGAGGTAACAGTGCACCACCGCCTAAACCTGTAAAATGACTTCATAATGAACTAATCATTTCCAGTAACAATGTCCATCATTAGATTACTTGGTGGAGAGGCTTGGCAGTAAGATGCCAATGAACAGACTAAATAAAAGCTGTTTAGAGTGTAGGTTAGAGACTCTGTTGTACTAAGAAATGAGCTTGAAGTCAATAAAAAGGTCATCCAAGGCCTCAACCATCACTTTCTCCCCCTCACACTAATCCAAAACTTTTTAGAGATTTACAAATCTTTCTCACCTACTCCCTGTGTGTGTCTGTTTGTGTGTGTTTGTGTGTGTGTTCTTGCTAAAGGCCCAGGGCGGTGAACAAGCTCATATGTGCTTAACTCTGGTCTCAGTTAAACTCTTGTGGATTAGCTTCTCTCCTCTCTTCCCGTCGCCCTCTCCTCTTCTTCTCCTTCATCCCAACATTTTCTCTTAGTGGAGGCCACATCTGTCTCCGTTTTCATTTGTATGTATTTATTCACACTTACTGCAGCAAACAGATTTTTCTCTCTTTCTCTCAACCAGTCTTTTCGCTCTCCGCTTCCTTCTTCCCTCCTCTCTTTCTTTCTCTGTGACATATGGCAGTGTGATATCCACAGCCGCAAGGCTCTAATTTATTTAGCTAACGATCTACACCACCTCCCTGAATGCAGAATGAAGGTCTAGTCTGTCCTTCTTTCCTCATTCTACCGCCCCCCCCTCCCTCTGCTGTCTAAAGCTGCCTGCTTCACCTGTTGTTGTTCCATCCATGCATGTAAATACACACACACACACACACCCCCCCCCCCCACACACACACACACACACACACCCCACACACACACACACACACACACACACACACACACACACACACACACACACACACACACACACACACACACACACACACACACACACACACACTCTCTCTTGTTTAATCTAATTAAGCAGGAACATGTTTTTTCAAGCAGGCTGTAAATACTCAGACTGTATTAGTGGAATGAAGCAGCACTGTTTGTGTGTGTATATACATACACAAACACACATATATATATATATATATATATATATATATATATCTGTGTATATGTGTGCATGCACATTAAAAACTCTTGCTAAGATGCGTGCGTTAGATGTTAATTGCTACAGGGTTTTGTGTTGGTTGCATGACTCGGTTAATGAATTCAACATGGTATTTGTGCACCCTGTAGTTTGTGAAATGTGTGAATGTGTGCGTTAAAGGCTCAGCATGTAACCCTTAGGAGAATCTATTGGCAGAAATTAAATATACTTCCCATAAGTCTGTTTGTGGAAGTTTTTAATTACTTGCAGTTTTCTAAAGAAAAGTCATGGTATTGTTCGTCCTCAATAAAACTTAACCCTGCAGTTTTGAAAATAAATGTCTCAGTATTTGTTTTTCCGCGGCCTTAAGAATAAGCCTGTTGTATGTGCTTCAGGCTTTATGGAGGCTGCAGTCTTGCACTACCATGTTTCTACACTACAGCAGCCTGAGTGGACAAACCAGCCAACACAAGCTTTTTGAAATGGAAGCTTGACGACAAAGACAAAGAAGAACGACTCGAGAATGACTTCTTGAATCCAGAAATAGGAGGAAACACGTTTATAAAAATATTTCTTACATCTGTTTTGGAACATGAAGGCCGCCGTGGTTCCTTGATGTGCTTGGTAAAATGGAGGGGTAAGAGGAGGAGGAGTCCTTGATTGGTGAGACAAAGCAGTCTCACTATTAAGCCCCTTTTCCCACCTATGGTCCAAAGCTTGCCTCTCTGTGAGTTGTAAAGCAGTTTTTTTTCAGTGCAACTGAATCATCAGTTAATTAAAAACACAGCACTTCCTCCATGACCCAGCACAGACTCCGTCTGACACAGTCACTGGACTGAAATACAGCAGCAGGTTTTGTGATGCCGCTCGCGATCAGCAGTGCTGTTGCTAAATACACCAGACTTGAGATTTGATACATTTCCCGGATAATTGTTGGAGTTTAACCCATGTTTTTTGGGGTTGTTAAGTTTTTTTTAACTGATCTACAGTTGTTGTACGGGTATTCTTCAGCATGATTCTTGTGTCGGATGTCTCTTCCTGTGATGACACTCTCACCAATCAGTGGCCACGCATGCAACGTCATGCATAGTGCCGTCGCCTCAGCTCGCTTGGAACCTCGCTAGAGCAGGTACTAAAAGAAAGTTAAGAGGTACTATTGCAAGTGGAAACGCAAAATAAATGTAACGTGCTGAGGCGAGTCGAGTTGGTGGAAACATGTCATTAGATGTCACGACGTCTTACACAGTGGACCTTTTATAATAAGTGATGTCGTGCAGTCTTGCAACATGTCAGGATAATAAAAGAGGATCGCAGCAGATTTTTGGCTTTCTTTCTCTATTGACCACGTTTATCGAGGTCTCTTTCCTCTGACATTCTTTACTCCGCACACACACACACACACACACGCACACACACACACACGCACATTCTTTTCCTTCAGCTAGCTTTGTTTAATCACTTAAATTTAACATATTGGTCGATAGCTTAATTAGGAACAGGCTAGTTTCCAACTCTTCCCTGAAGAGGTCAGAGACAAGTTTAGGCCCTATCACGGAGTTGGCCTTTAGCTATGGCAACTGAGCCACCCTTGGACCAGCTGTTATGTCTGTGTAGGGATGTGGATCGGTTGTTAGTGTCAGTTTGGATCACATCAAATTAAAGTGGACTGGAAAGTTCTATTAGTTGCTATATTCACCCGAGCACTGATGATGCTCTTGTGGGAGCTGTTGAAGCATCGTAGAAGTCTGTATTGGTATAAAAGTGCCCATGTGTCTAAGTAGGCCAGTGTAGCAGTGTAGTTTGAGTCCAGCTCCTCAGAGGCAGCTTAATAAATTGCTTTTTCCTTGCATCAAATCAGTGGCGAGATATGCAATTTGGAACTATTTGTTAACTGTGTGTGAGATGGATTGTGTGAACGAATGCATGCGTGTGTGTGTGTTTGTTTCTCTGTGTCAGGTGCTGAATTGAACTGTATAAAAGGGCACATCTAAAGCAGAACTTCTCACACTTTCTTTATCTCTCTGTATTCTTCTTTCCGGATCTGCTGTGCAGTGGGAGGAAGCATGATGATTGCACTGTCTTTTGCGTTGTTTGTTTTGGCTTTACCTAATTCCCCTGTCATTAAACTGACATTTTTATCTGCGTCTTTGCTTTTATATTTTTTTTATTTTTTTTTATGAAGGAAAGGGTGTCTGTGCATCTAGTTATGTGTGTTTTATTTCAGTTCAGGTCTAGTTAAACTCAGACAGAGACAAAGCAATTAGCTAAGTGTTGCTTAGTGCTTTTACTCCCAGTTCAACCTGCTATTATTTTAATTTGTTTATTCAAACCAGGCAGCATTTGCTTGTGATTTGCACATTTTCTACACTAGAAGAGTGTGTTGTTTATCGGTCTGCAACCAATTTATTTTTCCTTATCTATTAATCTGTTGATTATTTTCTCAATTTATGGATTAGTTGTCTGGACCATAAAATATCAGTAATATGGTCCAAAAAATGTCTCATTGTTTCCTAAACCAACAAATGAGAAGCGCATAAATCAGGAACATAATCACATTTGGAAAGCTGAAAAATCAGAGAGTTTATCAAACAGCTGGCATGTTATTTTACACCTGTAGTTCTAAAGCATCTTTGCAGCATGGATGCCTGTGTCTCCCTCTGTGTGTTTCTAGCACATGTTTAGTGTTCTTTTATCTGCATATTTGTGTCCGTTTCACTGACCGTAACAGTAACACTATACCTTAATCTGCAGTTGTGAATGCCTAATTGAAGACTAATTGGCAGTATACCATAGATAGTGTTGTGCGTGTGTTTGTGCGTCTGTGCACATTCTGGTGTTTTAATTTAATTTCAGCATTTTGCCACATGTAGCTGAATGACTCGCATTCACACAATCATTGTCATCAGTATATAATATGTTCACTGGCTTTTGTTTCTTTTTTATTTATGTATGTGTGCATATGCTAATGCTCCAGGCGTTATTGTACTAATGTAGATTTGTGTTTCCTGTTATGATGTGAATGGTGGGGGCATCTAAATCTGTTTACATAGCCACATTTCAAGTTCATAATGTATGAATGAATGAATACATTGTGTGGGGTTAACCTCTTGTGACCATCATGTTAGTCAGGCTGCCTGGATTTACTTTACTGGATTTTATGGCTATAGAATTGTCAAAAAAAGTGCTTCTGCAACTTTTTCCAAGATAACTTTCACTTTCACAATATCTGGCAGCTATTAAACCGTTTAGGAATTACGGTACTGACAAATTGACGTCCAAAATGCGGTATTTTCGTAGTTTTCCAAGTAAAAGTCTCCGTTTTTGTTCAGTCTTGCTAAAACCAAACCCCACAGCTTTCAAAATAAATTTATTTTTTGTTTGTACTTGAGAAAACTCAACCCTGCAGTTTTCAAAATAAAAGTCTTGGTTTTTGTTTATTCATGTTAAAACTCTACCCTGCTGCAAAGCTTTGATTCGATGCTGGATACAATACAGTCTGCAGTTTTCTAAAGAAAAGTCTTGGTATTGTTCGTCCTCAATAAAACTTAACCCTGCAGTTTTGAAAATAAATGTCTCAGTATTTGTTTGTCCACATTAAAGCGCAACCCTGTAGTTTTAATTTTCTAGATATCACAAACGGTCTAGGAGTTATGGTAATGAGGAGCATGCATCACAAATCCTGTCAGCGACGACAGAATAGTAACAGAAGGGTTAAGGTTAGGGATAGGCCAGTTGTAGTTAGTTCACCGGCAAATGAATGTAAGTCAATGGAATGAAGGAAACCAGACTGTGTATGTGTCTGTGCCAGTTGGACTGAGGGGCAGATCCAGATCAATGCATCTATTAGCAGTTCTATTGATCTAGGACTCTGTTAAGTCTACTAAATACAGATCAAAAAGTTCTCTGTTACTCTGTTCCAGACTAACAACCCTCTCATCCCCAATCCTTTTACTGTTGCCATCGTTCTTATTATTATTGCTCTAAACTCAGCTAAAATGTGAAAGTGTAGCGTCCAAACACAGCTTGTGTGATATTACTGCAGGCAGCTGAAATATAATATCGGAACAATAGGTTTTCCAATGATCCCGTGATGCAGGGCATTCTTTTCAATTTAGCTCAGACGAGGCTTGTTGCAGCATTGACTCAAAAGTTGCTCAAGTTTTTTGCTGCTACTTATCTGTAGGGGGATGGAACCACACACACACACACACACACACACACACACACACACACACATACTGTCTGGTTTCCTTGACTCAAGCGGACATTACATTTCCTGGAGACCATAACTACTGCCTAACTCAAACCTTAACCTAATCTTAACCTCATTCTAACCGTAACACACGTCTTCACCTTACATTGATATAATGTTATGGGGAGTTGCTCTATGTACCCATAAAGTGACTGTCTAAATAGATTTAGTTCCCCACAACATGAGAAATTCCGAGAACACACACACACACACACTCTGACAGACCAACCCATAGAGCCTAACCTTTGGCCAGGGTCCCATCCAAGGAATTAGGGGGTCTTAAGAGGCCAAATTCACTAATGACTTCCTTTATCTCCTACATACAGCTTTAGACCTGATCACTGAGGCCACACACACACACACACACACAAACTTGTTTTTATGTCTTGGTGAGGATACATCATAGACATAATGCATGTCCCAGCCCCTTACCCACTAAGTAATAAAATGCTAACCCTAACCCTAAATCTGTGGCCTGAAAGGCCAATGTTTTAGTTGTGGGGGCCAGACAACATGTCCTCACAAGGTCAAAATGCCCTCACAAAGATAGGTATGTACATTTTTTTAACCTCACAAAATATAAATACAAGCACACACCCACATTGACTTCCATTCATTTGCACAAACTTAATGCATTATCCATAACCTTAACTATAACCAGTGAATGCCTGATCCTGATCCTACAACAATTCAAATCTAACCAGAAACGTTATCAGTTTCTAATGAGGCACAAGCTCAGGTTTTTAGTCTCCAAGAGGACTACTGGTCCTGACAAAGTCTGTGTTTATGCCAGAAAAGGCCCTTAAGAGGTAACGAGTACACACACACGTGGTATGATGGCGTCATCTGATTACCCCACAGCTTCTCAAATAGCCCTTTTATATCAGCGGTAAGAGATGTTTTTTTTGGCATTAGTTGGGACTTTGGTTTCTTCTTCCGTCCTGTTTTATTCAGAAAATGGAAAGAAATGAGAAAACACTGAAAGAGCAACAGGATTTTGGAAGCAGCAAGGCATGTATTTAAGAAGCTGATGCAGGATTTGTCGTAAATAAGTCAGCTTGGAAGATGGGACTAAAAGATGAGTTGAGATAGAGGGAGAAGCAGTGAGAGATTTAAGCGGATGAAGGAATGAGGGCAGATAAACCCGGTTGCTCATCTGGCTTGCTCCAGACACCAAGACACTCACATGTGTGGTTACGTGCTCAGCGGACACAATTCGTGGAAATGCTTTTATGTTCAACTGTATGAGCATGTTTAACGATTGATAACCAACCTTGTATTTTCTTTATCAACCTCACAACTCCGCTGTTGAGGGAGAGCGAGAACTTGTTCTGCCAGTTCCCTGCTCAGTGCCCTGCCACCACACGCCACTGCAGGGGCTTAGATCAGATAGAACATCTGGCTTCATATCAGATGTAAACATTCTTGTGTGAACGCGTTTTCCCATCGATATCACTTCCTCACAGAGGAGACATGTTCAAGTATGTGTGTGCATGACTACTGCGCTGTAGTAAGCCACGGTCTAGATGGTGTTTGGACACCTGTCCTCAGCCCTTGCTCTCTACATCAAACCAGAAAGTTGAAACTCTTTTTCTCACCTGCACACGCGCACGTAAAATGTCACAATCACTTGATGAAGGTGCACAATCTGCTTTCTCGCTCTCAATTCCTCTATTCCCGCTCATCCCTCTCGTTGTTTTGGGACACATGATCATTTTAATATTGCGCAAAAAACTAATTGTGCAGCCACAATTGACTGGTCTGCTTCTGGTAGATTGAGACTTGCCCAGAATGACATTTCTAATTAATTAAATTTCTTAATTTTATGTTGGATACAGAAGCACCTTTTTTCACTCTTGTCAAACTGAATTATTGTCACACACCAGTCAGAGTATTTTAAGGGAGTAAATTGTATCTACAGAAACTGTCATTACATAGTTTTACATTATATTCATCAAGGTTTCCCCCCAGAAAACCTGCTAATGCTGGTGGTAGGGCCTATCGGGCAGCCCACCGGTGGCCTACTGTGTTTTTGTAAAAATAAAATGTTAAAAGTTGACACGAAATGACTATTATGTGTTATTGTAAGACATTTATTAACAATACTTAAACACCAACTATAGAGTCTTACAAAAAGACATACACTTGGTATTAAAATAAATAATATCAATTGTTTTTACTTAAGTTAAATCCTAATTAAGTAATTGGCCAGTGAATCTTAAGCCATGCAATGCTAGTCACATTTAAAAGTAAAATAAATCAACATAAAAAAAAAAGTAGTAGTGCCCCCTCATCTGCAGACACATGGCCCTTTTTTTTCTGTGCACCGCCCCTGCGCTGTACACTTCTCCGTCTCCAAACGGGCTCTCCGTATCCAACGCAGGCTGGGGATCCAAGTAAAGCCTTATAGTGCACAGGGGTTGAAATCCTGTATTGTTATCTCTTCTTAGGGACCTGCCTCTGATTTAAGTTCTTTTAAGGATGGCATGTAGAGTTAAAAAAAGTAAAAAAAAAAACGAGTGGCTCAATTTCCAGTTGGCACATGAATGCTAAATTAACTACAGTTGAAGCAGTCCAGCAGGGTCACTGAAGGAAACCTAATTAGATATTGGCTGCATGTAACATGGGCAGCTCCGATTTCAGGCTGTCTTAGCGTCCTTCATAGTCATTATAAAATCACCAAGAGGACCAGCTGCTATGGGTGACAGCTCTACAATGCCCACTGACTCTGTGTGTTGAGGCTCCAAGATAACTTCTAATTATTTGAGGGTTTGAGAGACCTCAGCTTGTTATGAGCCCACCCCGACTCCCCTGTGATGTGAAACTGAAAACTGTGATCGCGCATAGTCTTTCAGACTTCCTTTGTCCCACAGAGAGATGCCCTGTCCGTCTGTCCGCCTCTCTCGCTTACCCTGCAACGTGTCTTACTCTCTGAAAAAATGCACAAATAAAACCACTTAAGTACTCTCGCAGAAAACCTCACATTTTTCAGTCTCTTTAGTCTATGGCAACTCTGTAGTAGACGAGGTTCAGCAGTTGCAGCCCTGAGGTGCTTTTCAAAGCTTTAAACCTGGACTGATTTCTACGTATGGAGGAGTTTGTGTGTGTGTGTTTCACTGAGTCTGCATCTTTGTGTTTCTGTTGCAGTGCGTGCATGCACGTGTGTGTGTGTGTGTGTGTGTGTGTGCGTGCACGCTCACACTCCAGGGGGACCGCTATCTGATCCATTGAGATGAATGGCCTGTCTGTATCTTCTCTATACAGCTGACACTATCAAATAGCTGCTGCCTTTCCCTCTCTTTTACTCTCTCCCTTGCTCTCCACAGCCTAACCCTGTTGCCCACTGGTCTCCCCCTACTCCATTGCCTCCTCATTTGTTGTTTACAAGTACAGCGAAGGATGACTGGCATTTTATCTTGCAGAGGTGAGGAGCAACAAAGATAGAGGAGACAGAAAAGTAGAACACAGGGAGAGGGAGATTCAAAGACAAAGAGGTGGAGGAAGCCTCTCTGTCTGCCAGCATCTGTTGCTGCAGGGCAGGAACAGAAAGGTGTGTGTGTGTGCCTGGGGAAAGCACAATGGTCAGGATTAATTCAGATGGACCATTTGATGCATGAGTGATTCTACGCTCCCTGTTTCTCCTAATGCGTCAGTCTTTCTGATCCTTTCTCTCCCTCGCTCTCTCTCCACACGTCTCTATCTTTTATACATCCATCTATCAACCATTCTGACTGTTGCATCATTATTATCAACTTGATGACTTAGTCTTACAGTCAACTGTGGAGATGCTGTGTGTGAGCAAAGTCACTGGCAGCTTTTTGGCTTGTTGCCGCAAAGCAGCATCACTGGTGCTGCTGTTCGGTGCACAGGTCAGAAAGCACCTGCTGACTTGTTTTCCACTTTCCCCAGCATTTTTCTTCTTTCCTAAAAACTAGAAAAGAAAAACTTCACGGCAGACATGAAACTCAAGTTATGGTTAATGGATCAGTGATTCAGTTCTTACACCCTCATGGATTACAGGGATTTGTCATGTAAATTGCCAATATATTGGCATTTTAATATGCAGCTGTGTTTCCATCATGGTACAGTTCGGTTTGGTATATGGCTGTAACGAAATGCGTATTGAAATCTAAATCGCTACACTCGGAGCCACGAACCTGTCTCGTGACGTGAGAAAACAGAATCGCGAAACACCCTTTCTAACTCATCAACACAATTACTTCTTCTCATGAAGAACTACACTTCCCAGCATGCTTTGGGGACAAATCCCAGTCTGATTGATCATTTACTTTGTATTTTTCAACAATATTATTTTTTTTACAGAAAATAGAGAAATATTTGGTTATTTATTTATTTATGTTCAAATCTGTTCACAGTGTTCAAAAAATATGTGTTATTAAATGTTACATTAAGTTGTTATATAAGTAAATGTTGTTTAAATAAAATGTTTTTTAAATTTAAAAAAAATTGTGGAATGTATCGAACCATAGGTCAAAAATCGTGATACAAATCGAATTGTGAGTTTGTGTATCGTTACAGCCCTAATTTGGTATAGTATGGACTCGGGATGCAACAATATTAGTTTTTTACCGAACCATTCAATACGACCTTTTTGGTTCAGTACGCGGCAAACAACGGTATTTCGGTACGTTTCAGCCCGTCACAAAACTTTATCAAAACTTTGTACGGCCATGCATGCTGTGCGATTAGATCCACTCAGGAGCAGATACAAGAGAGCAGTAGAGCTGCACTTAGGTGCCATGCTCTGCTCATGCCGCTTTCAGAGCCAATCGGAATTTCCCAGGAGCCAAACAGTACTGTCTGAACAGTGCAGAAACAATGGCGAGTGAACGAGACTCTGATGAGAATGGGAAAAGGACTGTCAACAAAACAAACCACGGTGTGCTAGCATTGCTTTGCAACCATCGGTTATGGACCGCAGTGAAGTTAGTTTTAAATTGGACATTCGCTCCGGGTAATCGTCTTCCTCGCTCAGCGAAAACTCTGAGCAAGCCTCTCATTTACGTGCCATCACCCGAGCAGCATGGATTGTATTTGTAGTTGTAGTGTTCAGTAGTTTCTGAGAGTGCGTTAAAATTTTGTTTATTTTTATTGGATAGCATTAAACTTTATATTTATTTTTAATTTGTGTGGTTTTATGTTTGCTGTTTAATTTGATCTGATAGTGCACTATTGTTTAAATACTATTGTGGTTTGATTCTATCTGTGCTTCTAATTATTTTTACAATGCAATACTGCCTTTGCCAGTCGGAGCAGTTTTATATTAAGATATCGAAACCTTTCCGTTACCCTGGTCCAAAAACCTCGATGCATACCAAACCGTGGGAAAACTGTACCGTTGCATCCCTAGTATGGACAAGACGTCAAGCTTTGCATGAGAATAGAGCAACGTTTTTCTGTCACTCAATCAGCTGACTGTCATTGGTCTAGCTCCACCCATACCGTACCATTTCTCTGGTACATCAAGGGAAGGGTACTGAAAAATGGAATGGTTGGTGCTGGCTATTTTGGTGTTATTCCTAACGGCAACACAAGAAAAATACATATCAAAATGAACCGTTCCACTCGGTGTGGAACAGGCCATATGTATAACGTATGCAGTTTGAAAAAAAAAATCAGGTATTTATTCAGCGTGACCTATTCTTACTCTTTAGCAATAGCATGACCCTGGCTCTCCTAAAACTAATGCATGTTCTTGGTTAAACCTGCATTTGTCTGACTGATTCATGCCGAAACATATTTGCTGTGAAAAAGATCTATTGCGCCAGGTTTACACCAAGACCAAGACCAACTTTCCGTCACATCATTCCAATTCAAATGCCAACTATCACACAATTTGGCAGACATAGAAACAACAAAGAAAGCTGGGCTGAGGCTTTTCCACAGTATATATATATATTTTTAACTCCACTACATTATCTTATAATTGCACACTTAAACTCCATTATATTTTCTCAATGCATTTTTATCACGCCATTACTTTAAAAATATGAACTTGGTGACAACAAAGTTCTCTGGTAGTGCTTAAAAACACATTTTGTGTAAGAGTTTATGTTTTTACATTTATGGTCCATGTTTAAGTCGGTGAATAAACCTCCTAATTCTCAAAAGTCTCATTTCAACTTGCACTTTTACTTTCAGTACACATTATAAATAAATATTAGACCTTTAGTCAAGTATATCCTACCAAAGTCAGTTTTTGCTTTGGGAACAGCAACAGAGAGGAAGTCAGTCGAAAGATGACATCACTGACCATAATTCCAGTGTAAAGGGCTAGTTACTGCACTTCAAGCTCTGTGTTAAATCATTGTATTGCTGTTGTGACGTGATCCATCCTCATATAATGAGGCTGACATGAATGTACTCATGCCAATAGTTCTGTTGTCTTTTCCTCCAGCAGCTGGATGCGTGTCGGCTCAGTTCACTCCTTTGTTTCTGTTTCCACACAGTGATTCAACATTAGCCGTCTCCGACATTACTTCGTCCTGTATGCTGAGTTGGAGGCTATGGCTCATTAGGAAACATTAGCAGCTCAACTGGGCAATAATAACAGCTCCATAAATCATGCTGTTCCAGCATATAATGTAGGCCTTACTGGTATTATGGACCATTCTAATTTATTTTCCACAGCTAAAACTGCAGGTCAGTTCACTGGTCAATCCCGTGCTGTTAACATTAGATATGCGATACTGCCATTGTTTGTGATGGATTCATTTCTTGATGTTTACTACCTCTACTTCCCAACTTCTCTTGCTGCTGCAGGCTGTTTTTCAAATGAGACTCTGAATTACACACAGTACCATGTAGTAAAATAGCCTTCCCAGCTCAACTTTGTTGCCAGGTTGTAAATTGATACAATATCTGTAGTGAGACTACTTGACTTGTATCTATTTAATCAAAGAGTATGTTTTATGTGTTTGTGTGTTTGTTGCTGTGCTGTGGTGTCATACCTTTACTTGTATTCATGCTTTTCTTTTGACTCATCCTCTTTCCCTCTGTGGAGCGCTCCTCTCTTTCTCTCCCACACTTTTCTGTATAATAGTGCTCCGTCCTTTTCTTTTAAAGGCATTAAGGCTGTTTGAAGTGTGCTTGTATGAGGTACTGACACAATCGGCACAGAATTCACTGCGCTTGAGGCTCACCGTCTGCCAGCAGGGACATAAGCTTCACCCAATACAATCGAACTGTACTTACAGTAAGTCTCTTGAGCTCAAAATCTCAAGACACCTTTTGCCACTTTATCTCTACATTAGAGATGTAGCGTTAGTGTCTCCCAGCTGCAAACTGAAGATTATGTATGGCCTCGTAAACTGCTCCCTCCCTGTATCAAAAATCCATTCAGAAAATCTGTGACATTACCTCACGGCACACAGGAGTTTTTCAGATGTTATGTGGTAACTGCGGTGTTTAAAATATTTTGCTGGATTCAACTAAGTAACATTGCAGTTGGCTAGCAGCACCCATGTCCCTGCAAACTAAAAATGCAGATTTTCTACGTTCATGTTGGAGATGTTGTAGACTTAAGCAGGCATAGGTTTTATTAAGTTGGCCTTTGTTGAGTGTTTAAAAAAAGAGTTTTTCCTTATGTTCCCCCCTGGCAGTCATGTCTTAAGCGAGAGCAAACCTCAGCGTTTGAAGCTGGTTTCTTGTGCAGGCGGCGGGCGCAGCGCTGACAGTGCTGACTCGGTCATTACATCACACAACCACACTTCATTCAGAAAAACTGACCTTTCACTTTATGATTCTATGATTCCACTGCTTTCTCCTTAATGGAACTTATTTTACTAAATCATTTTTACTGCCCATTATTTGAGTTCCTTCTCATGAATAAACAAATGCTGTTTTTCCCTTTTCTATAGTTGCACATTTATTATCCCTGCAGTGCTTTTGTTTTGTTTACTGTGGGACTGGCTGTGTCTTTATGACAGAGATGAATAACAAAAAGTAAACTTTAAACAAAATGTAGATTGTGCTTTCATTTAAGCATGCATTCGGATGCTTTTGCCATAGTCGAACCTTTCTGACGATTTAAAAAAGCAGCATAAACGCTTCTCAGTCTCTGCCACCTCCCTTTGCACTGGTTCGATCTGTTCTGCTTCTGACAGGTAATTTATGAGAGAGAGGAGGAGGAGGAGGAGGCCACTCTGACACAAACCTGCAGTCAGCACACACACACCCACACACACGCACACACACTGGGAAATCATCACCTTGTCTGTGTAACTGATGTTTCAGTTCAGAGGTCAATGGCCAATACCTGACCTTTCTTGATAGTACAGATATTGCGTGTCTGTGTGTGTGTGTGTGTGTGTGTGTGTGTGTGTTAGTGAGTTTGTGTATTTTCTGCTGTCTTTGCTGGGAAAGAGTAATCAGCTTCTTCGTAGAGGTGATTTAATCTGTGGGTCACGTGCACAGGATGGATTCATCACAGGGCAGATAGATCACTGTCGCATACATACACAGAGGAGGTAATTTATATGAGGCTAAATGGTTGGTCAAAAGGCAAAGATGTGGCATTGACCCAGAGGTCACTGTGGGTACTTCCTCTTCCTCTGTCATTTCACATCAGTGTGCTCCAAACAACAAACGCACCTCAGCTCACACCTCCACTGTTTCCCTGCAGTGTCGCACACTTTAAAGCTGCAGCTTTTTCTTTCTGTTTTCCTGGATGAGATAGGGCTCGTCTCTCTTTGGGGAGCAGGCTATGAATGTGAAACTATTAAAAGACACAAAGTTAAGGAGATGACAGGCTTGTCTGTCGTACTCGGGCTCTGATATATCCCATCACTCTTTTATTATAGCCTGTAAAAGTTTTATGCAGGGCAAGTTGATGGACCAGTCTGTGGTCAATTCAGGACAGTGATAATTCAATGATAGGACAGAGTGGATATGGAAATCCCATGATTCAAGGCCTTTGCACGCAGGACGTGTTTGAAATATTTTTCGAACATGGAACCAATCAAAGCAGCATTCACGTTGGCCCTGTAATTTTGCCATGTGGTAGTGTCGTGTCGGTCATGAGTGATTCGTTCGAAAGTACGAAACATTTGAGTGAACGAACTGACTGGGATCACTTCATGAACTGATTCGTTCGGCCGGAAGTGGAACTGCCGCGTTCTGTGAATCACTCGTGAAGTCGTTCGCCGACGACGTCACTCACTCGTGAATCTTCGGCAAACGACGCCAGCCAACGTGCACCGAGCGGGGAGGGAGTGACTAGTAAGAAGAACTGTGTCTGCCGTGCTGCTGTGATTCATTCGCACAGTCAGTCACTGACTCACTTATGATTCGTGAACGAACTGACACACAGAGAGCTGGTGAACTGTGGCTGAGGACATGAATCTCGTTGGCGCTGACACTCACTCTATGACCCGCAGCGCGAACACTCTGGGAGGATGTGAGTCACGTAGCAAGGCACTGGGCTCCTGCTAAGCACTGAACGATTCGGTGAACGAATCTTTTGAACTGATAATTTTAATGAACGGTTTCTAGTGATTCAGTACACTCAAATGAACTGCCGACCTCATCACTACCATGTGGTCGTATTTCCAGAGCGATTTTCTGACAAATCCAGAGCTAACCGATCATTACGACTGTTGTTGACGTAACCAGTCAAAACATTTTATGTGACGCGGGGTACTAGATTGGGTTCGTTTCCCCATAACCCGTTGTTCTTAATAAACAATAAAAAAAAAAATTTAACAATTCTTTGGACAATGGAGCTTCAGATTTACGTGTCTAAATGTGTTTTTACAACTATACAACTAAACTTTACAATAGCTGGCTGTTTGCCTTTAAATGCATTCACTTCTTTGTTGCATCCAATAGTTAAGTTAACAGAACTACTGTATGAGAACAGTGTACAAGTTTTCGCTACTGCTTTAACTCACAGAGAGACTGAAGGGTGCGCTTGATTTACTGTTCCCATCCTAAGTAAATGTATGGACAGACTCATTATTCAATAATGAATGATAATGTAGATTATTATAAAAATGATGATGATGGTGATGGTGGAAGCACTGCAATCTACTGTACTGAACTCCTGTGCAAACATTATTTCTTCTAGTGTAAGGGAATGATTAAAATCTTTTTTCGGGCTCATCCATTAAAGTGGAGATTTTTGTGCAGTTGTTTCTGGCGACCGTTGCTAATGCACTTAGCACACATTAACTCATTAGCATAATTTGGCTTGTAATTTATTATGTGGATGTTGCTGTCGCACTGAATGTAGCAGTGGAGCACAATCGAAAATCTTGCATATCAAAAAGGCTCGCTTGAGAGTCTGTATGAAAAGGGGACAAACAGTCAAAGTTGACATGACTACATTCTTAGTTGTGTACAGCCTGTGCTGTGCTGTACTGCTGCACTACAAAAAAAATATATAAAAAAGATTTTGATCTTTTTGTTGGTGGGAAAAAAACGTATTGAACTTGGAAACTGCTTTAGTTTGTTGTCTTTCTTTTGTGAATAGCTTTTCAGTACGTCTTCTGCAGTTTGTGTTCTTTCACGCTTCACGTTGCTTTCTCTGGGTTATGTAGATCACAGACAGTGTGTACGTTTTTCTTTTTGCAGCTCCTGCATGTATTGTGTTTTTAAATATATGCTAATGTTTTTATCTCACTGCATCCAATCCTGTTTTTCTGAACCAAAACCTTGAGAGATATATTTTTGGTCTTTTGCTATGTGGGGACGTGCGTGTGTGTGTGCAGGGTAAAGTGTTTCAACAAAGACAAAATGATAGTGCACTTAAATAACAGTTTTTGTCTCACTATATTATATGGTAAAACCCTCAATCTACATTCGTAGTTGTTTTATTTTCTACTCTTACCTTCTTTCTAAACACGCACACACACACACACACAGAAAATCCTTCTTTGGTTAAACTGTGCGTTTAATTTCGTTTGTGACGGTTTTGTTCTTTATTTTTCTAATTAAAGACCATGCGTGGCGCAGTAAAGCTGTGGGGCTGTTTGTTCGCTTTTGTGTTTGTTTGTGTTCTCTAGCACATCACAGAGTATCCTGTATTTTTGTGTCTAGCTTCATTTCAACCTGACAGCATAATCACCTTTAACATGCGTATGTGTTAATGTACATGTTTTGTTTGTCTGAACATATCCCCCTGTTCCTTTGTGATCATGCTTGAGTGCATTGTATGTTTAAGCGCATACACATGTACTGTACAGCCACATGTGCTGCAGGCACAGTAGAAGGCAGGCTCTTGACATTTGCCGGATCAGGCAAGCTTCAACCTTCTTTCATGTCAATTAAGGCAATTAGGAGATTAAATATGTTAGTGCAGATTAGCATGAATTACCATATGTGAGGGAGGGAATGTGTTACTTCCTCTTCTCCCTGACTTGCTCTCAGTCTTTCCCTGAGCCGTTTCTTATCTCTGAGTCTCTCATTTGTCCTCATTTGTGTGGAAAAATTGTTAAATTGTAAAACAGAATTTCTTAGCATTTTAGAGTGTTTAATCAGGTAATTGTTTTCTCTCAGTCGGACAAAACAAAGCGTAGACAGTGGCATCGGTTCATAAAACAGCTGGATTTTATCGTCTGCTTTTGATTGGCTTACTGTCAACAAACTTGTGGTTTGATGTACAATATACCTCTCCTTGCTCTCACTGAGGAGGAGGATCCTACTGCTCTGACTGAGCGGCTGAAAGTTGCTAACGATCATCATAATGGTATTACAATATTTCAGCATGTCTGCTTCTGCCAACATGCTGGTGAGGCAGCGATTAGCTCTGATCACTAAAACAGACTGAGCCTCTGTGTCAGACACAGGGAGGCTGCAGAAGAGTCGATTCAGGCGATGACAAATTGAAAAAAACGATGACTCCGACATTAGTTTGGCGGACTAAATTGCTCTGGAAAATGGGAAAATTTTCATTTTCGTACGTTGCCTGCCTTCATTCGAGCTCTGTTGGCCTTCAAAAGTGTCATTTTCTCCTTAGTTTCCCAGCTGTTTGCAGTTCAGGCTGGTCTACAGACAAGCAGCCTCATTTGCTTTTTTCCCCCACACATGTCCAATTTTTTTTCTTGGTCAGTTCTTTTTCAAATTGTGACTTGAAAGTGATGTGATCTATACTGCTTAAAGTTTGAGCGGGATGTAATTTTTATTTCTTGTCGGAAGACCCATAATGAAACAAAATGCAGCCCTGAAGCCATGATAATCCTCCCACTGGTGATGAAAAGAGAATGCTGGAAGCTGATACTGGTGCAGAGGGATCATTTCAGTATGCACTTTATGATTTCAGCAGCCCATTCTGGTATAATACTGAAAGCACACCAAAAAATACACTGGCCAAATTACCACTATCAGGTGGATCCTCAGTGGCAACTGAAAGTATGGCAGGCAAACGCTAAATTCATGCTCTCATGGCTACACTGTCGCCATGCCTACAGTTCCTCTCTACTGCTGCTAAAATATATTGATGTCAAAAGAAATGGACTCATTTTGATTGTGAGTTTCATGTTGTGTTGCACATTTTGTGCATTTCCCTTAACTGTTAGTTGTATGAGTTTATAAACGATAATGTCTTATAGAGTGTGGCTTTGGTCACATTTTGTTGTCTGAACCCAAGTGAGACAGAGAGAATATTGATCGAAGCCTTGTGTCCTGTTTTATTTGTCCGAGCCCCGACCAGAACCGTCGTCCTGCACACACAAATCAGCCATCAGACCATATTGGAGCTTCTACACTACACAGTTCAGGCGTGGCTCAACTTGGTGTATTTAAATCTGGTTGGGAATCAATTTGTGGCATTCAGTCCTGAGCCTGTGGTGGATCGTTTGGGAAACACTGCGTTAATTGACGTGACTGAACCCGAACCCAGGTATCCATGCTCTAGTCCAGTGTTTTTCAACCAGTGTGCCGTGGCACACTAGTGTGCCAAGAGAGATCTTCAGGTGTGCCGTGGGAAATTATCCAATTTCACCTAATTGGTCTAAAAACATTTTTTGAAAACAAATAATTAATTATCTGCAAATAATATGGATATAAATATTCCAGACACTTTGATAAGAATGACTCAATTGTTAACATAGGCTACAGAGTATCATTTTTTAAACATTTGTGTTTGGTTTGTGCCTCGTGATTTTTTCAATGAAAAAAATGTACCTTGGCTCAAAAAAGGTTGAAAAACACTGCTCTAGTCGTCTTTGTATATCAGCGGCACATTAAAGGTAACAAGTTACATAAGCAGTTCAGGATAAAGCCTGCTTTTCACCCAATGGCAGCTGGGATTGGCTGTACCTTTGCCTGTTACCCTCAAAGGAGAAGCAGTTTAGATGGATGGAAACTAGATATATGCAATCCTTACATTGCTAGTGGCATTGATGTTATTCAATTGTGTTGCTCCTTTAAGTACAGGCTATTATGAAAACACTAACACATGATGTGTGAAGTGATGTCTTCTATGTGCTGAAACTACCTCCAATGGAATCAGTGACATTTTCAAAAAGAGGCGCAGAGAGACCAGAGAGTCCTTTTATATCATTGAGGATCTCTGTGACTTTGCAGAATTTCAGCTGATTGATTGTTTGCTTTCAAGAGTTCTTAAGCAGGTAACATGCCCATGTCTGTGAAAGATCACCTTCAGTGCTTTCCCATCTTCCAAAATGTCTGTCCTTTTATTTATTTTCAATGAAGCATCTCCAGACTTTGCCTTTTGATGATATCACTGACAGCAGTTTGAAGGCTCTCTATTGTTTATATGTTTCTAAGAAAAGAAAGATGTGCTCATTTTCACAAATTTAAGCAAACTGACTGAACCGACTCCTTTCATCCGGTGACTGCTTCTTTTTAGGTCTGTTTTTCTGATCTGTTCATCTTTTGCTGCTTGCTTTCTGGTTCCACTGAACTGAGAGCTGAAGTGCTACTGTCAAACCAAAATAGAAGCCTGTGAAAGGTGGTTCACACCCGTCACAGAAGGGTGCAAAGGAGGGGTTTTTATAGAAAGTCCCATGAAATGTAGATTCAAAGTGAATGTGGAACAAGAGGCATCCAGGAAAGAAAGGTCATTTTAGCACATTGTGGCAACTGGAAGCCGTCTCTTAAACCTTAATGATTTATCAACTGTTCCTTTAGATGGGTATAGAGATGTCGGAAGTGGATGGTGATTTTAGCACTTTTTGCTTTCTGGTCCATATCTTAGTAATGACATCTAACCTCAATGATTCATAGTGGAGGTATGGACAGCGCAGAAACACACACACGCAGGTTCTTGCAGCTGTCCTTTTAAGGATTCATTAAATTCCATTCATTTGGACAGCCTAATAAAAACATTACCAGTTCATGCCTAATCCTAATCACAATTCATACCTTAGCCTTAAACATAGGGTGAATTTCAATTCCTTGCTTAACCCTCAATCTTAACCCTCAATCTCAAAAATGCGCGCTCCCTCTAGTGCAAGTCCTGTCCCGATTCTCATAAAAATTAAGTTGAGGGCCAAGTTTAAGGGATGTATCGCCCTCAATATTGAGATTTTCCGAGACCACCCTTGGGAGCAAGGTGTACCCAGAATGCATTGCGTGTTTTGCTATAACAAAGATGGCGCCGAAAGCAGCGAAACGAGTATGCTACAAATTAAGTAATTTCTTTGTTAATAGAGATATAAAAATGATGAAAAATGTTCTATTATCTTAGTTTAGGCAGTCTGAAGACGTATCTGCATTTAAGGGGTGACCATTTTCTAAGTGACAAAATAACCCTCAACACTTGGTTTTGAGGGCCAGTTAAGATTAAGGGTTGAGCTTGAGGGTTAAGATAGGAATTGGAATTGGCCCTTAACCAGTTCCTCAGAAATGAAGTGTTGCCTCATTGAGACCAGGTTTTGGTCCTGAAAAGCCTAGTGTTTGTGCCAGAAAGGCTCCTAAAGAGGGAACAAATACAAGAACACACACACACTCACACGCGAAGAAATGCCTGCATACAAAACTGACTGTGTCAGGCTTCCAATCCTCTGAAGTGCTTTTATCTGAAAAAAGGAGCAAGTGCAACAGGCCCCTCCCTTCAATTTCACTGTCAATTTCTCCCCTCATTCCCGCCATCTCACACTTCACTTTCTCTAACCTATCATTACATCATGAAGTAGTCTCTGACAAGTAGAAGACACATTTTAACTTCAGTGCTTTTTAGAGCTGTGTGTGTGTGTGTGTGTCTGTGTGTGTCAGTATGGGGTGCACTCACTGTCAGTTCTCAGCCCACAAGCCTCACATCTCCTAATCACCTGCGGAATTGATTGTGTTGCGTCCTCCATCCATCACACCCTGGACTGCCTTGACCAATAGTAATAGCATGCATATGCATATGAGACCTTTCAATGAAATACACGTTTCCCCTTTACGCCTTTGTCTGACATGCTGGACGTGGGCACACATACATAGTTCATACATAATGCACATACATCAGCGTTGTGCCATATATCATTCATGATAATAATGGTTTATGTTTTTAACGATTGGGAATATATCTAATTGTGATTATTTTGACGGGGACTGTGATCGCGATATGATTCGAAATATCAGAGGAAATGGTCATTTTTACATCATTATTCTCATTTTCCTTCAAAGAACAAAGGATTAGTGTGACATCTGTGCCGATCTGTGAAAAACAAGGACGTTCCCTTCAGCCCGTAGAATAAGATGTGCATCGGGTAAGATAATAATTAAAGGTGCCATATGTAAGAATGAGGCCAAAAACTGTTTACAACTAAATTCAAATGCAAAATACAGAGGTCTTTTAGGTTTCGTTTTCTGACGTAACTGGCAACCCGTGGTTGCTCAGCAGCTGAGACTGACTGCAATGATTGGTAGAAGGCGGTAGGTGGCGCCACATGCCAAAACACAATATTTTTTTTAATGCAAATATTTTGGCTTGTTTGTTATATGAATATTACTCCTGAGTCTCTGTGACATATTAGGAGGATTTTATGGCCAGTTGCTTTAGATTTATTACATAATGCACCTTTAAGCTCAAGTGATATTTTGACACGTTGAAAATTGCTAAAGTTTCGATTGATTGTTCAGTCCTAGTTTTCTACACAATAAAATAAACCATATGATCTTTTTGACACAAATAAAGTCAAAG
Organism: Microchirus variegatus; assembly: GCF_963457635.1. Lineage (NCBI taxonomy): Eukaryota > Metazoa > Chordata > Actinopteri > Pleuronectiformes > Soleidae > Microchirus > Microchirus variegatus. Next base: position 5,277,021 of record NC_139824.1, read on the forward strand.
CTGCTGGCATGATGTAGTGACCACTTCCGTATATTGTCATGAATATTGTAATTGAAAATTTGAAGCTTGTATTGCTCAACCCTGACAAACATATATGCAGTACATACGCATACACGTATGTTGGGTGTAAGGGGGAAAAAACACTTGCAAGGAGCAGGTATAAATAAATTCATTATCCGTGTGTGCACACATTTCATTTCATACAGTATACTGTGTGTGTGTGTGTGCATGTGTGCAAGTGTGTGCGTGTGTGAGAGAGAGAGTAGTGAAGGAGAGAGATCATAAATCTGTAGTTCTGGATGAAATGTATGTGTTGCTGAAAGCTGTACCAGCGAGGACACTGGATATTTCTCACAGCAGAGGATACATTGCTGGAGGCTCAACACTCTCCACCACTCCAACCCCCCCCGCCTCCTGAAACCTCCCCGACACTTTTCCTTATTTCTCTTAACTGGCGATGAGTCTACTCGTATTTGGAGCCCCTTTTGGGGGGGGGCGGCATCATCGAATCTCACAAATACACACTGACAGATAGACAGGCAATCACACGTGTATGTCATGTGTCTGTCTCTCCGAGCGCTCTTGACGCGCGGGCGTGGTGTTGGATCAGTGTAGCGTTGATCCAGATCCTTTCTGTTTCAATACGGAGCACCATCTGTATCACGCGTCGCCTTCACATCACATTACATCAAATCTCATTACGTCTCTTCTGATAGAGCGTTGTGACAAACACCGCCTCAGTGACAGACTCACCCTTTGTGGTCAACTCATTTCTCCCTATCAACCAATCCTGATCATTTTCTCTGATCCTGCTACTCTTCCATATCACTCCCGACATCCTCTCCATCTGCCATCCATTACATTCACTATCTACTTCTTTTTTCCCCCCCTCGCTCATACTTATTTGATGGCCTAACACATATATTCTTACACACACGCAGGCCAGGGGAACAGACAATAGGGTGATAGACGGCCTATTGAGGAGTAGAAACAGCTCCCTGCTGGTTTGAATGTGTTTAAGTTCTTAATAGCTGCAAGTCAGCATAATCCACAGAGATAAGCGCTACATTATAAGAATGCCCAGGCACATTCTTACACACAAGTACTGGTGTACAAACACACTCTTGTATATCTACTGCACACACCTTCACACAGCAGGACCTTTGTTCAGTTTATTTTTTTTTTTTTACCTTCATGGCTAGTATAGCATGAGGGGTGTGCAGCGTATTTACATTTGCCTCGGTGACAGCAAAGCACTTTACTCCATCATACTTCCTTATTTCATACTTTTCATGCCTCCATGCACCTCCTCCTCACCTCGCCTCACAACAGCCACCCATCACAATCTCGCTCATATATATTTTTTCTAATGTCTCTCCCGAGTTTCAGTAGCAGTTTTTCCTCCGCCCTGCCATAGCTCTTTCTGTGACTGTTGTTGTTGGAAGGGGGGGATGAAATGAATGTCAAATACATTTGCAGGTCGTCTGTGCTCCCTTCCAAACTGTCGCCTAAACTCTTTTCTCAGTCACACCCTGTGTTTTTTTTATTTCCTTTTTATTCTAGGGCTGCCTGTTGTATACATTTGTGTTTGGAGCCATTAATTTAATTGGAATGATAATCTTTGATTCGTTTTATTTACACAAAGAATTAGGCATGCACAATATTATAATACAATATATATACAGTATTTGAAGGTAGTGGTTTAAAGTGTATTTATTATCATCAAACATCCTCTGATATGACTAATGACTAACACAGTAGGCTAAATAGGCTGCTACCTCCTTGACTTCAATGCTGGCTACCTCACAAACTATTGTCTTTTTGTTTGTCTATTTCATACAATGAAGACATGTTTCATCTTCATCAGCTGTGGCAAAATATAATGTTAATTTCACTACGCAAGAGACTTAATGACTTTGGGTGTTCTGCCTCATGAGGACCAGGATTTGGTACTGTAATGTAATACATTCATGCACATACGTATGTGGCTCTTTACATATGTGTGTGGGTGTGTGTGTTCCATGACGTGACATGTAAACTGATGTCACAAGTAAGGGGTGTCAAGATTCTCCAAATCGTGTTTAAGGTCACGATTTGATTAGATTCTCCATCTCTTTATTTCTCTCTCAGTGCAAATAGGTCTGCTATTTTAAGACTTTAGTCTAGTTTAGTTTAGGATCATTCAAATCATTCATTTTATTTTTTTGAATTCCCATTTCGATTGTCTACATGATGTCATGTACAATAACCAGTCGAATGGAAACTAACTGTTAAAAGAAAAGAAGTCATGTTTTCCCTGACACTGTCATACAGGGAAGGCAACATTTGTAGTAAGATGCGACCTGCTTGACATTCATGGTTCCAGTATGTTAATTAAATGTTTAACTCCAGGATTTTCCACCACTGAATAATAAGGTCTCATGTCTGACGCTACAAACACATCTATAGAGCTAGTTATAGCTTCAGTGTGACTTGCATTTTGAGCAAGTTGAATGATGCTTGTGGATACGTCCTGTGATTATAAACTGCGGTTTTCTTGTCGATAACGTGAACGTTGTTGACAAAACTCACAGGGAACACAACATATTTCCACATCGGTGATTTCAGAGAAGGGTTCGAGTACAGCAGTTGCCATGGTTACTATTAGGCCCACTTTACATTATGTTTTTCTCGACAGCGGCAAAATATCCCGCTGTCGCAGCGTCTTAAGACACACCGCCCGGAAATCTGGCAGGACACCCGCGGCGCTTACAACTTTCCTCTTTACTTGCTCGACTGTACGATCGTAGCCGGCCTCCCGCATCCGCTGTTGGATTTTTACGTAGGCCATCTTATTCCTGGATGACTCCAGCTTCTTCTGGATCTCGTCCTCCGACCAGATACTGATCAGGCACTTGGTTTGGGAGGTGCTCCACGTACAGCGTCCAGCGCCCTCCTTCACCCCCGCAATTTTTTTTTGGGAACAAAAGTCCCGAGGTATTTGCTAATTAGCGCATGCTATATGCTAATAGCCTAAACCCTGACCTCCCGCTGTCACGAGCCCGACACGTTCTCTTTATACGCACTTGAAGTTGTCGGGGACTCCCGCTGAGTTGTCAGGCGACCACTTCGCAGTTGTCGGGAGAAAATTTGAAGACAGCGGGAATTCTCTTTACACGGAGTTCCTACTGTTGCCAGTCCCGCTGTTGCGAAAAGAGTAATGTAAAGTGGGCCTTAGTTAGCAGAAGCTTCAGGTTAGTGGGAGGAGATGATGTGTCGTCGTTCTACAATGGCTACAACCAAACAGCCAAACTGTTTGAAAACAGAATTTTGAGTTGGGACAACTCTAACTTACACGTTTGTCTAACAAAATAATATTAGTTGTTGGAACTTTTTAAAAACTCAAGATCATTTGTTGGGCTGTAAACTCAAAAACTGATTGCAGTAAGTTGCCTTGAAATTGAGTTTTCTCAACTTTTTTCTTTTTTACACAGTGTGGTTGTAGCCATTGTAGCACGACTACATGTTACCTCCTCTAAACTAATAGTAACCATGGCAACTGCTGAATCGATTCCACCTTTGCTTTGGAAGGTTGAGATCGTTGTGGCGTTGTTTCGAATGATAATGGATTTACATTTGAGATCGTCACAAGGCTGATGCTGCTCAATGACGCTACCTCTCCTTCTTTTCAAGTTAACACAGAGCAGGAAACTGAAAGATAAAGCAAAGACATAGTTCCTCCGGAGATGTGCAAAAAAACTGACTTTCCAATACGGTGTGTGTTTATTTTTTTTAAGATGGATACAGATATTTTTTTTTTACTTTATGCCTCATTAGAGAGTGAGAGCATGAGGATGAAAGACGAGGGAAACTGAAGGTTGTAATGCGAATGAAGTGAAGCAAGTGTATATGAATTTTTTTTGTCCAGTGGCTGTTGTCGAAAAAAATCGGTCTTTTAAAGGCAACTCTCCTTTTTGTATTTCAGCTTCAGCTGCAGTGTTGGTCATTTGAGAATGGTTTGTGCATGAGAGCAGGCCAGAGAAAGAGAAGAAATGAGTCATGTGAGATGTGCAACAGAAAAAAAAAAAGGTTTTCTGCACATACTACTCGGGTGAATGTGTATCATCATGCTGCTTCCTCCAGTCCACAGCACTGCACTGTGTACAGGCACCTTGGGTTTGTTGCCCTCTAATTCGATTACTTTGGCACTGACCCTGTATTAAAATCTAAAAACATAATAATAACACAATCTAACATCTAAAAAAAAGTGTGAGAGCGAGAGATGGGGCAGAGTGTACGTGTATGTGTACGTGTCAAAATATCTCTTTCTTTCCTTGAATGTACAAGTGAATGCGATGGGTTCTCTCCTGCGCAGATACGAGTCTGACCCTGCATGGATTGTTAAAGTCCATAAGATTAGACGTTGGAAAATTCATACATTTGTTTTTTGCTAACTTTCCCTTGATTGTAGTAGAACTGTACTAACAAAATGCTGTCGGTGCTCTCTGGTGAACACAATTTCTCAACAAACATACTGTATACCTCCACTTTATTAGTGTATACAGTACATCTGGAATGATAAACTAGTATCCTCTAATGATGATGGTTTGCAGATTTATCAGCCAGGTGCTGCTGTATATATATTTATGTACTCTGAATTATGATTTTATGAGGGATCCTGGTAGCCAGTTTGCTCAGCCATGTATGAAATAACTTCTTGATCATTTACATATGGGGTCTATATCATAACATACAGCTTTTCTCCTAATAAGGAGTTCCTGCAGTAAGAACATAAACCTTTATTGCTCCATCAGCAAAGTTAGGATATGACAACAGGTAGGGAAAGTGATGATTACAGTTGAGTGAGATGTCCTGACATTATTCTCAAAACCCTTAAAAACATTATCAAGTCTATAAAGATAGAATTGGATGTGTTTGCTGTTAATTAATATAAATAGAAAAAAACACAGCCTTCCACACCCTAGCGAGTCAGATACTATTCGAGTCGAAACACATTTGAAAAGAGGTTTTTTTGTTCCTCGTATTGACAACGGAACACGGTTTACACCTCTAAATGTGTCTCACCAACAGTTACACTTCAATATGAGAAGCAGGATACACAGAAAACGCTGTTTTCAGAGCCAGATAATTGTTTTAAACTGTTCTAAATGATCTCCTCAGAGGGACACTCAGAGGAAATAGGACTCAAAAAAGCCCTTTTTTTTCTGGATAAAGAGTTCTGTGATGTGTTTCTCTGCTGTTGCCTTTCCCGGCCATTAGAAGGGCTTCGATTTTGGTTGCACAGATGTGGAGATGGAGTTTATTACACATACACAAGAGCAACAACACAAAGGTTGTTGAAACAAAAAAGGATAGGTCTTACTGACCCCAGGTTTGTTAAATGTGTTTACATTCATCAAACTGAATTGTTATTAAAATATTCTTTGAACAGCCAAGAAGTCTTAACAAGTGACTATGAAATTGTAGCTTCGTGAACAACAGTAGCTCAGTTTGGACTCAAACCACATGGAGTATCACGTCTGTTAAAGAAGCCTTTTCTTTATTTATCCCTTTAGCATTACTTCTTACCAGGTGGCAGCTCTAATGCTGGATTTTGTTGTTTGCCTCTAGGAGAAGTGCTGTTACGATTCCTGATGGTCTGTTGTGTTTGTCTCTGTGAATGAAGCCGTGACAAAAATATACACTATAACCTGACCAAACTGAAGTGGAATACCTCCACTAAGGGCCAACATTCGTGGATGAATAATTTTCTTCTCTCTCATCTGTTAACCCATTGACGCCGGGAAAGCATTGCCGCATTGCTACCATTGACGCCGGGAGAGCGGCTGTGCGTTTTATTCTCTCATAGACGCCGGTGAAGCGAATACGTTAATTTTCGGGGGTATAAGGGTTCCTCGCGACATTGTTTTGAAATTACTTGAACATGGAGGACTTTGACAGCGGAGAGATTTCTGAAGGCAGTGATTTTGAGGAGTTTCTCGTCTTCGATGACGTCATCGCTGATAACTTCGAATGCGCTGAACAAATCGACCGGGATTTATGGTTAAGACATAATTATGTTTGAAGACGACGAGGTCGGCGATAACGACGACAAATACCACCGTAATCGACGGAGTGTTTACAACCGCGCACCAGGGGTGACAGTGGATTTACCTGCAGATGCCACAGCGCTGTAAGCATCATCACCATCACATGTGAAGCAGACTGTTACAGTCATCACATGCTGTTCTTGTTCTTCACACTCCATCAGGACTAAATCAAGGCACTGACACAAGTTGATATTACTTTATTTTCTTACTGTTTTTTAATTGAAAATAGTTATTCACTTTACTTTTACATTTTTGTATCTAAATAAACTAAATTTCACAGGAAAGCCACAGGTGTGAGCTCTCAAATACTTTTTGAATTGTGTTCCTATATCTGCTACAGAGGCTGAGAAATAGTCATTTAGTGGGCATTGAAGTTCAGGTTTTAGAGACATTTTTTTTAGGCGCTTCAGGCCTGAATGGGTTAATCCACATATTCTTGAACAGTGAAACATTCCAGGATCAGCAACAGACCCATGTCCTCCTGTGTCAATGTGTGGTGCAAATTTGTCTTATACTTTTGTGTAATCCAGTTTACAAATAAACAAATCACCCCGCAAACAGACAAGGGTGAAACATAACTCTCTTGTTGGAGGTAATTATAAAGATTACACTGAAGTCCCTGTTAAATAAGAAGCAAGCATCCAAAAACCATTTTAGATGAGATCACAGGAGCCTTGCGGAAAAGTACCACCGGAGGAAAAGTTTACTCTGGGTCAGATTTTACTGCTGTGTCATGTGCCAATGCTTTGTTGACCAATTAAATACGTGCAACCACCCATACAGTCTAGGACACCTGGTAGCATAAAACCTAAGCGTTGTGCTAAATTGTCCGTTTACCTCGCAAACAAAAAGACAGGGGAATATTTTTGCTGCTGTGATAACGTGTCAGTGTTTTGTAGTGCTGCCTCAAACTTTTCTTATAACCCGATAACAGCAGCCCAGCGCTAGAGGTGGGCAAGATATACTATATCGTCCAAGTTAATATTGTGATTGTTGTTTTAATTGACAACGAAACACACACTGCAACGCCACACATTCGACGAATTACTATTCTCATCAATATCCCCCAAAATATCGAGGTACACTTTTTTGCCCATATCGCCCAGCCCTACCCAGCAGTTTGCGCTGTTCCGCCAGTGGAGGAGAAATCATACATGTGACCATGCTGAGTAACAAGACCAAATTAACCTCCCCTACGCTCTGTGTCTCTGTCTTTCCCTCTCTCTCCTTGTTAATGGTTGTATAACTGAGAAGTAGAAGCCAGGGAGTTGATAGTGATATCCCAGAGGGCTGAGCGGCAGATGGACCGTTCCACGACCCACAGTGCCTCCCCATCCCCATGCTGACTTCACTGTCTTCATTAGCTGCCTCAGAGGTTACGGCCTCATCCTCTCCCACTCCTTACCTCCCTGCCCTTTTCTTACCATGTCATCCATTTACTCTCACCTCCATTTACTTCCACCGTTCAGCTGCTGCTCCTCCACCAACCTCTTGGCTCTTCATTTTCCCTTTGTCCTTCTTAAGACCATGTCTCTCTTCGTCTTTCTTTTTCCTGCCATCCTCTTCTACCTCCCCTCTGTGCCCGGCAGCTCTCCTCAACCCCCCCCCCCCCTTACCTGTTGCTCCCTAACCCCTCCTCTGCTCTGAGTGCATCCCCCACCGCTCTCTCCACCATCCCTCCTTCCCACTCCATCTGTTTCTGTCTACTATTTCAGCCAACTGACCTGGTGCATGGTAATATGGGGTTTCCCAGTGGAAGTTACAATTGTGGTCCCTGGCAGGTGTGTGTGTGCGTGTGTGCGTGTGTCCCACGTGTGATGCTACAGGCTTTTGCTCAGCATTTGAGATTACTGATAATACAGATGACATTTCAGAGCAAATACAGGTCTGTCACAGACATGTAATTCAGTACTTTCATTCAATGATAACCTTAACCTTGGCCATAAGTGTGTGTGTGTGTGTGTGTGTGTGTGTGTGTGTGTGTGTGTGGTGTTGTGTGAGCCAGTGACTGTGTGACTAAGTCCATGTGGTATAGAGAAGCATAGAGAATGACCTGCCATAACTTGTTATGTCTCATTATAACACCTCTTAAAGGCTCCGCAGCCACAAAATGAGCTATTTTACCAGCACTGTTATCGCTTATCCCAAGATGAATAGTGTTGTGTGTGTGTGTGTGTGTGTGTGTGTGCGTGCGTGCACACACATGTGGACTGAAGGGAATCCAGAGCTGCAAGTCAATTATAGTGATTGTGCACACTTGTCTGTGTGTGATGTGACAGCACAAAAGACAGTATTGAAGTCTTTCTGGCAACTACAAAGAGCACTGTGGTGAAGACCTCATGACAACCTCCAGATACAAGCCGCTCTGAGATGACAACGATAGTTTTTTTTTTTTTTTTACTTTCAATACATCTTTTTGGGGTGTTCAGACTGCTGGAGGAGACAGCAGAGAGGTGAGACAGACAGACAGGCAGTCATTTAAAAAGAGAGGGGGAAAAAAATGGTGACGGGAAGTATTGGATAAGGGAACACCACTGTCCTGTACTGTTTTGATTCCTGATTCGATTACTTATCGATTAACCAACCCAGTTTCCATACCAGTTTTGCTTGTTTATGAAAGACATTTTCACAGAACCAATGCTAAAACAATGTTTTGATAATGAGTAGCAGTGCATGCAAGATTTATGTCTGAAATATCGTGGCTGAGGACAGTGTCAGAAAAGACAGATTTCTATCGGCTCGTTTACAGCAACTAGGAGGTTTTTGACCATAAAAACAACTTAATGTATGTAAGTAGACCTCCATAACCAACATATATGTGCAACAGGACCACTCTATGTGAGCTTTAATTGAATATGACCACACAGTGCAACTCTGTAGTATAATAGGTGATAATTAAACATATTCAAGTTCAAAATATACAGCCGAGAAGGACATCACACAGTTGGCTGGAATAATGTCGGACACATAAAATTTACGGCAACAAAGAATTTGAAAAGGGTCTATTTCTGGTTCTGTAAATAACAAATATGTGGACTGATAGTCGTGTGTGATGGTACCTCAGTTGTCTTGTAAAATGTGTGCAAAGGATAAAGGAAATTATTAATATTGGCATATATCTAAGTATTTATTTTATGATATGAATAGTGAAATCCTTTGTTGAACTCAGCCCACCAGAGGACATTTAGAATTTTGGCATTTGTTTCTGTGTCTTTTTAGTCAGGGTGTGAAATCTGTATTTTTACTAGCTTCTCAAAAAGCAGCTTTAAAAGCACTATATCTTTGCTGGTGAGAGAAATAGTGTTAGACTGAAGGCTGGTCTCGTCTGATCAGGTGTGCTTTTCTCCCACACCAGGAAAAAAAAAAAAAAAAAAGATATCATAAAATCTTAACAAAGCATGTGCCAGCCCTGAGGGATTGAGGGAGGCATTTGTGGACTGGATAATAGAATATAGAATGGGAAGAGAGGAGGAATGAACAATCATTTATCTATTTTTGAACAAAGAACAAAGGATGGGAAGTAGGGCTTAGGATTGTGTGGTATCTAGGGTTTGATGCCTTCTAAACCATCCACAAATTTCCCGGTTACCAGCTAATGTTATAAATAATTGTACAGTAAGGATTCAGCTGGTAACAGCTACATTTAAATGATAACCACCATACAGCCTGCCTTCATAAACCAGCGGCGGCACAATTTCAGTATTCAAGATTAAACAAGATAGCACAAGAATAATACATGTGTAATCCATTTGTATGACAAAGTTATAAAACGAATGAATAATTAATCAAGCCATAAAAAGAAAACACTGTTCTTGGTTTTGTGTGGTGGATCAGCGTCGTCTGAGCTTTGCAGCACCTCACCTCACTGAGGCTCTGCAGATGGGTTAGACGAGTGAAGGTCTGGGCAGTTTTAATCACCCACTGCAGAGACTCCCTGACTCCCAGAACAGCTTGTGATGTTTTCACTATGGATGCTTTCTATCACTCGTCTGTAAAGGTTATCATATTTTGGCACAGGAATCAAGACTAAGAGTTGGTTTCATTTTGAAGTTGTAATTACTGTGCGTTCTTTGACAATGACTGTTTCTCTGCAATGTTGAGTCTTAGTAACCTGATCCTGATCCATCAGATAACCGTGTGTGCTGATTACCTAAATAACAGCTAATGATATGTTTCCTGTTTAGTATACTGGAGGTTTGGAGATTTTATTTTGAATTTTCCTGATATTAAATTCTCATCACTGTTTGTAATCAGGCTGACGGTTGCCGTTGTCCTCTGACTTCACAGAGTAGAGAGTCCTCCATCTCCGGAGCTGCAGTCATGGGTGGGCAGTGTGAACAGGAGGGGGCTGAGCACACGACCCTGGGGGGGCTCCATTATTGGGTAGTAGATTGAAGGAGGTGTAACTGCCAGTTCGAACTGTCTGGGGTCTGTTTGTGAGAAAGTCCAATATCCAATTGCAGAGTGTGGTACTAATGCCCAGACTGCTACGTTTCCAATCATTTTCATGGGGAACATTGTATTGAATGCTGAACTAAAATTAACAAACAACACTCTGATGTAGACATTGTTATTTTCAAGTCTGTGTAATAGCTATTTGAGTTTTTTTTTTTTCTTGAGATGGGTAGGTAGATGTCTATTGTGTTCCCTCTTCTGCCAGTTACTCTGTGTTCGCTTTTTTTGGCCTATGCTATTTTTGGCCTATGCAACAGTTTAAAAGTAAATAGATTAGTCATCCACTTCTGAATATTTTTCATGTTTTGTCAATAATTTGTGTGTGTTGAATATTTTTTCTGGTCACATTAAACTAAATGTCATTGGTTTGTGGAACAAACAGTACTTTGTTGACCATTAACTAATCAATTAAATGATAGAATAATCAACAGTATGAAACACACACACTACAGCACTACACAATATTAATCAAAACTTTTAAACAGCAGCTGTTTAAGGTACTTGTCCATACATGCTAGTGGTCAGTGAGTCTGAAGAGCTCTTTAAATGTGTCCAGAGATGCTGCATTGCATCATTAAAACCAGGGATGCACTGATATGAAAATTGTTGGCCGGAAACCGAAAAACCGAAAGAAATTATTATGCCAATTCTGTACCATTGTATTTTTTGGACCACCGATTTTGTTATTATGACTAGGACTGTGTGTACATACCTCACAAGGTCAAGGCATTGCAATTGTAGTATATTATAATATAGTATAGAGTAATATTCATGCTTCAAAGAATAAATCAATTAAGAATATATGAACATATTTAAGAGGATCTCATCAAACCTATCAGACGTTGATGCATGCCCCTCATCTGGTGCAGACAGACCGACCTTTTTTTTCGGCGCACCGCTCCTGCGCTGTGCTCCTCCCTCTCCTGCGTTGTGCGCTCGAGCGGGCTCTCCGTATCCAACGCAGACCATTCTCTACAGGCAGATTTATCCCCACATCCAAGTAATGAGTTATATAATATAATAATTTATGACGAGGATCGAGTACTGTCGCTATTAAGTGCAGGGGATCAAGTACATCTTAGCAAAACATGTTGGCAGACTCTTAAGAGCACACTTTTCATTGTTTTCACTCCGTGGTCCGTCTCAACCTTTGTGTAGAAGACGCTTTAGTGCTGCAATTAAGGGAATAACAGATGCATCAGATGAGCTGATCTCTTTAGTTAAACTGCTCAAAGGGGGCGAGAAGAGAGAGAGAATGTTCTCTGGTGTGAAGCGAATGTCGCAGGGAGTTCATAATCTGCACTCTATGTGGCCAAGTTACGCTTTTGCGCAAAGAGACTTTCCAGCATCTAATAGGCGCCGCTCCACTGTGTACTCACATCTTGTTAGAACCAATTTTTGGTGATCCAAACTGATCTTGGACAGACTTTAAGCGGGTATAGACAGGAACATGCTGGCTACAGTTTTTGTGTTAGTCATCGCAACATCCTTTCGGTGGTGTTTGTTCTGTGATAAAAGATATTTATATATATTTATATTAATTAGCAAATTAAAGCGCTTTAAAGGTGGAAGTCACCCGGCAGAAGAAGGGTGAGTTTACAGTGGGATAATGGCGGAGAAAGCTAAGTTAAAAGGTGCTCCATCCACGTTCAAGACTTAGATTTTTATGCTCATAGTTCTCTATGTTGTGTTGTCTATAGTTAGACAGATATCATGATGCATGCTATATCATTGTCTTGCAATATATTGATTACAGATGTCACAGAATTGTTGCATCGTGATATTATTGGTATCGCGGCTCACATATTGTATCATGCTGCACCCTGTGATTCCCTCCCCTACTTTATTTTTTAAATCCCCCCCCAAATCTTTTCTTCTTGGCTTCTCTGGAAAAAAACAGCTGCTTGACAAGACAATGGATGAGGAAAAACAGAGCAGGTAAAGGAGAGGTCAGAGTGGGCTGGGCTGCAGTGCAGACTCACACTCCTCAGTAATGCAGCTGAAGCTCTGTTTTCTCTTGTTTTCTTGCTTGATGGGACAGCTAGATAGGAGGGTGAATAGGGCCAACGGCCTCCATGATAGGTAGAGGTAGTCACAGCACACCACAGGCTGACTTGTGTTTTCTCATTGATCCCAATCATGCATGGATGCACAAAAACACACACACACAAAGATGCACATGCACACAGTATGGGGGCTGGATAATAATCTTCATTCCTTTGAATCTGTGGGAGGACCCGTACCCAGATATTGGCTCATTTATCCTGTTGCATTGTGGGAGGCTGAGAATGAGCAGAAGTATCTTTTCGTTAATGTGTGGTGTATGGTGTGTGTGTGTGTGTGACTTGACTTTTGTCAAATGGGGCTGTTTTTTGTGCCACTAACTCTGTAAATTTGGAAATCTGTGTCATTTTGTATGCAGCCGAGTGTGTGTGACCCAGTGCGACTGTGTGTGTGTGTGTGTGTGTTATTTTCCAGCTCAGTGTAAGAGGCATGTGTTGGCAGATTGCCAAGCCCAGACTCTACCCCCAGTAGATGGAGTCTCAAATGGCAACCACAGATGCTGCTGCTCACAGCCCATACACACTTGTCAAAAGTCCACGCACACACCTTCCCCCCCCCTCTACTAAACCTGCTTTCTGTGTTTTTTCATTATGTGCCTCATTTCTTTCTTGCGTATGTAAGAGTGAGAGAGGGAGGAAAGTAAGTGTTGCTGGAGGAGAGTGTGTGATGGGCAGCCTCAATAAGTGACAGACTTTAATGTCTCCTCTTTGGACAAAGTGAGAGTTTCAAAACTCAAAAATCCTTTGACTCGCACGGTTTCATCATCACAGGAGAAACTGTGTCAAAATCATAGACTGTGTATGAATAATGGATGTAGTCCCTTTGTGGGAAAGTGAAGCCAATATGGAAGTCCCTGAAACCTTGAATGGCCACCAGGGAGTGCTGCACAAAAGACGTCATTGAGAAAGTGACCGTAATTCTCACTTGATTTAGAACAATGTCCTGATGTACTTATGGCCTCCATTGATACTTTCATGTATTTAACACACCATTTAATTAGTTATGGTCCCATTTAGAGTAAACGAGACAATTACACAGGGTAAGCATTATGTTGTGGGTATTCTGTGATTGATAGCAGATGTCTTAGTAAGATCTATCCCTCACCTCGTCCCCAGCTCCACTCTTTTATCCACATATAGTCCCTCTTGGGTTCAAAACAAGGGCAAACGAGGGCAAAACTGGAGGCTTCAAATCAGCAGTTCACAAACTAATAGGTGATGTCACTTTGGATTGACACTTTGTCAAAATGTTGGAAATTGGGTGTGTATTCTCCTCTCCTCAACCCTTTTTTTTGTGATAATATTACTTTGCTACCTATAGTTTACAGCCTTTTTTATGTGTTTATGTGCATGGCTGGTTACTGGACAGATACACAGTGTTTTATTGACATAAACAGTGATACACAGATGCCCATAAATTGTGAACGTTTGTTGGTTTTACTTGTATTTCTGTTTCTTGTGCCATATATTTTAAGCCACATTTTCTTTCAGGTATCCTTTCTACAATTCCTCTAGAGGGAAATGTGCTCTAATTGTGCATATAATGCACAGTGCAGCTAAACTAATGCTAATTCTGTCTCTTTTTTCTCTCCCTTTCCTGTCCTCCTTTTCTCCTGCTCTGCTGCTGTGTGGTGCTGTTTTGTGGTTGGACACATCTGTTCCCGTAGGTGAGTTGATTTTTTCTTAACTGTGGAGACTCACTGTAAGGACTTTTGTTGTGTGTTGTGTTGCAGTGCTTGGGTAAAGTGTATACACTGTAAATGAACTGTAAATCACTGTTTTTTTTTCACCATAAAATCCTGGCATATCATCAATCCAAGAACATCTCAATTTAATTTTGAGAAAGCGCTGTGAATTAAAGCAGTTATGGCTGTGTGCTCCCACTGCAGATTACTTATGTCCACTGGCTATTAAGTAACATGTGTCCCTCTTTGCCCTTTGATCAAATGATTTACTTAATCAGTTTCTCTTTCTGGTTCCAAACAGTTTCAACTGTCTGCCTACCTTAGTTTAGCAGGAGTCATGATTTGGAATTGTGATCATAACATTAGCATGGTAATACTGATCATGACTTCAGGCCTGGGCCACTCTAGGATACAGAATGTCTTGCCGATTAAATCCGATTAGAGCAGCCACACTGACCACCTGAGACACGTATGCCATGCTGCGCTGCACTTCCACAGAACAGAGCTCTGGTCTATTTTCTCTACGAGCTGCATGGTTGCACAGCAAAAGAGAGAGTGAAAATGGTTTTTGACTGCAGTTTCACACACAACACTTTCTGTACCCATTTCAAAGTAAAACCATTCTAGCGATTCACTTAATTTGTATTATGAAATGTTTGCAGGACAGCCGGATGCACGACTTACTACTAGGGCTGTCCCTTTTCATTTGAAATTCAATATTACTTTGAATGTGGGGTGCAAAGTTCACATTTTAGCTGTAATGACCTGTTCTTTGCTGCAGTCCCCTAGATCATTTGAAGTAGTACCGCTTAGGATCCATATCATATGACAGTGACTCTTCAACAGGGACCTGTACAAACTGAGTGACTTTGGCAAAGGCAGCGGCAGCAGCAGCAGCGACAGCGCGTTGGAGATGCAAGTACATGAGGGAGATTCCTCTCTCTGCTGTTAGCAAGCTGCTGCTTTGGTGGAAATACACAAGGTGTACCAATTTACTGCAACTCTATGTAAGCTAGTTCATAAATATCTGTGTGTTTCAGGGACATATGTGCTCTCAGCGCGTGTTCTCATCTGCAGGTAATTTTATATCAAAAAGAGAGCCACACTTGAGCCAGATCAGGGTGGCTTCTGGTTGATTTAATCCAAACAAATTACAGAATTTGTTCACACAATCTTGGCATTTAGTTGAATCTTTAGTTGATGCTTTTTCCACTTTATTTTCACTGAGACACATTGTTAAAGAGATATGCCATGATAATCTTTGCTAATGGAAGTCTTAGAAAAGAGTTCTCCAAGGTTATGTACAGTGTCTTTCTCCAATGGATTTTACTTGGTATTTGGGTCTTACACAAGGCCTTGGCAGACAGAATGGTAACATATAATGTTTTGCTCATTCACTAATAACTGCAATGTCCATATCGCGGAATACTCAAGGTCTTGTGTTTGTTATAGTAATTCAAGATTCAAGATGCTTTATTTATCCCGAGGGAAATTGCCATGAATATTCCATTATATAATATTTTATTTTTCGTTTGATCATTAGAACTCGATCAGTTAATGTGACTATTAGTAATTAAATTAAGGCAGCAACAGTTAGCGTTTAGTTGGAGGACTAGTGTGGAAATTCATTTAATTAGATTTAATAAGATTTATCTTGAAGCTGCCCCTCGAAGCTCAACGCATTGTAGATCCAGCAGAAGTGACGGGTTTCCACTAGGGATGCACTGATCCGGTAACCGGCCGATTTTCACATGATCGGCCGCAATCGGCGACCGACCGGTCAGTCAGAAATATTCCGATTTTAATAAGCCGGTCAAATGCACCCGCATCGCGCAGCATCAGCAACAAATGTGCACGCGACTACACGCACATGTAGTAGAGTGTAGGGCTGGGGGGTATACCGGTTCACACCGAATACCTGTTTTTTTTTCGTTATGATGTGAATTTTTAATATACCGCCATACCGGTGTATTTGATTACACAACATCCGCGCAGCCGCGGCACTGCTGTCTGCTTTGCGAGTGGGTGCGCGCTCTGCATGTAAACGTTTGAAGCCTGTCATATTTGGGAAAAGAGTCAGGACCTTAAATCACTTGCACAAAACTTTTGATCAGCACTCAGCATTTGTTTGTTTGTCATTTAAACCAGTGTGCACAGAGAGCACGAGGCATTGTTTGCACTGGGCGGGAGAGAGAGAGAGTGAGCGAGTGCGAGAGTGAGTGAGGTCTGCGCTCTTGGTCATCAGTTCATTTACTTATTTTTGTGTAGGTAATATGTTGTGAAATATGTTTTAACTTAAATAAACTACATCTACAGGTAGTTATGTCTCGTTGTATTAGTTTGTCCTGTTATTGACGTCATGCTGTCATCACCTGACAGTCTGGTTTGATTGAAAGCCCCCAGATTAAGCGGATGCCACGCACACCAGATGCGCAATGCAAATACTATGAGAATATATTCCAATATCTGTGTTTTTTAAGAGGGAATATTCGAATATCATTTTTGAGCAATTTTTAAAAAATTGAAAACGGAATCTGCTTAAATCGGTATCGGCAGGTCGAAATTCTTGAAAAATCAGAATCGGCCCCAAAAATGGCAATCGGTGCATCCCTAGTTTCCACTATCGCTACTTGACTCGCCTCGGCATGGAACGGTTATTTTGCGTTCCCATCAGCGATAGTGCGTGATGTGGTAAGACTGCCGACCACTGATTAGTCAATGTGCCGTCATAGGAAGAGGCATGAACAATGCATCCGTCACAAGAATCAAGCCAAATAATGCCGAAACTGTAGATCAGTTAAAAAGACTTAACAATGTGGGTTAATCTACAACAATTACCAGGGAAAAGTGTAAAATCTCAATAGTTAACAGAGGAGTCTGGTGTAGCGATAGCACTGCAGATCACGATCGCGAGCGGTGCCACAAACCCTGCCGCTGTATTCCTGACTATGACGGACAGTCATTGAGGAAGTACTGAACACATATTTTTAATGAACTGATCTATTGATTCAGTTACACTGAAAACAACTGCTTTACAAGTCACTAGTCACTCGTTTGTGTGTGTGTGTGTGTAAAACGAAGTCACAGCAGTTTCATGCAGCCGTTCAGTGATGACTCCACCCACGCTGAGGAGGTACTATATAATGGAAACACAACCTAAACAATGCCACGCCGAGGCGAGCTGGCACCATAGGTGGAAAAGGGGCTTTAGTTTGCATCTCGTTAACTGCTCCTCGTAGCTCAACATGGTGTGAACCCTACATTACTTTCTTTAGCTCACATGCGCTTTAGAGTTAAGAACAGTCGAATATATGACGCATAATCCAGTCAAATTTCTATGCTTGAATTGCCCTTCCCTAGTTCCAATTAATTTGCTGCATTTGTCACAGTGGTAGCACTGAAGCAATGGCACCCCTGTGCTGCATTTCTTAAAGAGGCTTTAAGTGAACGTTATCATTAACAGTCAGCAGAAACTTTTCGAGTTCAGCGTCAAACTTCATTCCTTTACTTTCTAAGAGCTGTCTCCAATTGTGGGAAGCAACTCAACCGTTAACTCTCATTATGCTTCTGTATCTATCACCTCTTTGCTAATACAGAAGGTACAATGCTAACTAGTTGGCATGGTGGCTGGAGCACTGAACATGCATCACCTGCTCCTGCAGGAAACTGTTCTTGATAAACTGTACTAGTAAGAGAAGTGTGACCTGAAAAAGCAGATGACAGATATGACTGGTGCACTACCTACCATATATATATTTTTTCCTATTAGGATGAGGATTGATAAGAGTAAGTATGAGGGGGACGACTTGATGATATTCATATTTTATCACCTTTATAACTGGATTAAAAGTTGCATTCGTATGTGCTGTATAATGACATTTGTATGGAGTCTCAGGAGTTTCACATTGGAAAAAAATAATTGATGCACAAGATGTTAAATCAATGCAACAGAACAACCAGGGGATGCACATCGAATCCTTTCAGCTAGACTGCTGCATTGAAAAATACAGTGGACAGAATGTATTGATTATTATTAACCTTCCAACATAATGCAAATCGAGTGATATGAAAGAAAACCTCTGCACCTCTGTTTATAAATCTTTAAGTATATCACTTCCCATCACAGGCACCTTTTGACCAATCGGATCACAGGGCAGTTTAATGAAAAGAGACCTGTAGGTTGCTAGAACCAAATAATTATTCCATGAATGCATTATAATTAGTGGTTGACTAATTACAAGTTTCTCTTTTAAGGAATTTGATAAATGTTGCAAAGTCACAAAAACTTTCTTTTTTCTTTTTGATGACCTTTAATTTGATTGAAAATACTGTGTTTAAAAGTGCTGCAGTGCAGACATAAAATTAGGGTTGGAGAGAAAAACCATTAGTGTTGTTCAATAACTGGTTAAGCAGTGTTTTGTATTGATTGTTTTTATTAAACCGATGAATTATAAACCGGTACCAGTCATAGAAAAACCCATATCAGTCGACCTCAAAATACAATAATATGTAGAGACACTGAAGTGTCAATGTTGAGTCATAACACATCAATCTTTTTTTGTGCTAATGATTTATGTGACTTTGGAAAGTTTGTGTTTGTGCATGTTTATGTAAATCACAACACCGGCAGGGACACTGTAGGCAGAAATATAATTTAAGTGAAAATGTCTGTGGCACCCAATTTGTACTGATTATAGTGTCATGGCTCACCGTGACATTGCATGCAGAATCGCTACTTCTCCTGCGTAAAGTCACGGGGCATCATCTGCATCCTGACAAAACCCACGCCGTGAAGAGTGGAGAATGATGAATGACTCTGACGGTGTCTGCTGTGATGTTAGCTCACTGATTACACATATTTTCATAGGAATCCTATACAATATCATGCGACAGCTTCTTAACCATTATGTTTTACTGGCATCATAAAGCCCCGAGACCTGAATGTTCATCTATAGTCATTATATTAATGGCAATTAGTATTGACTTCTGCTGCTGACTGGCGAGTGGGCCAAATATTTGCAGGGATTCACTGCAGTGATCAGTGAGGGCAGTGTCTATGCTGACGTAACCTCGGAGATGATACGACTGGCTTCTGTGTGTGAGATTGTGGGCACGTGACTGGATGTTCTGATGTACATTTTGGATGAATCATGTAGTGCTTTGGTTAGAAGAGAGTGTGTGGCATACTGGACAGAGGAGAGCACGGATAGAGACAACTCTCATCTATTGCCAGACGTTTGTATCTGTATGTGTGGGTGTGTGGATGTAAAAGGCATCACCTCTGAAGAAAGTTATGAACAATTTCTTTTCGGCATGCAGAAGGAGATGCAAATGCTGCTGAAACGATGGTAGTTTGTTCACTTTACATGTATGACTTTGATGCTCTTATGATTAAATTAAAAGAACAAAGTATTGATCAATTTATCTGTAATGAACATGTTCAGTGTTGTACTAGATCTAGATCTCCAGAGGTGAACATCCACTCTGAGCTAGTGCCGCGTGGTGTGACCAAAACATCTTTATATTTCTTTATGCATGAGTGAGTGTCCCAGTAAGAGAGTGAGTGTGTGCTGTTATTGAGTGAGAGAGGAAGTGATGCAGCTCAGAGTATGTTTGAGCGTGTGAACTTAACGGCATACAGTCTTGGTACACTGATGGTGCTTTTCCATTATAGAGTTCTAGCACGACTAGGCTTGATTTTACTGTTTTTTTCCATTAGCAATAGTACCTGGTGTTTTTTTTTTTTTAGTACCTGCTCTGGTGAGGTTCCAAGCAAGCTGAGCCGATACTAAAATGTGACGTCGACCACTGATTGGTCAGAGAGTGTCATCACTGGAAGAGTCATGAACGTGACGTGCAGCGCAAGAAAGACTTCGGATTACAATACATATGCATTAATCTCCAACATTTAGCAAGAATATTTCTAAAATCTCAATATTTAACAGAGGAGTCTGGTGTATTTAGCGACAAGATTATCGTCGCCATTAATTAGACGTGAATTTTAAGCTTTTCATTTTAGGCTACAGTCAGTCCTCCTGTCTCATCCATGTCAAAGACATCAGCAGTGTGGCAGCATTTTGCAAAAATAGATAACGGTAAAAAAGTGGAACGCAAACTTTGCAAGCAATAGTTTGCTTGCCACACTCGCAAAGCACAACCCCCCCACCCCCCCCCCCCCTCCCGATTAGTCGATTTTTAGTCGAAATATCTGGGCTTTAGTGGACCAAGAGTTTCTTTGGTTGATTACAGCCCTATAAACAAGTGCAATGAATGACAGCCTCACGGGTGCTAATGATGCTGAGCTGTTGATTCAGTTTACATTTGGTCTTAAATCATGTGAATTGTGATTTAAGATGTACAGTAACTTCTTTACGATGCAGTTTTTACTTTTCGACTTTACACACTTAATTTAGTTTGTTAATTTAGCAGGTGCACACTTGGTAAATTTGCCGTGAGAATAATGCACTCCTTACTTGGACATCCTGGGGGTTTGTGTTTATAGTTCACATATTGAGGCTTTAAAAAAAAAAAGCATGTTCTATTCTTGTGTTGTTGTGATGTGTTTAATATTGCATTTTTAGTAGTGATGTAAGGCAGCAATAATTGTGCAGAAGTCACAAAATAGACCGTTTTTCTTTTGTTTTGATTCATAAAAACGAACCAATTGAACTCTGAGCTGTGACGAACATCCTAATTTTACAAATTCAATCCAATTTTTTCCAATTTGATCGGAGTTCATCATTGAGTCCAAGTAAATGCTTGTGCCAAATTTCCCACTAAGTATTCCTGAGAAGCAGTGTAAGAATAGCACTTTCAACCTGAAAATATACAAGAACATATATAAATAGTACAAAAATACTTGGTGTAATTTGTTATTCTGTAGCATAAATCTTATAGGTGACAGATTTTTTAAAAACAACAAACAAATGCTTTGTTTTCCTTGTCAGAATAAAGGTCCAGTGAACCATGAAGTTCACAGTTCTCATTTTTCCCCTTTTGCCTGAAAACACACCTGACATTGCAGATGCTTGGGTCAATTTGAATCCACGAGGGTAAAGGACATTTTTGAAAACAAACTTTATACCTATATAACTTTATACCTGGACTCTGGTCTTGGTTCCTCTGGACCTGTGGAGACCTGTGCCAGGTACCAGCTGGTGTTTTTGTTCCCCTTTTCTGTACTTTCTGTCTTATCACCTTCTCTAGCATGTTTTCAATACTTTTTTTTTTTTTTTTTTAGGTTTTGTTCATTTGCCTCCCCTAAATCCCCCTTTCATCCCTCCATCTCTCACCACCTCTGTTCTTCTTTGGTCTTATCCATCTCACCTTTTTCTCTTCCCATCTCACACTAATCCCCTGAGGATGATATGGCTCTGCTCTCTGGGATTGAAAGAAACGGGGTTTAATACCTAAAGTTTGTCGATGTGGCTGCATGTAGATGTCTGCATGTATGCGAGCAGCTTTGTGAATCGTAGTGTGCATACACCTTCGCTTGTGAGCAAGAGGGAGATATTGGTTTGAATATATATATATATATATATTATATATATATATATATATATATATATATATATATATGTATATGTATATATATATATATATATATATATATATATATATATGTATATGTATATTAAATTATGCACGGTTGAAATTTCATATCTCTCACTGCCAAGACGCGACACAAGGGGAGACTTTGTCTTTTATTTCTGACTTGTACATTTTTCTCCCCTTTACCAAACACACACACACGTGTGTAATTGGAGAAAGAGTTTGAATGATATATGAAGGTCTCATCTGTGATTAACTTCATCCACACTCCTTGCTATTGGTCTTATTTTCCACCAAGCAGTGATTCTGTACTCTTGTTAGTGGGTCGATGACGCAGGAGGTGGAGGGCAGATGATACTACTCATTCTCTTAACTCTGCTCTTCCTCTTTTCTATCTTTCCCCTCTACATCCATTTCTTCCTGCCTTCATCTCCCGGGTAGTAGAAATTACTTGTCCCCTTGCAATGGTGCATCATCAATCCCATGATTCATTGCGTGTTGCCTCCATAATGGCAGTTGCTTTGATTGAATCGAGGGGGCGCGTGCGTTTATGTCTCTGCGTCGGACACAGCCGCGTGTGCGTGAGAGATGACTTCTAAATGGAAGGTTGATTTTATTTGAACCTTTTAAAAGCACCATGTTTATCCGCTCTTCACTTGTAGCGCATGCTCTCTTTCTCTCTCTTCCTGTCAGTCTCTCTCCCTCCATCTCTCTTAATATCAGCGATGCTCTTCAGGCCTGAAGTGGTGTTAGTCTGACCTTTCCTTGTTTCTCTTTCCCTTTAGCAGTTTTAGCAGTCCATTTATTACTACCGGGCATATGCTACAATAAATTGTGTTTTGTGTTTGGGGGGGATGCACACAGTGGGTAATGCAATCAGAGAAATGCAAGGGCTTTTGCTCCCTGTTAATTCTCTTCGCACTAATACACATCTTTCTCCCTATTTAGCTCTCACTCTCTCTTGATAGTTCGGCTCCGTCTCCTCATTTCATGTTCATCTCCCAGAATACAATTTTTCCATTCAGCCAATTTCAGTAATGTTGTTGGCTTGACCGCTTTATTGGTCTTTATTTTTCTGTTTGTCATTTTTTTCCTCTGTTAAATGCTCATACCTGTCCCTATATGAAATGGGGATTGGAATCAAATTGAAGTTCAGGTGTTCGCTGCAAGCTGCATGGAGTTAGATTTGCTGCTCTTTTCTAAATCCCTGATGAGAACTTCCAATTTATCAATGAATCAATCCGATTTTATGCATTAAGCACTTTTCATACACAAAATGTTACACAAAGTGCTTCTATAAAAAAACGTAAGGACACCCTCCTACACACACACACATGCACGCACACACACAGTATATGTAACAAACACAATTCTCCCTGGTTTTTGAATTTAATTTAAAATGAGGAATAAAATGAAAGGTCCCATTTTCTGCGAAAATCAACTTTTTAATCATTTAAATCATTATATTTTGGATTCTGGAGGCCCTATCAGTTGGCAAAGTGTGAAAAAAAAATGACTCACTCATGTTTTTGTGGTCCTCCTCAGTCTAAGTACAGGAGATGAAACACGCAATGTTGACTTCTGCGCTCATTGGGACGACACAATGCGCTAAAATTCTGGAGTTGTTATCTCGCGGCGCTCCGCTTTGGACCTAAAAAAATGCGAGAGTGCTGGCGAGGGCAACGGTATCCAAAAACCGGAAGTCTGCGAAAAAGTCTATTCTTGGCTTCACAGTGCAGCACAGTGTTCTACACAAATTTCCAGCCTCAGAGGATTTATTTGTCCAGAAGATACATGTTTAATATTACGGCAATGTGCCTGTTAGAGCCTGCAAATGATCACTTTTCCAAATGCTATCTGCTGTTGCTCCCAGTAGCCTCTGTGGCTGATGTCATTTCCTGTCCGTTAATTTTCGTTTCCCTTTTTTTTTTTTTTTTACTAGTAAACAGAGCGTTCTGAACAGGGTTATTTTGGTAGGGTGATTGAACTGCTGTGGTGCATCATCCTTATGGTATTTTGTCCAAAGCATGTCAAAGACATGTTCATTAGGACACCAGGGAACTAGATTTACTTGGAGTAATAGGGTATAATATGGGACCTTTAAATCCCAAGTTAGAACAGATGAGTGTAATTAAAGAATACAATTAAAAAGTAAACAAAAACAATTAACCAGCATAAAAAGCAGATTCAAATATAGGTCAAAAAATGACTTTGAATGATTAAAATAGTGTCCAAGTGTTTCATGTCCACACACGTATATACTAACCTATAAGCTTTGGACGTCTGTGAATGTGGCTGTTTGTCAGCATTTGTACAGAATATAAACACTCTGGTATCAAACCACTTGTTTAAAAAACATGTATAGAAGAGACATTTTCACAATTTTGGTCACAGTTAAATGACATACTGTGCACAGTCCTCTCTCCGCTCTCCCTCTGTCTCCGTCGGTGGTACCCGCAGCTTCACAGCAGGGGTTCTGTTCTTCTTTCTGTTCTTCTTCTCTACTTCATTTCTTCATCTTTAGGGATTTTAAATAAAGTGGCAGAGCTTTTGTCTGTGTTTTTGCAGCGAGGGAAGACGCATTTTAAGGCAAGTAGTGTGGAAGCATGCGCAGTGAGTCACATGTGAACAGATACACCGCTGAAAAAGCTTGATGTGGGCTTTTCTATCCCTTGGTGTGGCGTTATGCTAACTATGGCTCTGGTGCATCATCGGGACACACTTTTAGACAGGCCTAAAAAATCCACAACAGAATACTTTAATCCATAATTCTTAACTCCACAGTTGTATTTTTTTTTCTCAGCCACTGTTTTCCCTTTGCCCTTCACTTTTTTCTATAAATGCATTATAATGACTAAATCATCTTAAAAAGAAGCCAACTTGTTTTGACCAGACGTCTTCTCTTTCGAAAAAATTGTTTACCCATTAAACTAAAGGGCTTTTTAGTGTTTCCTTCCTGTTTTTATTTATTTTTTTTGCTATTTAGTTTGACCTGCCGGGATCTCTTTCTTGCATTGGGATTCAAATGCTTTCTGAAGATAAATAAACAATCAAAAAGTGGTATTTAGTTTTAAATGCTCCTTCAAATGAAAACAGTCCAGAGGATAAAACAAATGTGCTAAATAAAGAAGCATCATTATAATGGGATGGAAACAGCAATAAATAAAAAAGGGATTGAGAGGAACAAAATAAGATTATGTTAACCCTGTAAAGCCCAAACCATTAAATAATTGACAGAAAATTCCAATTATTTGAAACTGGAGCCTTTATTGGTCCATCTGAACAAACAAACAAAACAATTCAAATCAAATCAATTTCCATATAGGAGTTTTAATTTGTATCATATTTGATACAGCAGGTCACGATGATAAAGATTTTTTTTTTTTTCTTCAACAAAAAAATACACAAACAAATTCAACAAATCCAACAAAAACAATGCAGCAATGGAACTGGCAGGGTGGAAATCTGGAATACATAACATTTCAGTTATTTTTACTAATTTTGCGGTTCACAATCTTTTTATTTTGAGTGATGGTAGGCATGTTAACAGTTGTTCAGACAATGATGCACTCTGCATTTCTCACAGTAAACATGGGCAAAGTGGCCTACGCCGTGCTTGTATCTCTGTCGGGTTTCCCATTATTTTATACATCAGGTTTTTTAGGGAAAAAAAATTGTCACACTGCTCATAGGGAGGGCTCAAAAACTCATGTATCACATATGATACATTTGGCGTTATAGAATACCTGAGTAAAACTGTCTAAAATCCAACTAAATAGACAAATAAAAAAAGAGCCAGTGCTTTGAAAAAACTTTAGATGAAAGGGTTTGTTATTCTTTGTGAGGGCCAGACCTGGGAGGGGAGCTCGCTGGTAAATGTCCAGGAGCCCGGCCTTGATCCATGGGGTCTGCTCGGGCTCAGGCTGAATAAACAACATGGAGCCTTCACCACATGGACTCACCACCTGTGGGTATCGGCATGGTGTTGTGGCCTGGTGCTGTGTAGGACGGGCAGCTCGCGAGAACTTGATACTGTGTAGCACCAAAGTAACCTCGCCTTTTTTTTTTCTTTTTCTTTACTTGGAAATCCTCGTGCACTAACATTGAAGTGCGGTGATTGTTGTCACAACAGTTGAAGTGAAGTTGTCAGTTTTCCCTTTCTTTACAGTCATTCCACATTGCCCGCAGCACTGCAGTGTCTGAAACTGCTCCCTTTTGAGCTTGTCGTGCATCTCACACTTTGAAAATGATGACTGTGATGAAACAACTCCTTCTAACAGACAGAACACCCATTTTCAGGATATGATGAGAAAAGCAACTTGCGAATTAAGGAAACTCCCCAAAGTCACTGTCTTATTTACACCATTGATTGTGTCGTCACAGGTGTTGGGATGTCAGGATTTTGTATTTGCGGCAAAATTCTCAAGGGAGGATAATGTTCATTAATTAGTTGAAATCTCTAAAACTTTTCTTGAACACAGTAATTCTGTCACTGTCCTCAGTGATCTTATAGTCAAAAGAATCTAATCACTATTGTCTCATCGCTGGTCATGATCGCTTCATCACCTCGTGTACCTTTGCCATATATTGCATTTTTAATGTTTTTTTTGTGAGTGTTCGTGCAGAGAGTGCAGTTGAATAGAAACTAATTTTGAGCTATTATTGTTTGGACAATGGTAAAGATTATTGGGTAAAATGTGTCCCACGCAGAGTAATTGCAGCATTGTGTGTTGGTGAATTCACTGTTGATCAATGGTTCTCTCCTTATTGGTGTTTTATATGTTGTGAAATATTCAGCTTTAACTAAGGCCAAACGACTTTAGCCAGTTTTACTCAGGTATTTAACGTATTCTTATTTTGTTCCTCTCAAACCCTTTGTTATTTCTTGCCATTTCCATCTCATTTTTATGATGCTTCTTTATCTAACACGTTTTATTTTATCCTCTGCCTTGTCAGTCCAGCATTTAAAGCTAAATACCACTTTTTGATTTTTTATTCATTTTCAGTAAATATTTGAATCTCAATGCATGAAGGTGATCTCGACAGGTCAAACTAAATAGCAAAAAAAACAAAAAAAAAACAAGGAAGGAAACACTAAAAAGGCATTTATTATTATGAATAAAGATGATTTAGTCCTTTTTTCGTGCATTCTCTGTAAGAAGTAGAAATGAAAATTGCATAATTCATACAATGTGTGTTACCATTACCATTACACACTCACTCACTCGCACAGCTTTTATTCTTTGGACACGGCATACAGCTCCGTTCTTTTAGACCGCCAAAGCCAGGGGTTTCAAACATACGGTACCACCAGATGAATGTGTGTAAACTACTGTTGTAAGAATGCTGTAAGAGTCGGGCAAGTGTACATGCAGGGAGAGCTCCAGCCCTGGAGGAAAATAATCAACTACAATTATGTAGATATACATACAGTAATTCCTAATTTTGTGAAATACTTTTTTTGTTCCAGATACCTGTGACTAAATGTTTTGTACCTTTGTAGATCCACTGTGATCTGTAAGTTCTAATGCACATGTGTAAATGGTAAACTGAAGCATCACCTTTTCAGGTTTTTCATAATATGTTTTGTGAAAAGATTCATTAAATGTAAGACAAAGGGAAAACATAGGAGTTTTTGCTTTTTTGAGGTTATTATCCTCTTATTGTACTCGTCTGGCCCACTTGTGATCAGACTGCTCTGTGTGTGGCCCCAGACTTCCAATGAGTTTGACACTCTTGGTCTAAACAATCCTTAACCATAACCAGTTAGTGTCTGTCTCTAACCTTCACCTAACCACAGTTCCAGTCTTAGCTTGTAACTACAGGAATTCTCACTTGTCCAAGTACAAATAATACTATAATGACACTCTTGATATCTGTCATGTTAATTGTGGATAGACTGACTTCATTAAATGTTAAATGTCATAGTCACTGTGTGAGAGAACTGCAGAGTGTGTGTGTGTGTGTGTGTGTGTGTATGTGTGAGACGCTGCTCCTGTCTCACCTCATATCTGTATTTACATCATAACCTCTGTGAGATGATCGCGCAAATATGTTCAGAGTCTCTGATGGCCTTGTTTTTTTTCGCGTTGCAGTCTCTCAACCGCTGCCTCAGAGAAACACTGCTGTATATCACAAATAACTAGTTCACCATTTTATGAGGAGAGACGTCGTTAGCGGTGCTGCTGAACGGACTGAGTTTAACCTGAGTTGATCTCACGCGGTGATGTCATTCTCACTTCCATAATCGATAGACTGCTGTGTCTGTGGCGCTGCCTTGCCAATCAGTCCTGATAAAAACCCACCGAGCAAATGTATGGGTGGTATTGACCATGTAGTTGTGTGTGTGTGTTTGTGTTTGTCTAAAAGAAACGGAGATAAGGAAAGTAAGAGGAGGGGAAATTAGATTGTCACAAATAACTCTGTAATACACACACACACACACACACACACACACACACACACACACACACACACACACACACACACACACACACACACACACACACACACACACACACACACACACACACACACACACACACACACACACACACACACACACACACAGTTGCTCTGCCAGAGTGTTTAGACCAGTCAATAGGCAATCAGCTTGGTGGGTATGTAACAGTAGTAATTCCCTCCATCCCTCCATTTGGCTTTTTGGGAGAATTAGAGAAGGGCTGTCAGATAGCACAGCAAATTGAAATCATCACACAAACACACGCCTGTGTATGCACACACACACGCACACATGTGCACGCACACACACACACACGCCAAACCCTCAATTGCCAGAGGAAAGGTTCTGGTGGAGAGTGGAATGAGTCACATCAGTCTTGCTGGAAATGAATTCCTTCTTGAACTGTGTATTCTGCAGCTGGATTCCTTGCAAGCATTAACCCTGCCAGGTAGTTACTACTACTACTAACTCAAGACGCTGCTAGCGTCGCTTTGCAGAACTTTTGCTGCAGTTCATGGGCTTGAATAATCAGCGTCAGTCAAGCAGCAGCCACAGAAGTCACTTCAAACAAATATCAAGTGAGCAGTATGAATCACTTTGTAACAATATATGCAGATGTCATTGCAAAGACAGTAGGGCTGAACAATTAATCAAACTTTTATTGAAATCGCAATGCGGCCTACTGCTGTTTTGAAACTGCTGGAGGAGCAATATTTCTTAAAGCCGAAATGTCTGTCAAAAATACAATTTTGTATTAAATATTGACTCGACAGACTGAAGAAAACATCTTTGTTTGTCATGGATCTGCACAGATATCACACCGTAATCATTTGAAATATGTGATTCAGATGAAAATGAGAATAATTACATACAAATGACCATTCACTCTCATATCAAGGAGAATCATATTGCAGTTTCCGTTCGACATAATCGCAATTAGATATTTATTCAAACTCGGCCCTAAAAGACAGTCTAGACAGTTATATCAGAGTCATTCTAAAGAGACACCCATCAATGGTTTTTGTCATGTATTTCTTACTGCTGAATGAACTGGAAAGACAATTTGCTTAAAAGTCTGCCTTGATAGAATGATAAAAGCTTCTTCACAACATCCGAACATTTTGTTTCAAAGGGAATAACGGAAACATTTAGAGAAGTGAAAAAGGCAATTGTGTTAAACTGACATCAGACAAATCAAAGGACGGCAAAGAGGAAAAACACTTATTAATGTAAAAGCTGTCGTCTGAGTTGTCAATCGTTCCGTTGAGGTTTGTCTTTTTTTGAGGCCTGACTGCCCACAGCACCTCCCTCTACCTTCTCCTTCCCACCATTTATTCATCTTTTCCTCTCTCTCTCCCTCTTTCTTTATCTACCTCCTCCTCCACCTCGGTAGGCCTCTCTAGTGTCACAGAGCACACGTTAAAACACACTGCCTGTCTGTGTGATGAATGGATCAGTGCAGGAAGGAAAGGAGGAGAGAATTGGGAGGTAGAGAAATAAAAGGTCACAGTGTTTCTGGAGTCAAAAGCCCCCGCTATTGAGTGTTCATGTTGATCTTTAACGTGTCTTGTCTCTGACATCAGAAGGTTAGCTGGCTGGATGAACATAAGGGGGGGATCAGCGTATGTGTGGCTGAGGAGTGGGTCACACTATGTGTTACATGAGCTCAGGGAGTCACATGTAATAGAAAAGGTCATTTCCTGTTTCCTGCATGCCAGAGAGTCAAAAGTAAAATCACTGGTAGCCTGAGTTAACAACCTGTTTTATTCACACAGTAATTACAGAGCCTTGTTTGTCTCTCTCACCGTCATTTCCTGTTCTTATTTTTACTTTTTTTATTTTCTGCTCAGGTTGTCCTGGTAATGGAAGTCTGCAGGATGTCAGTAGATTCAAACTGAAAGCTACCATTGATGTTCATGGAAATATAGCACAAACAAGTAAAGCGAGGCAGAAAACGGTTGGAATATTAGAGTCGTGTCCTCGTCCTCTGCTGGAAAGTCTGAAAGTTTCCTCCCAATTCGACTCTCTCTGTCAGGAGTGGAAAAGACGCGTTCTCCTCACAGCAGCGTCTCCGTCACTTACTGCAAAAGTTCCGTTCTTGTCTGCTTTTACTTTCAGCAGCTTGTTTTTGAGTCAGTGTTTTTGATTCACTGCTCTGTTTATTCTGTGTAAGAGAGAGAGGAAGGAGGAGGATGGAGCTATAGTGTTTTGATGACAGAATTACACACTGGAGCTTTAAATATCATTATTTTTCGCAGTCGTTTACATAATTAAATATGTATCTTGGTACAATCAAACTGTCACATACCAAATTGCTAAAACAACTCTGCAAATTGTATAATTTCTGTACCACCAATTGCAATTTACAGGGTTTATTTACCAATTGGCAACACTCGCTCCTCACAGGTGAAAACTAGGGATATTTTAGCATGAAAAAAACTCATTTTTTTTACCATGACAGGCAGATCACAGCAAACATGCATTGGTTTGACTGCAACAAGCATGCAGCCACAGTGATATGAGCATAAATAATGTGATTATTTAGTGGACATAAAGAGGCCTGGATATTCTCAGTCTTGTCTGCTGGTCTGTAGTCAGATACAGCAACATGTGTGTGTACTGCGGGGGGTGAGGTTGGGCTTGGTGACAGCTGTGACACTGTGACACCAGATTAACTGGCATTAATCGAAGTCAAATGACATGTGTAAAGACTAGTACTTGCTCAGCGGTTTACTTGGAAACCGGGGCTTGTTATCTTTAAGCTTTAAAAAAAAAAAAAAAAAAAAGACTTGAAATAAATTCTCAGATGCCATTCCCTGAGATGTTTTCCTGACTGTTAAAACTAGCCCCTGGTAAAGATAAAAGTTATTCACAATGCATCTTGGCCCCTGCAAGAAGACATTAGGTAAAAACCGCAAAGAGTGGAGAGGATGGCTTTTTAAGAGGCTCATGAGTTTCTTAAGCAGAGGTGAAAATGGTGTTATGTTTGCCAGTAGGTTTAGTGGTACACAACTCACAGAGAAATCCTCTGTCTGCTGCAGTCTCTCTGTTGTCTTTTTTTGCCTGCAATGCATATCGTGGCATTACGCACTTCTCACAGACACTAACAACCAGAGGGACACATTAATCTGTTGCACGATTCTCCCACGCCTGCCTCTCGGCTTTAACTGTGAGAACAAGACCAAATTCTTTAAAAAAAAAAATGGTTTCACACAAATTTAGTTCAAATCAATTCAATTGTATTTGTATAGTGCCAATTCATAATGTACATTATTAACTCAAGGCACTTTACATGATAAGGTCAAGACCTAACAATTATCATCCAGAAACCCAACAGGATCACGATGAACAAGCACTTGGCAACAGTGGAGAGAGAAAAAAAAAAAGATTTTAACGGGAAGAACATCTCTGACAGAACCAGAGAGGGTACCGTCATCTGCCTCGACTGGCTGGAGAAAGGAAGGGGAGAGTGGAGAAATGAGGGGGTTAGTGAAGGAGAGGTGGGTGAGATTGGAAAGAAGAGAAGAAGATAGAGGAGAGGTTGTATAACAGGTGTATTAACTATGGCTGTCCTTCCACTTAGTTTCCTTTTTCTTTCACCTTTACTTACAGTATATAGTAAACTGGCGAGCAATTATTAAAAATGACTGAAATCTGAGCAACTTTGTGTCCAGACATTTACATATAGTATCTTGTGAAGGTTCACAGTGTTGTTGGCTTACAATTTGATGAACATCCATCCATCTTCTACCGCATATCCGAGGTCGGGTCGTGGGGGTAGTAACTTGAGCAGAGAAACCCAGACATCCCTCTCCCCGGCCACTTTGTCCAGCTCTTCCGGGGGAATCCCGAGGCGTTCCCAGGCCAACCGAGAGACATAGGGTGAATTCCCATTCCTTGCTTAACCCTCAATCTCAAAAATGCGTGCTCCCTCTAGTGCAAGTGCTGTCCCGATTCACAGAAAAATTAAATTGAGGGGCAAGTTTCAGGGCTGTATCGCCCTCAATATTGAGATTTTTTTTCCGAGGACCAACCTTGGGAGCAAGGGCTACCCAGAATGCACTGCGTGTTTTCACATAACAAAGATGGCTCCGAAAGCAGCGAAACGAGTACACTGCATATTAAGTATTTTCTTTGTTAATAGAGATATAAAAAAGATGAAAACCATTGTATTATCTTAGTTTAGGCCCGTATTATGGATTGCTGACGTCATTGTTGCGTAACATTTATTTTACGATCTTTTGTCAATAGCCGGTCGGTGCGGACAAGCGATCGATTTGCTATAGTTTACTTTTCAATAAGCTGTGGTGTGTGGTAACTGTCAGCTGAATATGTCCGTGGTTGTGGTATTTGTATGAGTAAATGTGTTCTTCTTCTTCTTTTCTGGAGTTGACAGACTGGACGTAGCTTTCGCGTTATTCTGCCCCCCACAGTCTGAAGACGTATCTGCATTTAAGGGGTGTCTCATTTCTAAGTGACAAAATAACCCTCAGCACTTGGTTTTGAGGGCCAGTTAAGATAAGGGTTGAGCTTGAGGGTTAAAGGATTTGGAATTCACCCATAGTCTCTTCAGCGAGTCCTGGGTCTTCCCCGGGGCCTCCTCCCAGTGGGACGTGCCCGGAACACCTCACCAGGGTGGCGTCCAGGAGGCATCCTAACCAGGTGCCCGAGCCACCTCATCTGGCTTCTCTCAATGCGGAGGAGCAGCCGTTTTACTCTGAGACTCTCCCGGATGACTGAGCTTCTGGTGAGCTTCAGCCGCTTGTATCCGCGATCTCGTTCTCTAGGTCACTACCCACAGCTCGTGACCGTAGGTGAGGATAGGAACGTAGATCGACCGGTAAATTGAGAGCGCCGCCTTTTGGCTCAGCTCCTTCTTCACCAAGACAGACCGGTGCAGTCTGCATTACTGCGGACGCCGCACCAATCCGTCTGTCGATCTCTCGCTCCAATTTAATGAACAGAGATATGAAATAAGGTTTTACAGTCATTCCATGGTCATTATCTTTAGGATTTTTTGATGAGATACAACATTTTTTTCATCAATGGATCACTTTTTGTAATCCATTGCAAAGTGTTAGTAGACCTCGTCAATGAGGAGTCCGTCTCCTGAAAGCCTTCTGCGAGTGTTTGTGAATATGAACATTAGAGATTTATTTAGGCCACATGGGAACTCCTCTGACTGCAAGTGGAAGGAAATCAAAGGGTGGGAGTAAGAAAAGAAAAAAGAGAATGAGGCCAAGGAAGGACAATTGTCTCACACGAGCTGACCATGTGTTTACCATGGATTGAGAATAAGTGATGCTGGGCAGAGCTGTTGTTTTTTTTTTGTTTTTTTTTTTGAATAATAAACAGAGCTGAGCATTGCTGCCCTGAATCATATTACTCATTCCATCCACACTACAGTCCAAAACCAGAAGGTATTCAATTTATATGAGACATAAAACATGGAGGAGCAGCAAATCATCACTTAGGAAGAGATTAAAATGTTTGGTATTCTTTTGAGTGGTGCACAATTGATTGTTTTAGCAATATTCACACGGGCGTACAGAGCTGGATCTTTTTTTAAGGTTGAACAGTTATGTAGTGAAAGTCAAGTCGGCATCAAATATTCACTGATAAAAACGTTATCACTCTTAGATTAGTGTTTTGTTTTTTTTGACCGTCTCTCTACCTTTTGTAACTTGGAGGTTATCATTCACACAGAAACAGTGCATGCATGTGTACACAGCCTCTAATTTTCCTCCAGGCTCCTACGATGCGTCTTATTATTTTATTTAAGAATGTGGTTTCATTTTTGTGAAAACCTGCCGAGTGGTTGTCCAACTGTGGTTACGTTTTTTTCTCTCTCCATTATTCCTTCCCTCGTAGCCGCTTTCACGACACTGTTAATTATTTTGTGTTGTATACACACTTGGTCCACACGTCCTGCCTTAATTGCTCCTTCCTGATCCTAACTTGTCCCTTCCCTTCTTGCCGTCCCCACATCAAGTCGTGTTCCTTCGCCTGACCTCTCCACATGTTCATGTGTGTTTGTTATTCACTGCTCATTAGATCGTGGGTCCGCAGAGCCCACAGAAGCATCTGCAGCAAATGAAAAGACGGAGGATAGACAGGATGAAGAAAATGGAGGGTGGTGATGTTTGTAAAGGATCGGGATGAAAAAAATAAATGAGGAAAACAAGCATGAAAGGCCGATAAAATCAGCTGCAAGAGGGGATTTAAAAAGGACAGTGAAAGGAAGAAGAAGCAGGCTTAGTGGAAAGATAAACTGTCTACTTTAGCTGGGAGTATAGATAATTACTCCCTCATAGTTCCTTGGGGATGAATAAATGCTATGAGTGCAGGTACTGATTTAAAAAGGAAAAAGAAGCGCACAGCTAGTTTTTATGATGCTGTTCATGGAATGAGTTTGCAGATGTGAACGTCTATTAGAGCTGCGGTGTGAACCAAGATAAACATATCTCAACCTAAGAGGCACTGGGTCACATTCACAGTGGTTTAATGTCCAACAACTCGGGACTTATTTTACTTTTACTTTTTTTCATCATTAACCTCATTGTAGACTCACATTGATTTCCTTGAATTGACTGATTTTTTTTGTCACCCTACTGGTCTTTTCCCTTTTGTTAACCCTTAGAACACAGAGTATTTTGGCTGATTTTTTTTCCATTACTATGTTAAAACGTGCAGTATCTACAGAGGCTATAAGAAGGAACAATATAACGTGTCTTTTCTTTCAGCCTGTGAACCGGTTCACTCCCGACCGGTTCACAGGGAGTGAACCGGTCGAAAGAAGTATGGAAACGCTGTTCATCAATTACAAAAACTTCCTTAGCACAAGCTTTGAATATACCGCAACACTAGAGGAGATGGAAGACTCAATGGATGAGGATGAGTTCAAGAGGCGACAGGGCAACACCCTAGCAAAGAAAAACGCCACCATACGAGAGTACCACACTACCGTAGAAACACTATGGTTTACGCAAGCAGAACCTAAAATAGACGCTTTCATTACGGAGTTTAAATCAATTTTTGACAAGACTGAAACACTCAGTAAAGACAAAACAATACCGCGAGCATGGCAGGAGTACCAAAGTACCAAACTTGACCAAAAACTCGATAAAATCAGAAACGCCGTGAGTACCTGGGAAGACTACCAACCACATGGAACAAAGAAATGGAGTCTCCTTTCATCATTACAAGACGAAAAGGAAGACCTGATGAAAGGATGGGAACATCAATGGAACAAAGACGAAGATCGCGACAGTGAAATCACCATATACCAACGGGCCCTACCAACCGCCTTTAGTGCAGGACAAGACACCGACAGCAAACCCTTAACCACGTTTGACCTTGACATAGAGCAAGCACAAAGTGCAACCCACCCTCCGATTCCCACCAGCACACCAAGACCACCAAGACCCTTTGTAGACCCTGGTGTGGAACACAGTAGTGGGGGACTTTTCGGTACAAACACCAGGGGGGAAACCAGCTCGATGTGTTCTCAATCCAACGTTAAGTACACCCAGGTAACATTACCAAAGTTCAACGGGAGAGGAAGAGACTATTGGCGTTGGAAGAAAGAATGGGCAAATATGGAAGCACAGGCGAACTCCACAGAGAAGACGAGAGAAAAAGGCAGTGAGGAAGTCCAAACAACAGCAAAGGCAGCGACAGAAGCCGCAGCAACGACATCAGTGGAAGGGCACGAGTCAGAAGATGTAACTGACGCAGATGCTTGTGCAGAATCTGAGCCCGCACCGAGTGAGGACAGCTTTGCTCGGGCCGAGGCTGAGACTGAACCAGCGTGCAAAGCTGCAAAGGCCGAAACTGAGCCAGCATGTGAAACTGCAACTGACCCTAGGGCAGGGCCTGGACCAAAGCCAAAACCAGAGGCCAAGGTAGAACCACAACCGGAGCCTGGGGTCAAGACAGAGCCTGAACTAGAGGTTAAGGCAGAGACTGAAGATGACGCCAAGGCAGAGACTAAAGATGACGCCAAGCCAGAGGTGGATGAGGATTCCAGGCCAGAGATGGGGACCGAATCGTCTAAACCCACCCTGGACGTCGATGATGATAATCCCCTGGGACATGTAAGGCCTCCAGGCTCAGATGCTGAGAAGGCCACTGACGAGACGATGGCCTCTACTGAGAAAGGCCCATGCTCAGATGCTGAGAAGGCCACTGACGAGGTGATGGCCTCTACTGAGAAAGACCCAGGTTCAAATGCAGAGAAGGCCGCTGACGAGTTCCAAGCCCTTCCCTACATAGCAGCCAGCCTACCTAACAAGAGGCCTATCGGTGCCAGGGCCCAGGTACGAGATGAGTCGGCAGGAGTTATCACTCCCAGCACGCTTCTGCTAGGTCGTGTTTGGCCCAGCGGGGACACTCAAGGATCTAAATATCCAACCTACCCCGTCTTGAGACTGAGAGCAATTCAAATTGAAGTCAATGAGTTCTGGAAGCGGTGGAGCCAGCCGGCGGGCCCGAGCCTTTTCGCCCGGCGGAAGTGGCATACACTTACTAGAAATGGCAATTGGAGGCTTGGTGTGGTTGGCCGACCAGAACGCATTGAGGGGCCAATTCAGGCTAGAGCAAGTCGTAGAAGTATATCCCGAAGCAAAAGGCGTGGTACGAGACTCGAAAGTAAGAACTTGCCAAAGTTGTCCAGTCTCTGGCGGGCATTGCGAGAGAGGCCGGGGGGTGGAAAGTTGCCCCTTCGCCATCCTCCACAGGGATGTCAGGCCGCCGGTAGTCCTACTACCAGTGGAACCAGTGGAGGAGCAGGAGTAAACCATCGCTGCAGAATACCTGACCTACCCCTCCACCAATCGGTAGAGTGTTTCGGTTGTGGATCAAGACCCCCCATCCTACTGTCCGTGGGGTGTTTCGGTTAAGGATCAAGACCCCCCCCCCCCCAGGATACCGTGAGGACACTTATTCGTTCTGGACTGATTGACATGTAATCAATGTACTTTGTTTAGGGAACAAACCTTTAATTACGCACATCGTGTGAAATGTGTAATGCGTGTAGGTAGCGCGTTCCTGTTTAAGGACGTGACTTTATGTACTTTAGGTAAATGTTACATCTGCTTAAGTCTTAATTATTATCATTGATGGATTAATTGTAATCTGTAACCTCTAAAACTGTTTGGATTGTTGTTGTGGCTTACTTGGGTTCAAGAACCAGGAAGCCAAGTGGGAGGTGTAGAACTTTCTAGCAGTTATTCAGCGCATTCTGTACGGAATCAGAGTGGAATCGTCATCAAAGCGATCGCAATCAAAGCCTTAACATCCAAGGCACTTCTTACATATAACCAACCCCTTATTTGTGTGTTTTCATCTGTGACTGATCATCAGAACCTGTATGCTTTGCCGGTTTACAACCTATTAAGTAGTGTATTGAATTGTGTTTAGGATAAAACCTCTTAAAGACACTCGAGTTGTCCGCCATACTTGTTCTGGTCGCCCTTTCCAGAGGGTAGTTTATTGAGCCGTAAGAAGCAGCCGATAAAAATCTGGACAGTTGGGGGGCCATACTGAGCCAGATTGCCGGGCGGAACAACCCCTGGGATAGAGGCAGGTGGCACAGGGTTAAAATCATCCACCACGTGATGTTTCCAGATGGACCCCCACCAGCGGAAAAGTGGTTGGCTCATACACTGAGAGCCCCTATTCCAGCAAAGTGGGAGGCAACACTGACAGTGAAAGAACTCAAAGTTGAATTCCTAGACCTGTGCCTGGCCACTCAACAGGGAGTCCCATTCCCTGTAACAACACTTAACTGGCTCGTTGTCAGCAAGGACGAGGCCTCAGGATTGCTGTGGTGCTACGGCAGAGTCCAGAGTTTCAGCCAGGGAGGGCCCGGCGTGCCCCCCGGAGTGCCCTTGGCCCCCAACAACGCCTCAATTAACCATGAGGGCGTTGCCTCACCCTTTGAGTTAATGGCACTTAACCTCTTCGGGCCCTACGCTATCAGAGACACTGTTAGACGGAGAAAGAAGAAGATGAAAGTGTTGGGTGTAGTGTTCAGCTGTACGGCATCAAAAGCAATCCACGCTGACATCGTAGAAGACTCGTCAACAGAAGGGTCCTTGAAGACGTACCAGCACTTCACAGCTCTCAGGGGCCACCCAAGGAAGCTTTGGTTAGATCAAGGGAATTTTGTAGGCATCAGGCCAGTGCTGAAGGAACCTTATAGGTTTCTAAATAATGTCGATAAGGACCAGATCCAAGCAAAGGCGGCAGCCACGGGGACCGATTGGACTTGGGGGTCCTACCTAGCAGACTCTCTACACCGGAACAAAGCAGCTGAAGCAGCAGTCCGCGCGCTCAAAAGAGCACTGAGTAACATTGGTGAGGAGGGCAACCTGACAGCGCCAGAGTTCCAAGCCCTTCCCTACATAGCAGCCAGTCTACCGAACAAGAGGCCTATCGGTGCCAGGGCCCAGGTACGAGATGAGTCGGTAGGAGTTATCACTCCCAGCACGCTTCTGCTAGGTCGTGTTGGGCCCAGCGGGGACACTCAAGGATCTAAATATCCAACCTACCCCGTCTTGAGACTGAGAGCAATTCAAATTGAAGTCAATGAGTTCTGGAAACGGTGGAGCCAGCCGGAGGGCCCGAGCCTTTTCGCCCGGCGGAAGTGGCATACACTTACTAGAAATGGCAATTGGAGGCTTGGTGTGGTTGGCCGACCAGAACGCATTGAGAGGCCAATTCAGGCTAGAGCGAGTCGTAGAAGTATATCCCGAAGCAAAAGGCGTGGTACGAGACTCGAAAGTAAGAACTTGCCGAAGTTGTCCAGTCTCTGGCGGGCATTGCGAGAGAGGCCAAGGGGTAGAAAGTTGCCCCTTCGCCATCCTCCACAGGGATGTCAGGCCGCCGGTAGTCCTACTACCAGTGGAGGAGCAGGAGTAAACCATCGCTGCAGGATACCCGACCTACCCCTCCACCAATCGGTGGAGTGTTTCGGTTGTGGATCAAGACCCCCCCTCCTACTGTCCGTGGGGTGTTTCGGTTAAGGATCAAGACCCCCCCCCCCCCCCCCCAGGATACCGTGAAGACACTTATTCATTCTGGACTGATTGACATGTAATCAATGTACTTTGTTTAGGGAACAAACCTTTAATTATGCACATCGTGTGAAATGTGTAATGCGTTGATGTAGGTAGCGCGTTCCTGTTTAAGGACGTGACTTTATGTACTTTAGGTAAATGTTACATCTGCTTAAGTATTAATTATTATCATTGATGAATTAATTGTAATCTATAATCTCTATAACTGTCTGAACCGTTGTTGTGGCTTACTTGGGTTCAAGAACCAGGAAGCCAAGTGGGAGGTGTAGAACTTTCTAGCAGTTATTCAGCGCATTCTGTACGGAATCAGAGTGGGACCGGTTCACTCCCTGGTAAACTGGTCGTGGCGATGAGAAGGTGCATGTTTGTTGTGAGGATTTTTCTCGCTCTGGACCACTCCTGTTCTTGGTCCTCCAATTCTAGTTCGTTGCCAGCCATCTTACTTCCCTCTTGGTTCTCGATCAGTTTAACTGAAGAGATCAAAGACGGTTAGCAGTTGGGCCTCGGTAACAACGATAAACAATACGGCTGCCCTGCGACGTCGATTCTTCGATGTCGTGGTAGCAATTTCGTTGAGTCTCAGCAGCGTTGGCTTGTCTCCTTTGACGGCCAAGCGTTAACTCTTTGGTGGTTAGTTCGGTAACTATTGGTTCCTTTACCAGTAGTTGACACGGCTCCACTTTACTTTGCTCAGTAACTATTGGTTCCTTTACCAGTAGTTGGCGCAGCTCCGCTTTACTTGCAGCTGCGGTACTTCTTTTGCCTTCAACGGCCTCGTTAGCTCGCCTTCGGTTGCTCCGTCGCGGTGGCTGCTTTAGCCCTTTGACGGCCCTGTTGGCTCTTAGCTTTTTGCTCGTTGTGGTGGCGTTTTTGTGGTCCCGACGATGTTCTTCAACGACGGGCGTTCCCCGCTCGGCACCGTGTTCTTTGACAACGATCCCTACCACGGTTTACAACTGTCCAGATTTTTATTGAGCCGTAAGAAGCAGCCGATAAAAATCTGGACCGAAAGGTCCCCCATTACTTCGTTCCACACCAGGGTCCACCAAGATCACCAAGACTCTTTGTGGACCCTGGTGTGGAACGAAGTAATGGGGGACCTTTCGGTACGAACACCAGGGGGGAAACCAGCTCGATGTGTACCCAATCCAACGTTAAATACACCCAAGTAACATTACCAAAGTTCAACGGGAGAGGAAGAAACTATTGGCGTTGGAAGAAAGAATGGGCAAATATGGAAGCGCAAGCGAACTCGACAGGATTAGAAGACGTCAAAAAACATAATTTACTAGAGAGCTTGGGTAAAGACGTGAGGGACAAACTCGACCTAGGACATTCCAAGGATGCGGGGGACATCTTTAGGATACTGGAGTGCTATTATGGAGACATTGGCATCACGACAACAGAAATCCTGGAGGATATACTAACCCGGCCAGAAGTACGAGAGGGCCAAGCGCCGGGGACATTGGAGTTAATCACGGCTGTGGAAAGAGCAATGACAGACCTCGCGGAATTGAAGTGCGAAAGCACCATGAACCACCCTTGGATAACCAGGTCGTTGGAATGCAAACTCCCTCACAGCATGCGAATGGACTGGTTTGCATACGCTAGCAGGCCTCACCACCGAGTCTGCATGGACAACCGTATGGACTATCTCTTGGAATTCTTAAAGGAACGTAAGTCCTTCCTACTCCAAGATATGACTGTGACAAAGTTATCATCCCCTGCCAATAAGCATGAGGGCCCCAAAAACTACGAGGGGCCCAAGAACTACGAAGGGACAGTAGGCCGAAAAAACGTAAGGAGGTCCTTCGCCGGCGCAACGACCATCGGAACGGAGGGGACGTGCACGGTGTGCGGTGGACGACACGAGCTATACCGTTGCATGACCTTCAGGAAAGCCACCCTCTCAGAAAAGACGAGTCATGTAAGAAGCGCAAAAGCGTGCACAAAGTGTCTTGGGGATCACGAGGCCGACGGCCTTTGCACTCCCGGGTTCCTCTGCAGGAAGGAAGAATGCAAAAGGAGAAACGCCCCAGCGGATCACCACTACCTCCTATGCCCCAAAAAACCAACAGCTAAACTCGCTACTGGGAAAGAAAAAGGTGAAGAGAAAAAACAAACCTTGCATGAAGACCTATCCAATCAACTAGAAACCCTCAGCAAGACCCTTAAAGCATTTACAGGCAAAGCGACATTGAGCGTATACCAAGCAGGACAATGTGACCCAGACAACTTGAAAGAACACCCAGCCCTCTTCATGTTCGTGTCTACCAAGGCCGAGGGCGGAGTCAGTCTTGGAACCTTCGTAGATCCTGGTTCCGACACCAATTACATCACACACCAAGCGGCCAGGAAGCTTGGGTTGGTCGGCACACCAGCTTTAATAACCATCTGCGGAGTCGATAAAATGAAGGCGAGGAAAAAGAAAGGAACCAAGAGGTACCGTGTGACAATAGAGACACGGACCCCAAGGGGAACACTGAGGCACCACCAAATGATTTGCTATGGGCTGGACACTATATGCGAAGTGAGGCACGTAATAACACCGGAACGCCTGCAGCGGTTCTTTCCAGGCATCAAGCTGGAAGATCTGACACGCCCGAAGAAAATAGACCTACTGATCAGTGTAAGAGAAGGGGCTATTGCCCCCCACACCTTACAAAAAGTTGGCAACCTAGTACTATCGGACGGTCCCCTAGGCAAGATCGTGAGTGGGACCCACCCCGCCCTTTTCGAGGACGTGGAATTAGAAAAACATCTGAGAAGCTTTAGGACAGCAGCATGCAGCTCAGAAGTCCTTGAATGGCTCAAGTGGGACAGCATCGGAGCCGCCTGCACTCCTGCATGCGGAGGGTGTCGTTGCGGAAAATGCCCACCTGGAGGAAAAGAAATGTCCTTGGCTGATGAAAAAGAACTTGAGATAATAAAGGCCGGGTTGACCTTCAAGGAGAGTGATGCTCACAGCAACCTGTCCCACTGGGACGCTAAGTACCCCTGGAGAGAGGACCCAGCATCCCTCCCCAATAACAGGAAGGCCGTGAAAGCAACGTTCTTAAGAACGGAGAAACAGCTCATGAAAGACCCCTTGTGGAAAGAAACGTACTCAAGGCAAGTCCACGACATGCTGAGTAGAGGGGCCGCCGTCAAACTCAGCCAGGAGATGATAGATGGTTGGAAGGGGGCAGTATGGTGGATAAGTCACCTAGTCGCACCAAACCCCCATTCAGCAACCACACCAGTACGCCTTGTTTGGAACGGCAGCCAAGAATTCAGAGGAACAAGCTTGAACAACATCCTACTCAAGGGCCCTGACGTCCTCAACCCCATTAGAGCGGTTCTCCTCAGATTCAGGGAGGGAAGGCACGCGGCCATTGGAGACATCAAAAAAATGTACAACTCGGTGTGGCTGGAAGACCAAGAGGTCCACGTGCATCGATTCCTGTGGAGGGACTCACCAACGGACGAAATTGAGGACTATGCCGTCGTAAGAGTGAACATGGGGGACAAACCCGCCGGATGCATTGCACAAGTAGCCATGCGCAAGGCCGCGCAATTGCCCCAGTTCGCCGGCATGAGGGAAGCCAAGGAAGTCATCGAAGAAAACGCCTACGTCGACGACCTTCTCGTCTCCCACAATAACCTACAACACCTAGATGAAATCCTGAGAGGAGTAGAAAAGATCCTGGAAGTCGGGGGCTTTTACCTTAAGCCGTGGGTCCGGTCAGGTCAAAGTGGGAGGAAGGACGAGTCGAAACCCACCTTGGTAACAATGGTGTTACCAAACCAACTAAAGGGAGAAGACAACAAAGCCCTAGGAGTTGGTTACCTCGTACTGGAAGACAAGCTTTTTGCGATGGCCTCTATTAATTTCTCAAAGAGAAAGAAGAAAATGAGAACCGGCATTGACCTTACCGAGGAAGAGGTGGACACAAAAACACCAAACCCACTAACTCGCCGTAATC
Organism: Microchirus variegatus; assembly: GCF_963457635.1. Lineage (NCBI taxonomy): Eukaryota > Metazoa > Chordata > Actinopteri > Pleuronectiformes > Soleidae > Microchirus > Microchirus variegatus. Next base: position 5,320,373 of record NC_139824.1, read on the forward strand.
TACTGAGTCAGGTCGCTGGGTTGTACGACCCCATCGGCCTAGTAACACCCGTGAAGCAGAAAGGCGTGATCCTAGTAAGGAAAGCCTTCCAGGAAGCCGGTAAACTCACCAAAGACACTTGGGATGAACCCCTCTCCGAAGAGCTCCGAGCGAGCGCTGTAGAGCTATTCAAAGAATACACCCGTCTGAGCCGTGTCAAATTCTGCAGGAGCCTCACGCCCCCCAACTGGAGGGGCAAACCTTGGGGGATTACGTTCTCTGATGGGAGCAGTGAATCCTACGGTGCTGCATTATACCTCCGCTGGGAAACTTTAAACGGTATAGTCACTCGCCTAGTGGAATCGAAAGCCAAGTTAACCCCCCTCGACCAGAAGGGCGACGCAGTTAAAGCAGAAGTTTGTGGGGCCGTCTTCGCCGCTCGCCTGAAAGAGTATGTACTGAAGCATGGAAGGTTAAGCGTAGAGAAATGGTTCCACTTCGTTGACAGCCAGACAGTGCTAGGAGCTATTCAGAGGGAAAGCTATGGGTTCCAGACGTTCTTCGCAAACAGAGTCGGGGAGATTCAAAAGGCTGGACCTGTAACCGACTGGTGGTGGATCCCAGGCGAAGTCAATGTCGCCGACCTAGTCACGAGAGGGTGCTCGCCCGAAGGGCTCAATAGCAACTCTGTGTGGCAAAAAGGACCCAAGTTTCTATCTAGTCCAGTCGAGGAGTGGCCCATGAAATCCGCCGCGATGGTGGCAACCGAAGCCAGGGAAACAGTCAACAAACTCCAGAGGAAAGCCTTCACTGCGGTTCTTACCAGGGCTCAAGTAAAAAGAGGACAAGGAACCGTGAAGCCAACCCCTGAAACCGTGGAAGATGGGGCGCTGTGGGGGGCCGCGCTCGTAAAACAGGTGGACCCAAAAAGGTATAGCTCCTTGACCAAACTCTGTAAGGTCATTAGTTACGTTCGGAGAGCCGTGAGGAAGTGGCTAGTCTGTTCAGGGAGAGCCCCTACTCCTGTAAAGTGGGAGGCAACACTGACAGTAGGAGAACTCAAAACTGCGTTCCTAGACCTATGCCTGGCCACCCAACAAGGAATCACATTCCCTGTAACAACACTTAACAGGCTCGTTGTTAGCAAGGACAAAGCCTCTGGGTTACTGCAGTGCTACGGCAGAGTTCAGAGTTTCAGCCAAGGAGAGCTCGGCGTTCCCCTCGGGGTACCCTTAGTTCCCTACAATGCCTGGCTCAGCACCCTTCTCGCACAGGAAGCCCACGAAATCAACCACGAGGGCGTTGCCGGAACACTACTCCGGGTGAGGTCCAGGGCTTGGGTAGTACAGGGGCCGAGGGTCGTCAGAAAAATCATCGATTCTTGCGTGCATTGCCGTAAAGCCAAAGCAAGGACGTGCGAACAGATGATGAGCGACCTCCCCCTTGAACGAACCGAACCAGCCTCACCCTTCGAGTTGACAGCACTTGACCTCTTTGGCCCTTACACCATCAGAGATACTGTTAGACGGAGGACGAAGATGAAGGTGTGGGGTGTAGTGTTTAGCTGTATGGCGTCGAGGGCGATACACGCCGACATCGTAGAAGACTTGTCAACAGAAGGATTCCTGAAGACATACCAGCGCTTCACGGCTCTCAGGGGTCACCCGAGAAAACTTTGGTCAGACCAAGGGACCAATTTTGTAGGTGCCAGACCAGTGCTGAAGGAGCTTTATAGGTTCCTAAATACTATTGACAAGGACCAAATCCAGACAAAGGCAGCAGTCGCAGGGACCGACTGGACTTGGGTGCTTCACCCAGCTGACTCCCCGCACCGAAACGGAGCAGCCGAAGCAGCAGTCCGCGTACTCAAGAGGGCACTAAATAACGTTGGCGAAGAGGGTAACTTGACAGCACTGGAGTTCCAAACCCTCCTCTACATAGCAGCCAACTTGTCCAACGAGAGGCCCGTCGGTGCCAGGGCTCAGGTGCGGGACGAACTAGTCGGGGTCATCACCCCTAATACGCTCCTACTTGGCCGTTCTGGGCCTAGCGGGGACATTCAAGGATTCGAGTACCCAACCTACCCTGTCGTAAGACTGAGGGCGATTCAAATTGAAGTCAATGAGTTCTGGAAGCGCTGGAGTCAGCTGGCGGGCCCGAGCCTTTTCATCCGACAAAAGTGGCATACGCTCACCAGGAATATCGCAGTCGGAGACTTGGTGTGGTTGGCAGACCAGAATGCATTGAGGGGCCGATTCAGGCTAGGTCGAGTCGTGGAGGTATATCCCGATGCGAAAGGCGTGGTACGAGACGCAAAGGTGAAAACCTGCCAGAGTTGTCCAGTCTCCGATGGACATCGCAAGAGGAGTCAAGGGGTGGAAAGCCATCTCTCCACCACCCTCCACAGGGATGTTAGGCGGCTGGTAGTCCTACTGCCAGTGGAGGAGCAGGAGTAAACCATCGCTACAGAATACCCGACCTACCCCTCCACCAATCGGTAGAGTGTTTCGGTTAAGGATCAAGACCCCCCCCCCCCCAGGATACCGTGAGGACACTTATTCATTCTGGACTGATTGACATGTAATCAATGTACTTTGTTTAGGGAACAAACCTTTAATTACGCACATCGTGTGAAATGTGTAATGCGTGTAGGTAGCGCGTTCCTGTTTAAGGACGTGACTTTATGTACTTTAGGTAAATGTTACATCTGCTTAAGTCTTAATTATTATCATTGATGGATTAATTGTAATCTGTAATCTCTAAAACTGTTTGGATTGTTGT